>NC_141995.1:11345036-11697700 GCF_049901715.1 Pseudonaja textilis
AATGCCATGCACACAGATGTCAGCCATCTTAAAACCTCCATGAACTACTGATCTCTTTTGAAATAATGTTTTCCTCAGATTGAATGAGAAGGCACAAGAAACCAGGAGCCAGGGTAGGATCAATGGACTTCAAGGGAGGCTGGACTTAGGTCTTTTGGGGGAGGTGTAAGGACCCTAGACTGATGATGCATTTGATCCTGCCTCTAGGCTCAGCCTGCTCATCTCTTACAAGAATGTATTTGAAGTTCTGAGACAATGATCCACCAAACAGAAGTTATGGAAATGACTGGTAGTCTTTGGGACAGCTCTTACCGAAGGTTGTCAGACAGGAAAGTGGGGACAGGACAAAATTCTTAGTGCTTGGGATTTGGGTAGCAGTTTCAGATAGTACGTAGATAGATAGGTAGATAGATATGTTTCACCACTATGACTCTTTGATTTCCTGATTTTAGGTGACTCATAGCCTCCCGCTATCCAACCTTAAAATGTGTATCTGGAAAATCAACAGAAATATGAAGTTCTTAAAATCCCAATGCTGGTTTTCTGGTACAAAAGGATGCTATGGCCCATTGAAAAGATGAACAAATCTCTCTCCATATAGTAAGAGAGCTGTAATATCTGACATAGCAAGAGATGTTCTTCCTAGATGATGTTCAATTCCATCTTGATTAATAATAATAATAATAATAATAATAATAATAAGGAGGAGGAGGAGGAGGTGGTGGTTTGGTTCATTGACATTGCAATACCTGGTGATGCACAAATTGAAGACACGCAGCAAGAAAAAAATCACAAAGTATCAGGACTTACAAATTGAAGTTGAGAGACTTTGGAAAAAGAAATCGTGTGTTATCAAATTAATTGTAATTTGAGCCCTTGGAGCAATACCTAAAGGGCTACCTCGCTATTTGGAAATTCTGAATTTATCAGACTTGAATACCCTGATTCTACAAAAACCATCCTATTTGGAACAGCTTATATCTTCCGATGCTACCTTAACAATTCCAACTCATCACCTATACCTAACTTACAGTTGTCAAGTGTGCAATAAGACAGTAAACTATAATTTATAACATTTGAAACTATACAGAGATGGGTTAATAGCCATTAAAAAAGTATTTCTTACAAAAACAAAATCATTTGCATTTAATGATGTTATTAGGAAGGGCTGTAGTGATATTCAGCTGTGCCATGAACAAAATCTGCCCAACTGTACAAAACACAAAATTTTCTGTTTTCAATAAGAATTCCACTATATGAAAATTTTGCCAGAGTACTTTACAGAAGAGGCGGTATATTTTTCTATACATACAGCAGAATTGGACAATCAAGTAGATCGTGAGGGTTGTCCTCTAAACTGCCATCCTGATAGAAGCAATTTTGGATATGTGAGATTTTTAGGAAGTAGCTAACATATAACCAATACCGCTTGTTCCCTTCCTAATCTTGTTAATGTTGATCAGAAGAAAAGTGCAGTAATATATTTCTGTCATGTGGCTTCCACTTGAATGTGCTTTTTTTATTATTATTGCTTACCAGAAAACAATTTTGCTGTAAGCAGTTGAACTTTTAAAAATCAGCATGTATAGATATATTAAACATCCTGTTCTTGAAAGCATGGGGTACTGACAAGACGCTTCCAGATGCAAAGAAAGAAGAAAAAATAACAATAAAGGTGAATATTTACAGTATTTATAGGTATAAATGAAGCCCCCCGCTGTCATGAACCAATAAGGATATTTTGCTGAAATAGCAATAACGCTTAGACTCATATACCACTTCACAGTGCTTTTACAGCCCTCTCTAAGTGGTTTACAGAGTCAGCCTATTACCCCACAATCTGGGTCCTCATTTTGTCAACCTCGGAAAGATGGAAGACTGAGTCAAACTCAGGCCTGGTGAGTCTCGAACTGCCAAATTGCAGGCAGCTGGCAGGCAGCAGAAGTAGCCTGCAGTACTGCACTCTAATCATTGCACCACCACAGCTCTTGAAACACAGGTAGTGCTTGACTTACAACCACAATTGAGCCCAAAATTTATATTGCTTTGTTAGCAACAGAATTCTGACTCATTTTATAACCTTTCCTTCCACAATTGTTAAGTGATTCACTGCAGCTATTAAGTTAGTCACACAGTTATTAAGCTAATCTGGATCGTAAAAGGGGACTGTCATAAATAGAAATCAGTTGACAAGTGTCTGGATGTTGATCCCGTGACATGAGGATGCTGCCACAGTTGAAAGTATTTTTGTAACTTTGAATGAATTGTTGTAAGTTGAGGACTACCTATATAGCTCATTTGCTCTAAAAGGCAAAACTTAGGTAATCAGGAATATACAGTGCCTACAAAGAGATAATGCCTTTCTGTCTTCTGCTGTATGCTTCTTTTTTATTGACCTATCAGTCCTACACTCAACTTCTGAAACAATCCTGGGCTGTTTCCCAATTATTATGCCTACTTTGGATTGGGGGCCAGTTGGCTATACAAATGAAAGAAAGTTCCAGAATGCAATACCAGCTTTATTTTTTTATTCCACTGTCTGAGAATGGAGTTTCTCTTTAAAACAACATACCCCCTTTGGCAAGTCATGCAAACATTTGAAAGAGATTACCATTATGTAAACATAACTACGTAAACATAACTGAAACACTTCAGGAAAATAAAAGCCATAAAAAATAGAGAAGGTTAATTAGAATTGCTAGAGCCCAAATGCCCCATCTCATTATGCATTGCCTAGTTACTGTAAATGTTTTCGGCTTTATTTATATATGCATGAATGATGTTTAGTCCTTAGTTAAGATTTACTAACCTCAAAGGGCACGTTCGTCCACTTTTCCCTCTCATAAGAGCTCTTGCTGCTCCACTGCTTCTGCCTTTGTCTAGAAACCAAAAAGAAAAGGAGAGAGGCTATTCTGTCATTTGTCATGGTTCTGCTTTGTTTTCGGTAGTCTAGTTTTGTTGAGTGAATTTAGAGCATCCAGAGAGGGTGACTTTGGATTGCTAACACTTTAACTCTTACAAAAGTCAACTCAACCTTTTGAATTCCAAATGAAGAAGCGGTACTGAAGTTAGAGCTTTAGCGGCAACACTTTTATTGTTAGCTGAAGAGGAGGAGGGGGGAGGAGAAGGAGGAGGAAGAAGAAAGGAGAAGGAGAAAGAAAGGAGGAGGAAGAGGAGGAGGAGGAAGAAGAAGAGGAGGAGGAGGAGGAGAAGGAAAGGAGGAGGAGCAAGAAGAAGAAGAACAGGAGGAGGAAGAGGAGGAGGAAGAAAGGAGGAGAAAGAAGAAAAGCAAGAAGAAGAGGAGGAGGAAGAGGAGGAGGAGGAGGAAGAAGAAGAGAGGAGGAAGCAGAACCAGCTTTTTTACATTAGTCCACTGCTCATATTAATATATTAAACAACCTGGGACTCTTTGGGTCATTCTTCTTTTTTCACATATTAGTTTATACTATTTCCCTTCCCAGTGAAGCTGCCTTCTCTTCTTCCTTCTCTTCCTCTTCTTCAACTGATTTGCAGAACTGCCTACCACATTGCTGGAGGATGGGGGAATGGATTGTGAGGAAAACCTGCTGCCCATTCCAGGGGGTACCCAAGAATCTTGTCTCTCCAATGGTCACCCATCACCATAACAGCTAGCTCTACTTCACCAGCAGGCATCCCAGTCTCACCCTTGTTCTTCCTCTTTCCAGATACAATACAAAGTTGTGCTGTTTCTCTTCTTCTCATGATCCTCAGAAGAGCCCCAGTGAAGTCTTCTTCTCCTTCTCCTTCTCCTTCTCCTTCTCCTTCTCCTTCTCCTTCTCCTTCTCCTTCTCCTTCTCCTTCTTCTTCTTCTTCTTCTTCTTCTTCTTCTTCTTCTTCTTCTTCTTCTTCCTCCTCCTCCTCCTCCTCCCCTCCTCCTCCTCCTCCTCCTCCTCCTCCTCCTCCTCTTCCTCTTCCTCTTCCTCCTCCTTGGCTGATCTGTGGAACTGCTTGCCATTTTGCTGGGGGTAGGGTGGAACCAAGTGACCGTGAGGAAAACTGCACCCATGCTTCCAGTGGTGGTATGCTACTGGTCTGGTAGCAAAAAGAAAGGTAGTAAAAAAAAAAAAAAGCCTCCAAGGATCAGCTGAAAGGAGAAAGAAGAGAAAAGCACAGGATCGGCCTTCTCATCGTCCCCTGCGCTTTTTTTTCTTTATCCCCTCAGCTGATTGGTGCTGCAGGCCTCAGCTGGTGTGGGGAAAGTTGCATTAGGTGCGCGTGCCCACACATGCAAACCGGTAGTGGAACAGGTAGGATCCCACTGCTGCACGCTTCCCATTCAGGCACCTGCCCAAAGGGCCCTCTGTCCAGGGAAAGAAGAGGTCTCTCTTTGACTGATGGCACTAGTCAGCCCTACCCACCTCCAAGTCGGTCCTCCATTCTTCCTTCACTGGCCTCCACCATTAAGAGATTTCAAATTTCAGCCTCAGTTTCAAAACAGCCTATATCTGCTCACCCAAATTGGGAATAGGGGCCAAAGCAGGCAGGAAAGAGGATGGAAATATGCCTCTCCCATTTCCCTTGTATAGCATGGCCTACAGGTTTTGGGGAAATGTAGTTGAAAGGCAGGGTAGCACTGAAGCAACCACAACTTTGCCAGGTTTCTAACCCACAAGAGTCATGGGTCTCAGATTTTGGGTACATTCTGTATATGTCAACACATTTGACATATGTTGATTCAAAAATAGCTGCTCTGTGATGGTCCATTTCACCCAATTGAAGGTAACGGACAGAATTGTTTTAATAATATATGGATTGGACCTTGTGCAGCTGTAGGAATCAGCAAAGTTTGCTCTCCTAGAGTAGAAGCATTTGGGTTACAACAGGGGTGGGATTCGCCTGGTTCGGCCCAGTTCGGCCAAACCGATAGCTCTGAGGATCATCTGTGAGCAAACCAATTCGCTCCGACGATCAGCTGCTGGGCCCTCCTGCCCGCCCCAGTTCTATTCTGACCTTTATTTCCTGGTTTTGATGCTCAGCTGCTTCACACGGCACAGCAGATTGCTGTGCGTCTGCTGTTTAACACACAGGGGGAGTGCAGGATTACAGGAGAATGTCAGTAGCAAACCCTCTGTGCTCATGCACACATGCACAAAGCGCACCCACCAACCCACGCCCACAGAACAGGTGGTAAAAAATTTCTAATCCCACCACTGGGTTACAAGCAAAGGTTAGTACACAGTGATAGGAAGGGGTAGGAGTAGGAGTATGTATTCATTGGGTTAGAAGCAGTGGTTATTACACAGTGGTAGGAAGGACAGTCTTCTTACCTTCTGATTGGTCCCAGAATTTCCCAGCCAGTATGGTTTTTGATAAGAATGCTGGGAATTGAAATGCCTATGTAGATACTTTGCATATAAACAATCCAAAATTCTGTTCCAGTTTTTTGCTTCCAAATAGAATTTCATTTATCTGGTCAGATTGGATAGCTCTTCCCACTGTGAAGCTCCATGAAATTTTGGTCTCTCCACTGAAATTTGTTTTTAAAATATTCCATCTTATCATTTTAAAAAAGAAGAAAAAAAAAAGGGTTTGGGAATATATATATTTTTTTCCTGTGCAAGTCTGTGGGAAAACAAAGCATTCAGTCAAATTAAATTATCTCTGCCTCAATTAAATTAGACCATTCCCAGAGTTTTGGAACTGGGTGGTGTTTCCATACCTTAGGTTAAAATACCTTAGTCTTCTTTCCCAACCTGGAGATGTGTCTTTCAGATATGTTGGGATCAGAATTTCCAGACTTTAAATGTAGAAGTGTCTGGCACCAGATTGAGGGAATATTTCCAAAAACGTTACTGCTGACATTCAGATCAGACAAATTCTGTAAGGCATCTTTTAACACTGAAATAATTGTTTCAGATGTTTCCAGTTGCTTAGCTTCTTATCTCACTGACTCTGGAAGACTTTAAACAATTTCATTACATTTCTTCAAAGACAACAAGCATCTTAGTAGAATGGGCCTGAAGATCTGGTTGTAGTAGAAGATCTTGATAATTTCTTCATCCCTTGATCCTGCAAGGTTATGAAGGTTTCAACAAAGACACATTGCACCTCATTTTGGGGCAGTTTTATTCTAGAATGTTGTTGAATTACCTTTGCCGCTGTTAGGTATCCTAGGGTCAGTGACTACAATTAAAAAGCAAGTTTGTTTCTCTCTCCTTTGCACGATGCTACTGCTATCCCTAAAAGAGTACTTTTTACTGTTTATTGTACTGGTAAAGGAGAATATTTGTAGTTCAAGGTTAAAATTAGGGGTCCTTGGTGCTCTCTGAACTTGATTGTTTTCTTGCAGACGTTTTATTATCAAACCAAGTAACATCATTAGCAGTGATGGGATTCAAATAATTTAACAACCGGTTCTCTGCTCTAATGATTTCTTCCAACAACCAGTTCGCCAAACTGCTCAGAAAGAACAACCGGTTCTCCCGAACTGGTGCGAACTGGCTGAATCCCACCACTGATCATTAGTATATAAACAGAGAGCAAACCCCACCGTCTTCTAGCACTGATGATATTGCCTGGTTAGGTAATGAAACATTTGCAAGAAAATAACCAAGTTCAGGAGCAAAAAGAACCCCTCATAGTTTATTGTTTTGTTATTTATTTTATTAATATTTTTAATTAGTCCAAAATTCATAGCTGGAAAATCCTTAGTACAAACAACAAATGGGAGGAAATGCACCAATCAGGTGATGAAAATTGAAAAATAATGTGTATGTTTATTCCTAATACTTTTCCTTGGGTACATAATTCATTGTCCGGAATTTTCAGTAATGGCCATGCTGATGGGTTGTTTAGAAGTCCAGACCGATACAAGTACAATTTTAGAGCAGATGGTCTTATTGTGTCCAATGAAAATTATGTCGAAGAATATGCAATTCTTGATTTGTCCAGATTTGTGTTCTCTATCTCATTTTTTGTTGCCAGAAGTTCACAGCCAAGGGAGCTGCAATTTAAAGTCAGGATCTGGATGAAACTTGAGATAGATGTTGATTGGGGTGGGATTCAAATTTTTTTAACAACTGGTTCTGTGGGCATGGCTAGGGGGGCGTAGCCATGTGACTGGGTGGATGTGGGGTTTTTAGCAGCAACCCCCCCCCCTTTTTTGGCCTCTTGGCCCTCAGGGAAGCCTCCTGGGTGAAGCAGTAAGACAGCGAGGGGGATCTCGGCACAGCTGATCCTCAGAACAGCTGATCGTCGGGAGGGGGAAAAAGAAATAACTTAAGGAGTGACTGGGTGGGGAGAACGCAGTTAGCGATGTCGGGCATGCATGATAAGGATTGACTGGGTAGAGAAGGGCAGGGCCAGCCAGGGGCACGATTTGCCGGTTCTCCAACTGCGCAGAACCATAGCAACCAGTTCTATAGAACCGATCCAAACTGGTAGAATCCCACCCCAGTTGTTGATGTTTCACTTAACACCTAGCATTCAGTAATCAAGGAAAGAAGTTGCTTTCCATCACTCTGAAAACATAATGGCCATTCATCCCAAGGAAGGAAGGAAGGAAGGAAGGAAGGAAGGAAGGAAGGAAGGAAGGAAGGAAGGAAGGAAGGAAGGAAGGAAGGAAGATAGATTATAGTTTGCTCTATGGAGGATTGAATGCACTTGAATTCAGTGCTTGAATTGTGGGAAAAAGAGGACAGAAAAAAGAAAAAAAACAGTATATTCTTTGCAAATAATGTTTTATTTTTTGGGGGGGGGGAAGCTGCATTAAAATAACTACATCCATTATTCAAATTAATCATGCCACAATGTCTTGTAATGCTACTTTAGAAATTGCTTATGGGTTTTTAATTTGGATTTGAAGAAGTTGCATGATAAACCTATATAAAGGCATTCAGTTTGTTATCTGTTTATTATTAGCCACTAGGTGGCAGATGAAATAGGACATAATCACACTGCTTTCAAGAAATTCAAACCACGTATGTGGGGTACAAATTAAATTTTGAAAGGCAATAGTTTACAAACTGCAAGATCCAGGAATGATTCTTGGGTCTTTCTGGATGAAGGTTCTTTACTTGAAGCAAAAATAGCAATATATTCTGGAGAGAATATGAGTTGAACCTCCCACCCAATTCTTAATTTAGAATAAAATCTGCTCTTATAGTTTCGTGGTGATTGAAAACGATTATTGGAAGGTTCCCCATTGTTTACTTTTTAATATAACATTTCTGATATCTGATCAGTAACTATTTATTGTTTAGCATGAGAACCAGTTGGATGTGATGGTTAAAGTCACTGAACTAAAAGCTGAGAGATCATGAATTTAACATTTTTACTTTGAATATGAATGTATTTAATAGTAGATATCCTACGCAGGTACCTTGTGTAGTCAATACAGCTTGTTAGTGTTTGGGGATAAACCCCCAAGCAGAGTATGCAGCAGCAGTCCAGCCAGGCAGGCAAATGAGAGAGAGAGTGGGCCCAAGAGTATACACACACTGGAGACAAAAATACTGTTTGTAGTTATAAAATAGTTATTTATTGCACACAGAGATTAAGAAGTGTCATTCAGTCCATATGTCAGTATCCAGTATATCTATCCAGTTATCAAGTTCATTAACAGTCAGTACAATGTTCTTATCTGCTTGTAAATCTTTCTCCTCCCGATACCTTTCTCTCAAAGACAACGCTGAATCCTCAGCTCACCAAGCAAACAGTCTTTGTGTTCAGTTGAAGTGGTATCTGGCACAGTAGCCTCCAGAAGCAAGCAGATAGACGTTCCAACACAGCAGGCAGCAGACCAGGAACAGAACCAGGTGCATCCAGAAGCCGGGGCTATTACGTTTCCCTTCCTACCTTTATTACTGCCTGCAACCGCACCCACAATGACATTGCAGTTTCTTGTGCTTAAAGCTACATAGACACTTAATCCTAGGTTTACATATTTATTCAACCCAAACCTGGTTGGTGTATCCATATACCCAACACAGCTAGTCCACAGCTTATGACCATAACTGAGCCCGAAATTTCTGTTGCTAAGCAAGACAGTTGTTAATTGAATTTTGCCCCATTTTACAACCTTTCTTGCCACAGTTGTTAAGTGTGTGACCAAGTTTTAGCAAGATGGTTGTTAAGTGAATCTGGCTTCCCCATTGATTTTGCTTGTCAGAAGGTCACAAAAGGTGATCACATGACTCTAAGACACTGCAACCATCATAAATATCAGCTAATTGTCAAGCTTCCAAATTTTGATCACCATGGGGATGCTACAATGGTCATAAGTGCAAAAACAGTCATAAGTCACTTTTTTCAGTGCCGTTGTAATCATCACTAAACAAATATTTGTAAGTTGAAGACTAATGGTATGTAAGTTATAAGTCGAGGTCTAGCTGTGTTGAATAACAGTAGCATTTCTCACATTGGAAGGTAGGCAGGTTTATGAATCCATGAGATCGTGGTTGACATTATTAAATCTTGAAATGTCTCAGAGGTGGTATTCAGCTGGTTCTGACCAGTTCTGGAGAACTGGTAGAGGACATTTTGAGTAGTTTGGAGAACCGGCAAATACCACTTCTGACTGGAGATTTTACAGTATCCTTCCCCTGCCACGCCCACCAAACCATGCCCACAGAACCGGTAGTAAAAAAATTTGAATCCCACCACTGAAATGTCTAATAAGACATAGGGAAAAATAAGCAATTTAGTCTCACCACAGGTCTTGGTTTCTGCATCTACATCAATGGAGAATGTTCTGTTGTTGGAAAATAGCTGATGTAAAAATTTTTGACTAATTACAAACAAGTCCACCCTTGCTGCACAAGACTCTGGAAGAGAAATACATTTTTCAGGGTATCTTATAGATTTCTAAAGATATGTCTGAGAAGTTTTTATTGGGATCTGTATGTGCTGAGTGATATTGTGAGATTTGATGGTTAGTTTTAAAAAATGTTTTGTTTTCTTCTGAGTCTATCTTGTAAATAGATCATTTCTAGATCTGGACATTTTCCAATTAGTATTAGAAAGGGGCATCACTAACCTTACCGAGGCCAAGTGCGGTACAGTATTATATTTGTAGGAAGGAGACAATAGTAGGTCACTTCCAAAAAGCCCTTGTCAAGAAAAGTGAAGGAACTCGTCCAGGCAGTCACCAGGAATCAAAGCTGACTCTTGAAGTTAGAAAATAAAACAAAAAGTGAAATATTGGGCTTGTTTGCTGAAAGGATTATTTACTAAAAAGTTACATCCCTCAGCTTCTATTAATAGGCTTCCCAGAAGCATGTGGCTAGTAATTGTGGAAAGAAATAGATGGACGCTTGGATTCAGTCCAGGAAAGTCTTTCTTACAAATTGTAGAAAGCCTTGTCTCAGGCTTGGAAAGAATAGAGTAAATAATCACGATATGACTAAGCAGTGAAATAATTTAGGACCATGACACCACCTTATAATAGAAGCTCATGACAACAGCACAGACAGATTTCCCAGAGCAAAAACACACAAGAAAGAGTTGTGTTTACTAGACATGTATTTCTGTTTGTGGGCAACTTGACTCACATGGTGGCTTTGCTCTGAATGGAAGAAGGCCTAGTTAGAACAGTATCTGGACATCCCAGAAGCAGGCCATCTTCTCATCCTGGAAAATCAAAGAGAGTGGAAACTCCATATAGATGAAAGTGCCACTACTGTCAAACAGTAGAGGCAATCCTGGTTTAGTGATGAATGGTCCAACCCAATACAAAATAACTTTCTGTGTTCCTTTTTAGTCATTTCAATGAAGTTTATTCAGATTAATGATACCTTTTGGCATTTTGGATTTAAAAGATGTGAGGCTGCAAATTTAATTCAGAAGACGATACAGTACCTTTAAATCAAAGATTGAACATCACATGCTGCGGCTTCATATAAAATGCATCAACTGCAGTGCTTGCTTAATAGATTATAGAAAATGGAGTTAAGTGTTAGACTCTGACCACAAGAGTAGACATTATCAGACCAGAATGAAACAAAAGGCAGTTAATTCTGTTTTCATTGAGTCTGTTTGCTTGTCGCTTTGATCTCTAGCGGATATGAAGTAAAACAAAATGATTGCTTGTCTTTAGATCTTCTTTCGTTAGAAGTACAACTTGGATCAGAGGCTTAGAAATATAGGGTCAAAGAAATGAAGAAAAGATTTAAAACAAAGGATACACTAAATCATTTTCAATAGATATATAGAAGCTAATACAGATTTAGTGACAAGACCCATTAAGGGGCAGTGATCCACAAACTGGTAGGGTTTTTTTCCCCTCAACTAAAACTTTTCTTTGGTGGAAGAAATGAAATTGAGAATCAACAGTGAAATGAGTTGGACTATAAAGCCTTTTTTTTCTTTAGGCAGCCAACAACCATTTCCTTTGTTTTATGGAACTTAGAATGCTCTTACCAGTATAAAAAGGTAAAGGTTTCTCTATTAGTCCTGTCCAACTCTAGGACATGGTGTTCATCTCCGTTTCTTGGCTGAGAGTGCCAGCCTTGTCAGAAGAAAGCTTCCATGGTCATGTGGCCAACATGGCTATAAACCAAAGGCACACAGAACACTGTTACTTTCCCACCAAAATGGTACCTATTTATCTACTTGCATTCACTTGCTTTCAAACTGCTAGGTGCTCTAGAGCTGAGGCAAGTAACAGCTCATCCCATTCATGGAACCTGGGTCTCGAACACAGGCTGTCAGCTGTCCTGCTGACAAGCTTAGTGTTTCTAACCACTGAGCCATCGCATCCCCTTCTTACTAACAAATTGATCAGCCAAGAAAGTGAAAATTGCTTTTTACTTGCATAATTTTGGTGCTGTTTGTACGTTTTTTGGGGAAAGCAGAAACTAAACTATATTAAACTTTTCTAAAGTTTAAAGAAGGTTATGGGTGAAGGGTAAATGTGATTGGAAGATTTGTGTTGGAAGATTATTCTGTCCGGTGGCCCTTTTTGGATTGAATCGCCAGATCAGTCTGATGCATCAAATTGGATAACTTCAAACTGGCCAATGCTTCAACTGACTTTGGCACATGTGAATACACACTTTTTATCAAATATCTGAATCAGATTGATCTGATTATTCATATCAACAAATCATTTTGACTAATCTATTCAAATTAATGAAGAGGATGTTGAGTAAGTCATATACCACTCAAGGCTAATAAAAAGTAAACAAGCAGTATGTTGTTCCTACAGGGTAGTAAAACACATGAACAAACATAATATTTGACTAAATACATTTTTGATCAGCTACCTGTCCATAGAATTAGGGGAGAGCATAGGGAGCCTCTCAAATCTTTACCAATGCAGGAATTATGCCCTATAGTAAGTAAGATGTTTCTACTCTATGAGTCTGAAAGGCAATTCATTTAAAAAGAAGCGTATTAGAAATGTGCCAATAGGCAGTGTATTCATTAATTCTGAATTACTTGCAGGCTTCATGGCAATCTAGTACGAAACATTAGAAGGGATTAATAAATAGCTTTATATCTCCTGTTCAAAATATTGCAAAATTAAGTCTCCCCTGTTTAAAAATCAGGGTGTTATGCTTGAAGAGCTAATTCCTTACAGAAATGCAAACTACATAATGTTAGACTGTACACTTAATTGTCTTACGAAGATTTCATGCATTCAGTCACTCTTCCCTATCCTTCCAAATTTGTTAAGACTACTATTCACAGCATGAATGACCAGCATGGTCATTGACCAGCTGAGAATTCTGGGAGCAGTAATCTCAACCAGATACCACCAGGTTGTAGACTTGAAAAGGTAAACTAGACTTGCAGCCTGGGTGATCTAACAAGCATTTGATAGAGCACTCCTTAATTACTTCTCACTACATTTAGTACCTAATCAATCTATATCTGCTATTATTTTATTTATATTGTATATTTCTTCAAATTCACAAGCAGCCTCTCTATTCATCATCCAGATTCAAAAACAGGAATCTCTCTGATTTTACAAGGCTTCTTTCCCCAATCTTAGTTTATTTCATATTAACTAGAAAAGTAATAATAGGTATAGCTTTGCTTACTGAATTGAGCTTAACTCCTTCCCACACCTAGCTCATTATGCTACAACCAGCAATGAAATAAATAATAAAAATAGGGGAAAAACCTGTATGATTGAATGATTAAAGAATGATTAAAGCTTAACAAAAGAATGAGTATGATCTAATAATAATTCCAACTATTTTAGAATATGCCTGAAATAGTAGTAACAACTGCTGTCGTAAAAGGACATAATCTCTTTGTGGTTTGGAGTTTGGACAACTTCCTGAAGGAAAGATGATTCCCATTGTATACACAGCAGTAACTAAAGATGGCTATTAGTAAAGTCCATAAGGCAGGGGACCGTAAAAATATTGAAAGTCTCCCATAAGGAATGCAGTCTTCCTTCTTAATTCAGACCTATATGGCCAAAAAACATTCCAGGTGGAGCTATGACTGTGAAAGTCCAACACACCTGGAGATTATCAGGTGGTGGAAGGAAACCACAAGATACTATAGGTGAGCCAAGCTTTAGCCTTGTAATCAAATAGCACAAATAAATATTTGTCCTATATTTGTGTTATATTTGAAAACATATTTTCTTTTTCCTACCTTTGAGGTATGAGGTTCATTTCTAAACATGTTACTGGATGTGCTGTTGGCTGAACTCCAGAGATGGCTTTTAATTGGATTTTCACTCTTGTTAGCTTTGACATCTTAACTCCACATTGCAATATTGCTGGGACAAAGCAGAGTGTATTTCTTTAGAGCAAGGGTCTTCAAACTTGGCAAGTTTAAGACTTGTGGACTTCAACTCTCAGAATTCCTGAACTAATATGACTGGAGGAGGAATTCTGGGAGCTGAAGTCCACAAGTCTTAAAGCTGTCAAGTTTGAAGACCCTTGCTTTAGAGAATTATGTATGCACTCTCAAACACATCTGCATGCATGTGGACATACTCACACAAACCTCATTTTTCTCATCAATCTAACTATAGGGGAGGCAGAAGCTTGGTTGTGGCATAAACCAATTTATTACTAAAAACAATGAGTTCTTTAAAAAGTTTGGGACAAGAGCTGTTGAGTATCTTGCAGGATAAGTACTAAATGGTTTATAAAGCATTGTTGATCAATATTTAAGAGATTAATTTTCAGCCTCTTAAATTACAGCTTGTATAACAAAACATACATCAACAGTGCTATCTTTTGCCCTACAGAGTAGAGATTTACATGTTGTTGACAGGATTCCAAGTAATATACTTACAGCAAACAGAATTCCGAAGCAGGTAGATTCCTCAAAGAACAGTTATATTGGCTATGTTATATTGGCACAATGGTGAAAATTGATTCTAAAAGTCCCCACAGTTTTCACCTAATTAAAAGTTAAAGATCCTCCCCACCTTTCCTAAACAATCAGTCGCATGGTCCAATCAAAATGCTGTCCAGTTGCTAGGTGACTTCACTCCACCTCTCTCTGACCACCTGTCAAAATGTCCTTGGTTCCCAGGAGAAAGTATTTTGTTTTGACTACAAAAACCCCAGATGTCCCTATTCCCCCCCCCCACACACACACACCAACCCTCAGCTCCAGTGTGGCAGCAGTGAAGCCTCAAAATGGCCTCGGTCAGGCCAGCTTCAGGGTTGACAGTTGTATTAGAACTGTGGCCTGACTAGCCTAGGAGTCATTAGCATTTAGAAGTGGAGTCTCTGATGAGGTGATTTTGATTAAGCCATTGGCGGTAGTCTTTGACTTACAACCATTCATTTGAAGTTACAAAGGTGCTGAAAAAAGGGTCCTATGACCATTTCTCACACAATCGTTGCAGCATCCCCATGGTAACATGATCACAATTTGGACACTCAGCAACTGGCTCTTGTTTATGATGGTTGCAGTATCCTAGGGCCATGTGATCATCTTTTGCGACCTTCTGACAATAAAGTCAACGGGGAAGCCAGATTCACTTAACAAACATGCAATGATTCACTTAACAAAAAAGGTGTTAAAATGGGGCAAAACCAGGGGTGGGATTCTACCGGTTCAGCTTGGTTCTGCTGAACTGGTTGCTCTGAAGATTACCTGGGATCAAACCAGTTCACTCTGACGATCAGCTGCTGGGTCCACCCGCCCATCCTGGCTCCACCCTGACCTTTATTTCCTGCTTTTGATGTTCAACTGCATCACGTGGCACAGCGGATTGCCATGCATCAGCTGTTGAAGAGACAAGGAGAGTGCAGGAGAAGGTCAGTAGGAAAAGCATGCTTGCACAAAGCACGCCCACCGAGCAGACTCACTGAACCAGTGGTAAGCTAATTTGAATCCCACCACTGGGCAAAACACTTAACAACGGTCCTTTTTAGCTACAAAAAATTTGGGCTCAGCTGTAGTTGTAAATTGAGGCCTACCTGTATTAGGTTGATATCCCTCAAATTACTTTTTGTCAGGATAAACACTCAACAAGTATTTTCTTAATAACAAAAATACTTTTCCTTGCTTTACTTTAGGATTTTAGGATGTGCACAGATTCTATTTTTTTCTTAGTGTTTAACATTTATTCATTAAATGGCATCTTTCATCAAAGAAGAGCAAGGTTTGAACTAAGGTTTTAAAAAACCATTTAGATGTGCCACACTGAGAATATGGAATAGATACAAATCCAGCAGTGGTGCTGTTCTAGCGGTTCAGCCCAGTTCTGGCATACCAGGAGTGCTGAAGCTCAGCAGAGACCAAAACTCTCTGAGGAGCTGCTGTTGGGACCACCCGCCTGCCTGGGCTCCCATACTGACCTTAATTCCCTGCTTTTGAAGCACAGCTGCTTTGCACGGCATAACAGATAGCCATGAGTCAGCTATTGAAGACACAGGGAGTGTGCAGGATTGTAGGAGGTGAGTAGGAAAACCTCTGCACATGCACAAAGTGTGCACACAAAGTGTGTGTGCATGCACAAAGCATGCCCACCAAGCCACGCCCACCAAACCAGTGGTAAACTACTTTGAAAGCCACCACTGAAATCCAGGTAATCCCCGCAAATACCTTTTGTTGCTCTCAGCCCCAAAAGTATTTTATAAATTAGATATAATAGGCAAACACAAATGGCTAACTTATTGTGAGATACTAGAATTTGTCAAGGAGAATGGAAAATAAAATTAAGAGAAACACTGGTGGCAGAGGGATATAGTTGTCAATGTTCTCTTATTTATCATGATTTATGGCTTTGAACACTGTAAGACTGAGTTTGAAGTAGAATTATGCAAAATGATAAACAGATAATTACTGAACAGTATAAACTTTTGTTAAAATTTGAAACAGAAGAAGGACAAGTGAAAGAATGCATTATAAAGTGAGCTAAACATTTTGATTAAAATATACAGGTGGAACAAAGGGAAATATGTGGTTGAAAATATTGAAATTTACACTACATTACAAACTTAAAGAGAATTTTTTAAAAATGATTTCCCTAGAGAAATTGTCTAGAATCTATAAAGACACTTCAGATTTATGTTGGAAATATAAACAAGAATGAAGGGACATTTAATCATATTTGGTAGACATGTAAAAAAGCTAGGAAATTCTGGATTCAAATATATACATGGTTAGAGAACTTGAAAGATTAATATACAATTGATACCTGGAGGTTTTTCATTTGGGATTAATGGAGAAACAATTGGGAAACAGTCATAGAACTCTCTTTTTATTTTTATTTGCTTACATCCAATAGACAGAATCTTGCCAGACTAACGCTTTACTACTCTCACCCCAAAGAATATACCCTGAGAGATTCTAGGAACGGCTATTCTAATTCTCTTCCTTTGTCTCCTATCCAGCTCTGGGCTTTATCCCCTCTGGTCTTGCCCCAAAGAATAATTAGAATTAGAATAATTAGAATCAGAATAGCTTTATTGGCTATGTGTGATTAGGTCCACCAGGAATTTATCTCTAGTGCATAAGCTCTCAGTGTACATGCAAAACCATAAAATAATAATAATCATACTATCAAAGTAATAATAATAATGATATCAATAAGAGAAGGTAGTAGAACAGATGACAAGGGTAATAGTACTACAGCCATACTACATGGGTAAATATATTTAGAATAAAGTTGATTGGATAAAAATAAACCTGATTTTGGGGTTTATTGATTAAAAAGGTTTGTTTGTAAAAGAAGTGAGCTATGATAAGGAATATGGGAGGATGGAAGTGATAATTGCCATGTTTGTAACTGCTGCAAAGAATAGAAGCTGTTTTTAAGATATCCTTTTTTCTTTTCCTTTACTCTTTTTATCATTTCTTTCTTTTGCTATTCCTATTTCTATGTTTCTGCAGTTTTTTAAACCTTTTGTCACATATTTTTTAAAAATTAAAAAAAAATCTCAAAGAACAGACTATTTCCTTGTGTGAGGTGTAAATAATATAGAAGAACAACCTACAACCTGTCTTTACTCAGTTAGCATTTCATTCAATTCTCAAAGAATCTTTGCATATATATGCTGTTCAAGTTAATGATTGGGTTGCTTCTGGTCATTTAATTCAGCTACTCTCTGGTGTCCAATATCCTTGGCTTAAGCATCCTCATAAAAATATTCATCAAAACACCCTGTGTAAAGGAGCCTGCTATCTATTTAGATTCATAAGAGTGGAACTTATTTAAGTTTCACTCTTGAAGTGTAAATCCATTCAAGGCTTATTGCTCTTATTGCTTCCTGAGACCTACTCACTTTATTTGATCACCTGCTGAAGGCTTGCTGGACATATAGAATTATACACACAAGACCAGGACATGTGTGATGATATTATAATTTTTGAGAGGTTATTTCATTGAGATGGAATTGCATTTTGGATCAGCAGGGCTGACTGAAATGCTCATCACTGTGAGCAGTGGTGGGATTCAAATAATTTAACAACCAGTTCACCCAGGGGTCAGGTTGACTGTTGTGGGAGGCATAGCCCATCCCTGTCCTTCAGTTCTGCTGCACAGATGGGATGAGCCTCCCGCAATGGCCAGCCTAACCCAGGGCAAACTAGTTGTTAAATTACCTTCCCCCACTCCCCCAAGTGGATCCTGGCATCCAGCATGAGGAAAGGAGGAGAAGCATGGAGAAGAAAGAAGGAAAGTGGTCTTCTCCTTCCTTCATGCCAGCCATTCCATTGCCTGTTTCTCCATTGCAGCCCAGTGCAGGGCCCAGGATCCATTTTGATAGTAGAGGGGGATAACAACCGGTTCGCTTGAACCAGTGTGAATCAGCTGAATCCCACTGCTGACTGTGAGCCGTCAACATGATAGTGGTGCCTCCAATCACATAAACAATTCACACAATTGGCTATGGTTACATCGGTTGAGTGTTGGTCCCAGTTGCAAGCTATCCCCCAATGTGTTCCAATCCCCTCTCCACAACTCAAAATGAAGATATCCAAAGGCACTGTTTGTCTTCAGATTTGTAGTCCAGTTTGCATATATGACAGTGTCATTGGTTGACTATAGGACACTATGATGCTTGCATGCTAGTCATATGATTCCCCCATTGGCTAAGTAGCTTCTGAGAGGATCAAGTGAATATTATCCCCCCAAAACTTTTGGAGATTTGCTGCTAAATCTTCAGGGGCTCTGGGAAATCCCGATTGTGCTAGTTCAATTTGCTCCCTTTCTTGGCACATAATCCCCAATTTATGTTCAAACTCAACTGGACTGGGCCCTGATCAATGAGAAGATTTGCTCCGCCATTGACTGAGCTTTAGTAAGTTTTGTAAGCCTATAGAGTGTCCCTTTTAGCTCTTATCTCTGTCTCTACATCTTTTTTATCTTCTGTGGGATTTGCAGTGCTAGCAATTTAATGCATCTCTTGCCTGTGGCTTTAAATAACGTGCAACATGCTACAAGCTGGAGAGTGTCTCAGAGGCAGGAACTTATACACTAACCTTAAAGAAACATCCCATTGTAGAGATCTTATGAAGTTGTAATTTTGAATGGGAGTCATTTTTCCCCATAACAGTTGGTACTTTTGCAGTTCCTACAATATGCAGAGAGCCTGGTCAAACTGCTAATCAGGTTATAGCTACAAGGCTTGGAAGTCCTAAATTTATTTTTTCTGTCCCCAATGTTGTTTTGTCTAAATGATATCGCAAAAGCAGTTTGGGAGAAAGGAACAGTCTAAAATTTGTATGTGACTGTGTTCTGATCCAGCTCCCCAAATAGAACAAACCCTCTGAAGTTAAATCAGTGATTTCTTTATTAGGAGCATCAGCAGCTGCGGCAAAAAGTTTCTCTCTGACTGCAGGCTAACAAGCCTGTCCAGCAGGGAGGTTAATGTCTGCCACATCTATTCATCTCTGCCTTTTATCACCAGAGCTAGGGTGGGGCTTCGCTAGCAGCGGTGGCTCTTCCATCCCAAGGATCAGCCCACAGATTTCCATTGCTCTCCTCTCCTCTGCCTTTTGCACAACTGTGTGTCAGGCACTGGACCCAGCTGTTCCTCCTATTCCTCATCAGCCACCTCCAGACCTGGGGGCTCTTGACTCTCCATCTGAGGACTAATGGATGGTCCAGGCTCCATGTCTATCTGTCTCTTTCTCTGATAGCTGCATTCTCTCTTCCTCCTCAGAGTTCTCACGTTGCCTTAATGCTGACCTTGACTCCCACAACTCATCCTCTTCTGATTTAGCTGTTTGAGGGGCTGGCAGCCAACAGGCCACAACAGACTGTTATTGGCAGCTGCATTTGTCTGAAATAAAATACTGTAGTTTACAATTTCCTGCTTGTACAGCGGGTTGGGCTAGGAAACTTCCAAGGTCCCTTCCAATTCTGTTATTCTGTTGTTCTGCTGTCCACAGAATTCTGCTCTTGTTTCTTAATGGAGGATAACTCACTTAACACGTTTCTCGCTTAACAATGGGAATGTTGGGCTCAATTGTTGCCGTAAGTCAAGGACTACTTGAATGGAAGCTCTAGGGTAGTTGGGGTGAATGAGGAGTCAAGAGTTCAGGAAACACAGGACGCACTTTCAATATAAATCAATTAATTTGGGAGTGGGAGTAGGAGGGAAAGGGGATTTTTTCCTCATCTCTTTTGTTCTTTTTGGAAGGAAATGGCAAAAAGTTTAGGACACAGAGTACTTAGGGGAAGCAAGCAATTTCAGGAAAGTCAGTGGTATATTTTGGTAGCCAGGAAGAAGACGAGAATTTTAAATCATCCTCATTATTATCTAGCAGGGAGAAAAACCCAGTCAGCAGAGGGAAATTAGTACATTTTTCACTTTTTAATGCTGCGTTGTTGATGTTTGTTGCATGTGTCCAGAGAATTCAGTGCAGAATGAACATACATTGCAAGAATAATGCTTTAATTAAAAATTTACACTGTTGTCTTAACATATGTCAGGCTGCTTAATAGGACTGAATTGCCTCCCTGTCCCTCCACCTTAATTCTTTGGCTAGATTTAGAACTAGTTATGAGCCTGCTGTTAATACAAATTATTGGTAGTGTGTGTATATGTGTGTTTGTGAGAGAACAGGAAGAAAAAGAGATAGAAAAGTGCTGGTAAAGGACTTTTTGAGAAATGGAAGCTCCGATCAACTTAAAGCTGGCACTAGAAAATTAAAATAATTGGGCACCAGCAGGAGTTCATCCCTCAAGCATGTTTGAATGCAATGTATACCTATTTGCTCTCCTCCTGTACAAAATATAAAAACTGTTTCAGAGCCATTTCGTTTGTTGGATGGGCAGGCACAAAACAGCCAGAAAAACAGGCTCCTTGTCAATCAACGGGAGTGCTGATTTACTCCCAGCTTATCAGGTATAGGTAGTCCTTGACTTATGACCACAATTGTGCCCCAAATGTATATTGCTAAATGAGAAATTTGTTAAGTGAGCCTGGCTCCATTGTACCATTTTTATTGCCGTGTTTGTTAAGTGAATCACTGCAGTTGTTAAATTAAGAACACAGTTGTTAAGTGAATCTGGCCTCCCCATTGACTTTGCTTGCCAGAAGGTCATTAAAGGTGATCGCATGACTGTCATAAATTAGTATGTGTGGGGGCTAGAAGTTGGAATTGTGTACAATCAGAATCAAAGTGAATTTTTCTCAAAACCTCGATGATGTAGCCTCTTAAATTTCAGGGTTGTTTTTAACAGCAGCTTCCTCAAGGACAGGAAAAAACAAAAGACCTGGGGACCAAGATTAACCCAGGAGAATAAAACCCAGGGCAATCAGAATGACATCAAAACCCATCAAGCTGCAGGAGTTTCAAAGGGAATTAAGCATAAAAGGCTCAGATTCAACTTCCATGCTGCTTGCAAGCCTGGAACACGGGAGCTGTGTCACTTTTTGCTTCTTGCCTTCCTACATTAAAAGAATTCTGCTTTCTGACAGCTGGCTTCTGCATCCATTTCTTCTCAGCATCTGTGGTGTGTCCCAGCTGGGAACGAACTCAGGAAATTTCTTCCCACAATGATTCAGCAGTGCATTTTTTAAATCAACTGTTCATACAGTGAAGATTAATTTCAAGCAAATCAAGAGAAAATCTTCTTCCAGGACAATTTGGTTCTAAAATATGTGCACTGCCAAGCAGATGTTGCTTATTTCTATTTTTCCACCCCAACGTTTAAAAAATCTAGAATGTTCCTCTAGGCTTATTTCTTTTCTTGTCAGAAATACTCTCCAGGTAAAAGGATGCAGTTTTGTAGTAAGATTCCCAACATGTTTATTTCCGTCAATAAGCTTACTACTTGCTACCTTTTCAAGAGGTTCTGTTTACCGTCATAAATTAGCTCCCTTAGGCATGAAAATAAGCCTCTTGTGCATCATAAAATAAGCTAAATTAAAGAGCAAGAGGGAAAAATATATCTCTTGATTTCCAGAACTGAATTAAAGATACATTATTACATAGTTAATGAGTATGTCACATGATAGGATTTTAATGGTTGCTGTGTCGATCGAAAATAATTCTGCATATTGTCATCCACCTCATTTAGAATTATATCTAGTTTCCAGCTGGTAGATTGAAGCAAGTTTGCTATTGTTGTCAGGAAAAACCAGGTAATGCTATTTTTTAAGCTTCAGCACAGTATTCATATCAAAACACATTTTGGAAGGCCCAAAGGCAAAAAAATATTTGGATGAAAGTACATACTTGGTTAGAATAAATGTTAAGACAGCATATAGATTATAAAGCAGAATTATTTTTGTTAGGCATAATACCAGAAGAATATGATAATGGGAACATATATTTGATATTGCACATTTTAACAGCAGCAAGAATTGTATTTGTACAACATTGAAAAGTGCGGAAACACCTATGGAAGAAGATATAATTAAGAAAATATTGGATTGTGGACAAATGGACAGATTAACACTGAAATTAGAAGACAGAATATTTGCAAATTTGGGACTTGTTTAATCAATGGCTGGATAAAAGAGGTAGAAATTAGGAACTTAATAAGTATTATTATGTAAATAAATTAAACCAGACAGTATGCTGGTTAACATTTAAGTCTACAATGAGACATACTCTGTGCTGGATGAGGAGGAAGAAGTACAGAGCTGAGCAGTTTGGTATGAATTTTTTTTTATTTTTTTAAATAAAAGCATAAGCAGATAAGCAAATGCAATCAAAAATGGCGGATGGTTAATTATTCAGGTTATAAACAGACAAGATGCAAGAAATAAATGCAGAGCAAAGTGGTAATTTTATGGAAAATATGTTAAGAGGTGATACATACCAGGTTCTGACCAGTTCTGGAGAACTGGTAGCAGAAATTTTGAGTAGTTTGGAGAACCAGCAAATACCACCTCTGACTGGCCCCGCCTCCATCTATTCTCTGCCTCCTGAGTCCCAGCTGATTGGCTGGGTCCTCTTTTGTTGCCCTACAAAGGCGAATGGAGCTGGAAAGCAGGTTAGTGGGCTGGGGTGGGAATGGGGTTTTGCAGTAACCTTCCCCCAGGAGTGGGGAAGGAATGGGAATTTTGCAGTTTCCTTCCCCTGCCATGCCCACCAAGCCACGTCACAGAACTGGTAGTAAAATTTTTTGAATCCCACCAGGGTTAGTGGCAAATGGCAACATATTACAAGAGGAAACCTGGGATTGACAATAATTATTTCTTTGGAAGCAACTCCTAAATCCTGTAAGTTTTACTTCTGACATTTTTTTTTCCTCAGAGTATAATATATTGGTTATCTAGCTTTGTTTCTGCGAGAAAACTGTAGGTTTGTCTGATACAATATGAGGGACTTAATGGGTTATCATTTGAAATTAAAATTATGTCCTAGAGACCCATTGACTGTCGGGCAAGGCTACACACAATATTAATGGCTTCACTTAAAGACAAGTATCAACTGAGCAGGCAACATTGATGTTGCAAGAGAGAAAAACTCCTGGGAGCTAAACTATCGGTGAGCTTACTCTTAGTGGGATCAATAGTGAATCCATAGTCATTTGCTGGCCTGCCGGCGAGCTGGCCTTATGAAATATTTTGGTATGTATTCAGTAGCATTTGTCTTATTTATGATAGTTATTAGAAATATAGACCATACAGACTACATCTTCCTATTTATCTTATTTAAATGTTGTACTAGACTTCCCCAACAAAATTAAAACCTATGAAAAATGCATGTCATGGTGGAAAGTGCACTAAATATATGAATGAAACTGATATTGAATGCTAGGCTTAGAAAAAATAATTCTTACACTTTTTTCTGTTTAATTAAAAAAAACCCACACAAAACGACAGACTGGTGCAAAAATGGACAAACGAAATACAGGTAGGCTTCAATTTACAGCCACAATTGAATCCAAAATTTCTGTTGCTAGGGAAGACATTTTTTAAGTGAATTTTGCCCCCTTTTTTGACCTTTGCTGTTCAGTGAATCACTGCATGATTCAGTTAGTGACATGATTGTTAAGTGAATTTGGCTTCTCCATTGACTTTGCTTTTCAGAAGGTTGCAAAAGGGGCATTGCAACCATCATAAATATGAACCAATCACCAAGCCTCTGAATTTTGATCATGTGACCATGGGGGAGCTGCAATGGTCATAAGTATGAAAAACGGTCATAAGAAATTTTTTTCAGTGCTGTTGTAACTTCAAACGGTCATAAATGGACTGTTGTAAATGAAGGACTGTCTGCATAGACAATAGAGACTTCTGTCGGAATTCCAGCCTTTACTCCAATTAAATCATGAGCCTTGAGCCATACTCCCAAAGCTAAAAAAGATTTATTTGAAGGTAACATTCTACATCCAGCATTTACCTGGGTGTAGCCAACTCTGAGATACATAATTCACTGTCACCCTTTATCCTGCTTTCCCCCCCACCCTTCTTCATGTATCATCCAACGAAAACATCCATAGCCAATCATGCTCTCCAATTAGATTTTTCCCGGCAGAAGCTTCAACCATCTTATCAGCCTTTGAAGAAAATAAGAATGGAATGTACTTTCAATTCCACGCTGCCGCCTGCTCTTTGAAACTCCCCCCTCTTCTTTCTGTTGTCAACTATAAAACGTGTATACAAAATGTTTTATGAGTTGACAACTACATCTTTCTATTCATCTTATTTAAGTGCTGTAATAGACTTCCCAACCAAATTAAAACATATAAAAATGCATGTAATAATGCAAAGTGCGCTAAATATATTAATGAAACTAATATTAAATGCTAAGTTTAGAAAAAAAATTCTTAGGCAATTTTCTATTTAATAGTTAGAAAAACAGATAGATGCAAAAATGGACAAAGAAATACTAAAGGATAATTGGGGGGTGGGGAATAAAACCAAGAACATCCAAAATTGATAGATATCTCTAGTTCTTTTCCATTAATAATAACTGGTGGAGTCGGGTATAGATGTGATTTTTTTTGAAAGCACACTTCATTAAATGAGAGGGCTAAGACTCATCATATTATGGCAGCCATCTTATAGTGGCCTTTGGTTTTTATAAATCAGGAAATTACACACCATAGGAAGAGCAGTAAAATGCAACACGAGGAATAAGAATTGAAATGAAATTAGTATTAGTTATTTATTTAGCTAATGGAATAGTGTGCCATCCCATATGGGTTTAGATTATAAGACTGCAGAGGTACAGGGGGCAAATGTGGCTATGTAGAATATTTTTCATCCTGTTTCTCGGTCAGAAATGACTTAAGAGACAATCAGTGAATCTGCTATGCCACACAAGGGTTTCTATAAGTTTATAAAGGTCAAATAATGAACTGGATATCATGGCATTAAGGCCAACTCCACTCCTTATATGTTTATATCCAGTCCTGCAACACCAAGACATAAAGGATGAAGCTTGTATCGCAACACCACAATATCCATTTTGTCATTTCATCCAGTTTGGGTCAGCACATTACAAAAAAGGTATTAAGACTTTGGAAAAAGTGCAAGGAAGAGCAACTAAGATGATTAAGGGCCTGGAGACAAAATTATATGAAGAATGGTTGTAGGAACTGGGTATGACAGAAAAGCCATATCCAGTTATGGCTCGTCAGTGGTGGGATTCAAATTTTTTTACTACCGGTTCTGTGGGCGTGGCTTGGGTGTGGTGTGGCTTGGTGGGTGTAGCAGGGGAGAGATACTTTAAAATCCCCATTCCCTCCCCACCCCACTAACCTGCTTTCCAGCTCCGTTCTCCTGTGAAGGGCAACAAAAGAAGACCCAGCCAATCAGCTGGGTCTCAATGGGAGACAGAGAATACATGGGGGCGGGGCAAGTCAGAGGTGGTATTTGCCAGTTCTCTGAACTACTCAAAATTTCTGCTACCAGTTCTCCCGGTCAGAACCTGGTGAGTACCACTTTTGTGGCTAGTCCAGAGGAAAGAAGGACTAGGAGTGATATAATAGCAGTATTCTAGAATTTGAGGGCCTGCCACAAATGAGGGGGGGAATCAACCTATTGTCAAAGTAGCAGAAGGCAAGGCAAGAAACAGTGGATGGAAACTAATCAAGGAGAGAAGCAATGCAGAATTAAGGAGAAACTTCCTAAGAGTGAGAACAATAAACCTAGTTTTCCTTCAAAAGTTGTGGGTGCTCCATCACGGGAGGGCCACCAATCTGAAACGACATAGGGTCTCATGCTTGAGTAGAAGGTTGCAGAGGTAATATTCAGCAGGTTCTGACCAGTTCTGGAGAACCGGTAGCGGAAATTCTGAGTAGTTCGGAGAACCAGCAAATACCACCTCTGACTGGCCTCTCCCCCATTTATTCTCTGCTTCCCAAGTCCCAGCTCATCGGTTGGGTCTTCTTTGGTTGCCCTGCACAGGAGAACGGAGCTAGAAAGCAGGTTAGTGGGGTGAGGATGGAATGGTATTTTGCAGTAACCTTCCCCTAAATAAAAGAGGTGGAGATGGAGAAGGGACACAGAATTCCCCTTCTTAAACCACATGTAAATTATTAAATAACGACCTGCTAAATGCAGATACAGACAGGAGCAGTTTGATAGGGACAGTTTTTCAGAAAAGCTGAAGCTTTGTTCTCCTTCTGCATCACACTCCCTTTATGAGAGCTGAGGTAAAATAAAAAATAGTCAAGGGAACAGTGTATGTATTTGTATGCGTGTATATGGATAGTCAATCAGGGAATTGTAAAATTGAAGCCATGATGCCATGTGTGTCCTGTTGATACTGCATGGAAACAGTAAAAGAAAAAGGCTTTTTTTAAAGATATGAGCAAATAAAAAGGAAAAAAAATATTAGTATATTAGTTGGCGAGTGCCAAAGGGAAAATACTAACCAGTAACAAAGAAAAGGCAGAGCTGCTTCTATCCTACAAATAGTCCACATCTTACAACCATAATTGAGCCTGAAATTATGGTCATAAGTCATGGCTGTCACTAAGCAGGACACCATGTGATTGCTCTTGATTTTGCCCTCTTTTTTGCAGTCATCGTTAAACGAACACTGTAGTTATTAAGCGAACTGGGCTTTTTTTTTCTTTCTTTCAGAAACTGAAAGTAAACACTGGAAACTGGCAAAAATGCCAAAAAATGGGTGGACACTGCAAATGGCCATAAATATGTAGCCAAGTGCCCTGTAGGAAGGACTGGTGGTTGTGATAATTTGGGTCATAAGTACTCTGGGGTGATCTGTCATAACTTCGAACAGACAGTAAGCGAGGACTACATATACTGTATTGGTCTTCTTTGGCAACTTCCCCCACCAACTCTAAAGCAGCGGTCACCAACCGGTGGGCCACAGCCCACTGGTGGGCCATGAGAAAATTTTGGTGGGCCGCAGAGAAATCTCACCCCCCAGAGCACTCCCCCAAGGCAATTAATCCAGGCTGCTCAGCAACACAAGGCTGCTCAGCCCACATGGCCCGCGGGAACCCTCCCCGCCCACTCACTCCTTACCCGGCAAACTTGTCTGCTAAGTTGCTATTTTTCCTTTTTCTGACCATCATCTGTTCTGCTGTGCCAGGAGATTTAGATTAGCTAGGAAGCAGGAAATGGTTGGATTTCTTGCTTTCTAGCTAAGCACAGCTGAACCTCCTTTAGGACTGAAGGTTTGCTTGCAAGCAAATTCAGTGCAGACTCATGGCAAGCAAATTTGAGAGACTGAGCTAGCCGATGGCAGATAGATAAATCACTGAATGATACTGTGAGCAATTCAATCTGCCTGCTTTGCCTGATTTTGGATAAAAGTTGCTTTTTTATATATAAAAAATCAATATTTACATACATGGTGTGTTGTGAGTTAATTTTGTGAGTTTGTTTGCAAGCAAATTTTATGTGACAGACTGAGCTAGCCAATGGCAGATAGATAGATTTCTGAATGAATCTGTGATTCTGTGAGCAACTCAATCTGCCTGCCTGCTTTGCCTGATTTTGGGTAAAAGTTATAAATATTTATAATATTTACATACAAATCATGCCCAGCCAGTCACATGACCACCAAGCCACACCCACAAATTAGGCCACACCCACAGAACCAGTTAGTCCCTGGGATCTAAAATTATGAGTTTGGTGGTCTCTGAGGTCCAAAAGGTTGGCGAACCCTGCTCTAAAGGATACATTCCACCAGGAAATTATAAGGTACAGAAACGTGAATTGTAAGGTATTGAAACTTGAAATGAATAGATAAATTATGAAGGTTTGAAATTCTCTGCATGCTCATTGCAAACCAAATGCAGGTAGTCCTTGACTTACAACCACAACTGAGCCTGATGTTTCTGTTGCTAAGCAACTCAGTTGTTAAGAGAGTTTTGGTCTATTTTATGACCTTTCTTGCCACAGTTTAAGTAGTGCATTGCAGTAACACAGCTGATTCAATCTGGCTTCCCCATTGACTTGGCTTGTCAGAAAGTCACAAAGGGGAATCTCATGACCGCAACCATCATAAATATGAATCCGTTGCCAAGAGTCTGGATTTTGATCACATGACCATGGGGATGCTACAGCGGTTGTAAGTGTAGAAAAATGGTCCAAAGTCAACTTTTTTTCAGTGTTGCTCTAATTTCAAATGGTCACCAAATCAAAGGTTTTAAGTCAAGGATTTACAGTGTAGTTCAGCTGCAAAAAGGGGAAATGAAATGTAAAGCTAATGTCAACTCATAAAACATTTTGTATACATGTTTTATGGTTGACAACAGAAAGAAGTGGGGGAGTTTCAAAGAGCAGGCGGCAATGTGGAATTGAAAGTACATTCCATTCATATTTTCTTCAAAGGCTGATTAGATGGCTGAAGCCTCTGCCAGGAAAAATCTAATTGGAGAGCATGATTGATGACTCTTTGCTATGGATGTTTTTCGTTGGATGATACACCCAGGGGGTGGGGTGGGGGAAGCAGGATAAAGGGTGACAGTGAATTACGTATCTCAGAGTTGACTACGCCCAGATTAGTGCCAGACTAGAAAGTTACCTTCCTCTTTGGTTTTGGGAGTGTGGCTTAAGACTCATGATTTAATTGGAGTAACTGCTGGAACCCTGACATTTAATTGGAGTAACTGCTGGAATCCTGACATCAATAGAAGTACAGTGTTTATCCCAGGTGCCAGGAAGGGGTGGCATCACTTTATTCTATTTTGGTTAGGTTTGGAGAAGTTGAGTGAGGATAACCTGAATGGTCCCTCTAACACAGTGGTGAGCTGCAACCAGTTTAACAACTGGTTCTGTGAGTGCTTGCTTTGTGCGTATGCGGAACATTCAATAAACAGCTATTTGAAGCTCTGCAGCTCACCTTCTAGCTTCCCCAGTGAGTAGAACAGCTGAGGTGCGATAATCCACTTTGCCAAGCAAATCAGCTGAGCTGCAAAAGAATGAAATGTAAGACAGGATAGGGCAGGGGCAGGTGGGCGGGGTAACTGATTGTCGTTCATACCAGTTTGCTAGAACTGGTGCGAACCAGCAGTAGCCCACCTCTGCTCTAACACCATGGCTTTATGAGTCTATAAAACTGTCCATGGCTCTGTCTATGGAGAGATTCTCAGTCATCCAGGTCATGGCTGTCCCAGAAGTGCTTTTTCAAGAGACAGTTGGCCTTTCTGGTATTTCTTGGAAGACGTTTCGCTTCTCATCCAAGAAGCTTCTTTGGTTCAGAGTTGAAGAATCTTTTTGGATAAGAAGTGAAACGTCTTCCAAGAAAAAAACAAGGAAGTCCAGTTGCCTCTTGAAAAAGCAGCTTTTGGAATCTCCATGGCTCTATGAGTCTATAAAACTGCCATCAATAGGAAAGCAGTTACTGGTGTCGTTGCAGCTAATAGTAAGAATTGATATCATGCTCCTTCATTACAGAAAGCTATCAGGAAGTGTTGAAAGGCTATTTGTACTTATCTTGTAAGGCTGTTGTCGTTTTTTATTCCCAGTTTGAACCACCATCTTGTGCAACTGTATGGAATGATTGCACCGTTGCTAATATAAAGACAAAGATACACTTGCTTAGCCTTCCTTCGGTAAACAATGCTTTTGTCAAAATTGGCTTTCTCTCCAGAAAGAGAGCTCACACAATTGCTCTCCAGTGGGCAGAGGGACTCTGAGGATTTTGTTGTTGATTTTTTTTTAAAAAAAATTGCAGATGAAGGATTACTGAACAATGCATCACAGTGTGATTCTATGATGGCTGAATGACTCCATGATTTAACTTTTGGCAAAAGTGAATTTTATAGAGTCAAAGACCAAAAAGGATGGTCTTACAATAGCTACATGGGTCAGGGTTAGAGTTAAGCTTAGGGGCTGGTGTAAATAAGAAAATAACATCTTGATGAGGTTCCTAAACCATTTCCCATTTGAAGATCTTCATTTCCTGCCTATGTAGATCTAGGTGAAATATTTTCAGAACTTCAGTTCTAAAATAGGAATATATTTTATATATTTATATATTCTTCCACTATGGAAGAGATCTATTCCTGGTTTTATGGGAGAAACAGCAATATTGTTTCCTTCTTTCATCCAAACAATAAAATCACTGGGGGAAAAAAATCTATATAAAAACAGACACTGGTCTTTTTAAAATAATATATTTGGTGGGAGATGTATATTTAATAAGTTGCATCAGAGAAATTTGGATATTCAACTTGTCTATCATAAATGCATATTAACAAATACTTGGTTACAAGGCATTTTGTATAAAGATTTCTGTATGCTAGGGAAATTTACAAATTAAAATACCTGGCAGACCACAATTAAGACGGACATTAAAATGGATCAGATTTCTATTGATCCATTAAATCATAAATTTTCAAAGCTTCAGCAACTTAACTAAGAAGTTCAACATTCGTTTTACTCTCCTCATTAAAATGATAGTAGATGCTTTAGCAGGACGGGTGAGAGGAAGCAAAAAGATTTAATTGAGAAAAGCTGTGGCTAGGACAAGTACATTTTTAATGGGCAAAGGCAGAATAAAGTTTAAAAAAAACATCAGCTATGCTACAACAGATTAAAAACTTATCCTGTTTTCTACGGTGGCTGGTCAAATGTTAATAGAAAACCTGCCGATGTTGCACAAAACTACAGTATTCTCACATAGTTACTTTTCAAAAACTGGTATTTAATAATAATAAACCCTTAGGAGCATGCCGATGGTAAAGAGTTCCTTTTGAATACAGAAAATCCTGGACTTACAACAGTTTGTTTAATGACCAAAATTAGAATGACACTGAAAAGAAAGGTGACTTTTGACTATTTTTCACATTTAAGATCGTTGCAGGATAGGATAAGTTCAAGGTACCATGTTTCTCCAAAAAGACAACCCACCTTGAAAAGAAGCCCTATCATGTTTTTGAGTGCATGAGATCAAATTAAGCCCCACCCACAAAATTAGCCCTAATTAAGACCCCGCCCTCCCCAAGATGCAGGGGGTGAGGCAAGGCACACAGGTAAAACATAAGCGAGGCTGGGGATGTAGGGGTGGGGATGCCCTACTTACCAGGCCTCACACACCCCGACACATGCCTCGCCTTCTTCTGCAGCCACTTGCTGCCACTCAAACGCATCACCCCGGCCTCCATTTGGCCTTCAGATGCCTGCTGGAAAGCCCTCTGCAGCCAATAATAGAGCTCTGGATCGATCTGGAGTTCTATTATCAGCTGCAGAGGGTTTTCCGGAAGGCATCTGCAGCCAATAACAGGCTGTTGTCAGCTGCAAATGCCTTCCGGAAAGCCCTCTGCAGCTGATAATAGAACTCCAGATCGATCCAGAGCTCTATTATTGGCTGCAGAGGGCTTTCCAGAAGGCATCTGAAGGTGAAATGGAGGCCGGGGTGATGTGTATGGATGGCGGCAAGCGGCTACAAAAGAAGTGGGCCAGCAGTGGGTTCCTGCTAGGCGGATTTGTCGGTGCCACTGCCGCGAGGTGAGTCAATAAATTAGAACCCTCCAAAAAGAAGACCTAGCCTTTGGGGGGGGGGGGTCAAAAGAAAATAAGACCCGGCCTTCTTTTTGGAGAAAGATGATATTGGAACTTCTTCATGCGTTAAGTTTATTTACTCAGCCACAAATTCTATTGAAATAAATGGGTGGCTGTCCATGCCATTTATAGGAAAAAAGATTATCCTAAAACATGTTTTTGATATTTCCATCTCCAAGGACCAAGTAGCAAAGAATAGGAATGATCTGTCTTTGAGATTCTACGGAGCAGCTTCAAATCAGAATAAATAAAACTGGGCTACTTTTCTTTGTTGACTTGCTTGATTAGATTTTGCCCTGTTCACCATCTAGCGGACTCTCAATGATTAACAGCATCCATCAGTACAAAGTGATGAAACATCTAGGGTAAAAACAAATAAATCAAAGGAACATAAAGAAATTAATCCTAACATTCATGGTGTCAAGTGTTGTCTTAAAGACTTTAGGGGGTGGAGGGGGTGGAACTAGTTTTGATAGCCAAGAGAAGTAGTTCAATTCTTAGGAGAAGGCTATTGGAGACCCAGTTGGGTCTGGTGGTTGAGGTGCTGGACTAGAAACCAGGAGACTGTGAATTCTAGTCCTGCCTTAGCTAGGAAAACCAGCTGGGTGATCTTGGCCTAGTTTCTCTCTGAGCTCAATTCAGATGGTTGTTGTTCTGGGGAAAACAGGAAGAGGAAGGAGTGTTAGGTATGTTTGTTGTTGTTTAAGTAGATAAATGTCAATGTGCCGATGCCACAAAACAACAAAAATTCTTCCCCTGGTTGCATATATATGGGAACATTGTTCTTGGAACTGAGGGTGGCGTTTACAGGATCCCTTCTAATTTTTATCAATGCAGCAAGAACATTTTGTAGAGTAGGTTAGGAAGTACCCAGCTGCCCCCAGGGGTGGGATTCAAAAATCCCAACAACCAGTTCTCTGCCTGGTTGCGGGGTGGGCGTGCCATGGTGGGCATGGCCTACCAGAACTTCAAGGAGGAACATTTTTCGCATTCCCCAGAGTCCGGAGATTTCCCTCAAACCTCTGGGAGGGCGAAAACAGACGCTCCAGACGCCCTCCAAAAGCCGGAAACAGGCCCATTTCCGGACTTCCGGAACTTCCAGGGAGGGGCATTTTTCCCCTCCACATGGACTAGTCTGCATCTGCGTGAAGACTCTTGGGAGGGGAGGAGGGGGTGGACAGAGCCAGCTGGTTAGTTCAACTATTGGTTCGGTGAGCCAGATGTCAATTTAAGATCCAGTTCGCCTGAACCAGCCCGAACCAGCTGAATCCCACCTCTGGCTGCCACAGAGGCACTGTGAGCTCCGTGGATGAGTGGAAATTGTATCCCTTTTTCCAAGTATAATGGTATGTGGAATTGTCTTGGAAGATAGGAAAAAGAACTGCAGACTGTGTGGGAAGTGTTTGGGAAGTTTATTTATTTATTTAACTGCTTCTGGTGTGGCTGCAGTGAGATCATCCCAGGGTCTTTGAAATTTCCTGCAGGGGCATTTTTGAGATACATGTGTTATAATTTGTTCCAAAGCACCACAATCGTATTTTGTGGGCTCTCGGCCATTCCCTACTTAAAGAGCTTTGCCACAGTTCCAGCATGGCCTACTCTGATTCTGTTCAGGTGGCTCTATTTTTAGGGACAGCTGGATTCAGAGGCGGTACGGAAATATGTTAAGGGGTGATACATAGCACAGACTGAGGCATTAGGCAATAAACGTTAGCGGCAGAGGTGTCATTCAGCAGGCTCTGGCCAGTTTTGGAAAACTGGTAGCGGAAATTTTGAGTAGGTCAGAGAACTGGCAAATGCCATCTTTGATTGGCCCCACCCCCATCTATTCTCTGTCTCCCGAGTCCCAGCTGATTGGCTGGGTCTTCTTTTGTTGCCCTGCACAGGAGAATGGAGCTGGAAATCAGCTTAGTGGGGTTGAGAGCGAATAGGGATATTGTAGTAACCTTCACCCCAGGAGTGAGGAGGGAATGGGGATTTTGCAGCAACCTTCCCTGGAGTGAGGAGGGAGTAGAGATTTTGCAGTATCCTTCCCCTGCCACGCCCACCAAGCCATGCCACGCCCATCAAGCTAAGCCCACAGTAGTAGTAGTAACAAATTTTGAATCCCGCCACTGCCTGCATTCCTGAAAATGACCCTTCCTAATTTTCCAGACAGTAAAATAAGAGGAAGGGAGGAGTATGCTCAGATTTGTAACATTCTGTTAACGTAATCTTACAAGAAAGGTAGATCTGATATTCCTTGTGGTGCTTGTGTAGCCGACGCTTGAAGAGCTAACGCCAGGAGTGTGGTCAACACCTTAACCAGCACATTTTATTGGTTCATCTGTTTCTCCCCACATTTTACTTCTTGTAACAGATGCTTGAATATATCTGGCATCATCTGAGCAAATCACATTGCCCAGAAAGGTTGCAGAATAAAATTTCTAGGGCTTAAAAATTCAAAAGCCATGACAAATGCAAATAAATTATGCAAAGCAACACAGAGAGGGAAAAATTTGCTTAACTGTCCATAAATTATATAGGCTGCAGATTGCATTTTATTTTCTCTAGGTGGAATTTTCTCTATCTCAGGGCAGGGTTTTGTTTTTATTTATTATATTTTAAGACACCAAAGACATGCAGCATTGCCTACAGCGCTTGCTGTAATATTCTGATATTACATTATTATTAATGTTCCACCATAATAAATGCTTTTTCCAGACATGAAATTTATGATGCAGTGTGAGGCTGGGTTTCCAACACTGCGATATATTTTGTGCATCAAATCAAAATCTCATCTCTGTGGGTGAAGAAAGAGAAGCTTAAGGTGTGAACTCACACTCAATAATGTTGACTGCTGATTCTTGGAATGATCTGAGATGGGCCTGCTGATACTTTTCAACTTATGACCATTTGTTTAAAGAATAAAGATACAACAGTGCTGAAAAAAGTGACTTAGTACTGAAAGTAACTGTCAAAAATGAAACTTTGGCAGCTAGGTGCCTTTTTGTTTCAATTTACCATTAGAATAAAGCAGAGGTGGTATTCAGCAGGTTCTGACCAGTTCTGGAGAACCAGTAGCGGAAATTTTGAGTAGATCGGAGAACCGGCAAATCCCACCTCTGATTGGCCCTGCTCCCATCTATTCTCCGCCTCCCGAGTCCCAGCTGATTGGCTGGGTCTTCTTTTGTTGCCCTGCACAGGAGAACAGAGCTGGAAAGCAGATTGATGGGATGGGGAGGGAATGGGGATTTTGCAGTATCCTTCCCCTGCCATGCCCACCAAGTGAGCGTGGCTTGGTGGGCATGGCAGGAGGATACTGTAAAATCCCATTGCCTACACATCTCTCTAACCTGCTTTCCAGCTCTGTTCTCCTGTGCAGGGCAACAAAAGAAGACCCAGGCAATCATCTAGGACTCGGGAAGCAAAGAATAGATGGGGCAGGGGCAGTCAGAGGTGGTATTTGCCGGTTCTCCAAACTACTCAAAATTTCCACTACCGGTTCTCCAGAACTGGTCAGAACCTGCTGAATACCCACCTCTGCTCTAAATGGAGATTTTGCAGTATCCTTCCCCTGCCACGCCCACCAAGCCACGCCCACAGAATGGGTAGCAAAAATGTTTGAATCCCACCACTGGAATAAAGGGGAAGGAGTTGTTGCTTTAGAATGAGTTAAATGGGGAAATGAAACCTCTACAATTCCACTGAAGACCAAGAAAGCCTGAAACCTTTCCAAGGACATTATAGAAGGTGTGGAGTTGAAGCAGATGGTTCCCATAATCAAGTGAAATTACATGACTACATGAGAGGTTGGTGTTGGCTGGGAACATCATTTTTTTTTAATTCTATGAACTGGTGTCTGGGAACCTCAGAGTTAGTTTTGCTTTGACATTACCATGCAGTGTATTTAATAAACAGTAAGATTTTCAGAAATGGAATGAACCTGGAATTTTATTTAGATTCTTCAGATCGACATTGGCAGTAACTTACTACCAATAGTAAGTTATTACTGCCACAGTTCGCAGCAGTCACATGATCAAAATTCAGGTACTTGGAAACTGCCATGAATTTATGGTGGTTTCAATGTCTCAGGTCACATTATCACCAATTTGAACCTTTCCAGGTGCTTCTGACAAGCGAAGTCAATAAGGGAAACTGGGTTTGCTTAATTAACTACAGCAAAAAAGTTTATGAAATCAGGTGCAGCTCTATCAACAACAGCATCACTTAGTGACAGAAATCCCAGTCCCAACTGTGGCTGTGTAGTTGAGGACTACCTGTAATGTACTTTTATAAGTACCATTCACCACTGATATCGGTGGCACAGTGGTTAGAGTGCAGTACTGCAGGCTACTTCTGCTGCCTGCCGGCTGCCTGCAATTTGGCAGTTCAAATCTCACCAGGCTCAAAGTTGACTCAGCTTCCATTCTTCTGAGGTGGGTAAAATGAGAACCCAGATTGTGAGGGGGCAATAGGCTGACTCAGTAAACCACTTAGAGAGACCTGAAAAGCACTGGAAAGCAGTATATAAGTGTAAGTGCTATTGCTATCACCAAGTGTGAGTATTTTAATATCAGAATATTATTGCCTTGTGGTTGTTGAATGGACATTGACAGAAAGTTGACCAGGTAATTGAAAGTTTCGAAATGCTTGCTTTCTGTCTGTCTCCTAGCTATGGAAGAGGGCCAAAATGGGTGTTGTCTCCTATTATGTGTTGTGAAAGAGAAAGGTGTAAATAAGATATATTCTAACTTCAGAGAGTAGCTTCTAACTAGTCATACTATTTGAGGTCTTCGTTTTGTTCCTCTTTGTGGATAAAATAACACATGCAGTATACAACCCAAAAGTAAAATCAAATGGATGAGATAAAATACTAGCATAACAAAGATAAAATAATAAATATTATTTTACAAATTAGGATGGTGTGTCAATTACACTGTGCAAGTGTAAATTTAAACTAGTACAACCTATTAAGTGAAATTATGTATCAACTAAAACAAGATGGCTAATTTGTACAACTCTTTTGTACATCTAATAAGAGAAAATTATCCAATTTGATTTTCTGGTTTAGTAATTATACATTTCCTTTAACCAATGAAACAGCTACTGGTTTCATTTGTATATCCAGTACATCCTTCTCAATACTTTTCTCCACTGCTTGACACTTTTAAATCCACATTCAAATTAATTTTAGACTTATCTGGTACAGCTTGCACTTCTTCTATAACTTCATTCTATAACTTCATGATCTAGTTACATGGTCTAGTTATCATCTCAAGTAATTTCAAAGATCAATCCTGATATTCAAAAATATCCAAGTGAGATTTTCCTCATAAATGTTGTCTCATTGGCAGTAGGATATCAGCTCACCCTGGTGCTGACCAGAAGTTCTCCAGTGTCCAATAATTTTTAGGAATATTCTAATATCCAGCCTAGTGGGTAACAATACCTGGCTGATCATGGCTGATTCAGAAAATTTATTCTAGTGGGACCTGGTTAGTATTTGGATAGGAGGGCTTTGGGTTTATTTGGGCAAACAAAACTATCCTGGAACAATGTTTTGACAAAGCACTTTCAAACTGTTAAGAGGAAAACTGATTTGCTATCACAGAAGTTGTCTTTGACACGCTCTTACCTTTCTTCTAATCCTTTCTTTCCCTAGTTTCTATTTTTTTAGCTACTGATTTTAATATTCTGCCATTATAAAACATCACATTGTCTCTTTTTTCTTGGAGGTGAAATACCTCCTTAGATTTTGATGGGATTTTTCAGAAATATTGTTTTACATCATTTATTGCTATTTAAAATTGCTATATACATTTGATAAATAAATAAACCAGCAAACCTATAATTTGAACCTCAGATGTTTCTCAGCAGCCCAGTTGGGAACTGTCAAAGCTGTTGGCACAAAGCACCTGGGTTTGTCATTATTCTGTATTTTTATACCTAATTTCTGCATTCAGAAGCTTCCTCTATAGTCATTCAATATTGCTGGATCCAGGCAATAGCGAATACTAACAGATTCTTGTTATTTAGAAATATAATACGCTTATGTAGAATTTTAAAAAAGGTTTCTGGGCAGCAGATTGCTTTGAGAATAGGATAACTATTCTTCAGAAAAGACCAGTGGCTATGTACTTCAGTTGCTTGTAAAATTTTGTGATACAAAAGATCTCTTCACTTTGTGAGATTTTATTTCATACAGTTCATCAAATGGGAAAATCTGTTCCTACCTAAAAAAGAAACCGGATGTGAACAAACTCACAAGAAATAATCATATTACTCTTCAAGAAAAGGCTTAAAAACCACCACCACCCCATAGGTAGTAATGATTTTTCTCTGTTTCTTTATTTATGAAAGCTAAAGGAAGTCTCCTATGATTAATTAAGGCTTGTCAGTTTTCCATTTTATTTATTTTCTCTGTAGGCTGGCTTCTTATGTTTAATTCTTTGTTTTTGAATCTCTCATTTACATTTCATCTATCATTTCAGTCACCATACATGGTCATGTAATCTGAAGGATTGATCAAAGATAAAAAAAATATATCAGGCAAGAAAGTACGAACTGTTGAGGAAAAAAACATACATTTACACAACTGACTGATTGACTATTACATCTTAAACTGCAAGGTAAAAGGCTGTTCAAAATTTACTTCAGAATTATTCTACCCCACCATTAAAGTGGATCCTGGTCTCTGAGCTGCAATGGAGAAACAGGAAATGGAGCGTCCAGCATGAGGGAAGGAGGAGGAGCAAGGAGAAGAAGGAGGGAAAGCACCTTTCTTCTTCCATGCCAGCCGCTCCATTGCCCGTTTCTCCATTGCAGTGCAGTGCAATGCCCAGGATCCACTTTAATAGCAGGGGGTGGGGTGGGTGGGTGGGAGGTAATTTAACAACCAGTTCGTCTGAACCAGTGTGAACTGTCTGATCCCACCCCTGTCCTGGACTCCCACCAGCTGGAATTATCAGGCTGACAGGACCTGAAGCATGTGTCCTCTGTTGACATGGTTGTAACAGACCAATCCCAATAGTGTGAGATGGTTCTTCACGTAACCTGGATCCATGTCATGAAGGGTTTTAAAGGTGATCACCGACATCTTGAATTGTACCTGAAAACAGACTGGTAACCAATGCAGTTCATGGAGTCTTTCTTAGCAGAGGAAATTTCAGTCTCAGTTGTGATCATAAGTTGACGATTATCTGTATAGCATTATATTTGTGCAGCTAGAACATTTTTGCTAGAGTTATTTTTTATAATGGACAATTTATCACTAACTTTGCTTTCTGAGTTATTCCATATATCCACCGAGGTATTTCTATTTAAAAATGCTAAATGACCTTCTGGCTAATTCATCTTGGGAAACCAATGAGGAATTACTTTTACTGTGGCTCTTTTTGAGGTCAAACTTATTGTTTTCATTGGCTCAGACAAAGTTGGTTGATTCTTTTATTTACCAACATAAAATAATTGTTCATTTGGGTTTTGACTGATCTTTAAATGTTGAAAACAAAGGAATGGGAATCAAACCCAGTATGGGGATCATATCCAATCCATTGCCCCAAGATTGTGCCTCTAAAATAAGTAGTTAATATTGCAAACTTTTAAATGCCATCTGCTTCTTATATCTTCTCCAGTGATTTGCTCACATCAGGCTGGAACTGGTTTCTGTGGGATGCTTAATCAGCTGTTTCTTTTTCAGTAACAACTAGTTCCCCTCCCTCACCCCAAAAAGAAGATTAATTCTTCTTGGAAATTTGTAAAGTTCTGAACCACCAGGAGTTCATGGGAAAAGAATTACCAAGCTGAGATGAATTTATTCTGATTGTTTTTGTTGTTTTATTTAAATCCTATTGAACATAATAGAATACAAATGGCTTACAATAAAAATCCCTAATCCACCTAGAGCAATTACAGATAGTCCTTGACTTACAACACTTTTTCCTAATCAGCTAACTAAGGTATGAAGCACATCACAATAGTAATGGGGGATTTCAGCTACCCTGACAGAGGTCTCCAACCTTGGCAACTTTAAGACTTCAACTCCCAGAATTCTGGGAATTGAAGTCCACAAGTCTTAAAAGTTCCTAGGTTGGAGACCCCTGAGCTGGGAGAAAATTTCTGCACCATGTGGAAGATCCAACAAGTTCCTAACAAAGCTAGAGGACAACTTTGTTTCCCAAAAAGTAGAGAACAGAACAAGGGGATCAGCCATATTGGACTTAATTCTCACTAACAGAAATGAAAGGGCAGGACAGGAAGCAATGAGTGGAAACTAATCCAGGAGAGAAGCAACTTAGAACTAAGGAGAAATTTCCTGACAGTGAGAACAATTTATCAGTGGAACAACTTGCCTCCAAAAGTTGTAAATGCTCCAACACTGGAAGCTTTAAAGAAGAGATTGGATAACCCTTTGTCTGAAATGGTATCGGGTTTCTTGCCTAGGTAGGGGGTTGGACTAGAAGACTTCCAAGGTCCCTTCCAATTCTGTTATTCTATTCTATTCTATTCTATTCTATTCTATTCTATTCTATTCACACTTCATTTAGTGATTGTGCAAATAGAATAGCAATAGCATTTATACTGCTTCTTAGTGCTTTACAGCTCGCTCGCTTTCCCCCAGCAAACTGGGTCCTCGTTTTACCAACCTTGGAAGGATGGAAGGCTGAGTCAACCTTGAACCAGTCAGGATCGAACTCCTGGCAGTGAGCAGAGTCAGCCTGCAATACTGCATTCTAAGCACTACACCACCACATCAAAGTTGCAATGTCAGGGTTCTGAGTTGACATACAACACATTGAAAAAAGTGACTTATGACCACTTTTCACCCTTATGACTGTTGCAGCGTTGCTGTCATCACATGATAAAAATTCAGATGCCTGGCAACTGGCAAATATTTATGATGGTTGCAGTGTCCGGGAATGATGTGATCACCATTTGTAACCTTCCTAGCTGGTTTCCAACCAACAAGGTCAATGGGAAAAGCCAGATTCACTTAACAAACAGCTTACTACAGGTTATCTCACCAGGCTCAAAGTTGACTCAGCCTTTCATCCTTCCAAAGTCGGTAAAATGAGGACTCAAAATTGTTGGGGGCAATGTGCTGACTCTGTAAACCACTTAGAAAGGGCTGTAAAAGCACTGTAAAGCAATATATAATACTAAGTGCTATTGCCACTAACTTAACAATTACATGATTCACTTAACAACTGAGGAAAGAAAGGTCATAATGTGGGGCAAAACTCACTTAATAACTGTCTTGGTTAGCTACAGAAATTTTGAGCTCAATTGTCATAAGCTGAGGACTATCTGTAGCGCAAAAGTTAATATTGCACAATAACCCGATTCACAGATGTACTAATCCACCAACAATGGTTATAAACCATAATATCCAGATTAACATGTCATGGTTTAGTGGAACCAAATCAGAGGTGTCCCTATCTGAGTCAGAGGAAAATAGCTTCTTTATGTTCTCAGCTGCTCCTCCCGAGCCCACAACGATTCACTATTGTTGTAGGATGTTGTTGGGTTTGTCGTTTGCTTTGTCTAGCCCTGCCTGAACAGCCTGTTGCCCTTGGGAGTGAGTCAGTGTTGCTGACACAAGGATTTCATAGCCAGTTTATTCTTACATTTGGAATAAGGCAGCTGGGAAGTGAACACCACAATCTCCTCTTGTCATCTGACAGAGTAGAATGACTTGGAAGCACCCCCTATGCAGAATTATCCACACAAAATTTCCTTTTTCTGTTAAAGAAGAAAATCTGGAAGGTTTTCTGTATACAATGTCGTTTGCAAATACGGCTAAGAATTTAGGAAACACACTTTGAGGAAGAATGCAACCTACTCTCAGGAAAAACAAAGAAACATTTGGTGTGTTTTTCCTGGGCTTTCTTTTCCAAAATGATTAGGCTGCTTAAAGAAAACACCTGGATACTCCTTCCACTATATTTTCCTTCACATTGCATTTGTTGGGTGGATAATGTTTAATCTCAGTGACATTCTGCTTACATAGCACTCAACGCATGGATGTACTCCTAGTAATTTAGCCTTACATGGACATTGTTTCAAACCAGGACTTAGTGCTAGTTTAAAACTTAAGCTATGTTGTTATGCTTTTAAATTCTTTTCTTGCTGTGGTGATTGAAACCCAGCATTGCTGAAACTTATATTACCTTTTCAACTTTATTGTGCTTTTCCCATGATTATCTCTTAAGATAATACTTACGGCTGCCTTATATTTAACAAATCAAGGCACGCAAGGGAATGTTTGCTGGCAAGAGAGTAAAGGATTACAGATTAACAGAGTTGGAAAGGACCTTATAGCTCATCTAGTCCAACCCTAAAGATTATTTTGCATCTCCTGTATTACACACATGATTTTATGCTTTTCACAGTTGGACTTTTCAGCATAGATGCACAATAATAATAATTGTGGGGTTTCCTTCCCCTACAACAGCAAATTTGTCCTGGATCAGTGCATTTAGTGAAAGGTGTTAGAAAAAGAAAACCTTGTGCTGATGATGTTACCTAGTTGGATAGTGAAATGTCTGCAAGCAAGCAAGCAAGCTTAGAGAACATCAAATGACTCTACAAAACCCCAAAACTCCATGGATCTTTGTTTGCATAGCTGTTTTTGTTCACAGAAGGGACCCAGCAGGCACCAAGGCTGGTCACCTCAAGTACCTTCATCCTGTAGCTGCTAGCCTAGCATCATCCCTTTGATTCACAAAAGCCAGACCACGATTTACAAGGTTAATGTGTTGTCATAGCAACGTAGTGCACTTGATCTTATAGCACGATGATTATGCTAGAAGAAGTGTGCTCTCCACTTGTCATATTCGACTATGACGAACCTACCTCTTTTTATATTTGCACAAATATTGCATGAGTTTGCTTCAGGGCACCCACCATAAAATAAGACACTTCACGCCATTAATTGAGCCTTGAACTATATTTTTAGCTATCTAAATAATAAATGGAAAATGTTTCCTTTTAGTGCTTCAGAATAATTATCTTTTTTTATTGTTAGTATTTAATGCCTTAATGCCTGTGCGATAACTGTGCAATAACTTGGCCTGTTCTGGAATTTGCATGACTTGCTTTTCTCGATTTGATTTCCCTTCACAGATCTAGGTCTCGATCAATATTTTGGCTTTAGGTTTAGAAGTTTGCACTTAATATATTTTGTCTACTAAGTGACTACTCAACCTTTATTGTCTATTGATTGACACAATGGCCAACACAATGGGTATTCTCAAAGGGCTGCCTGCATGCTTCATTTTGCCCTTTGTAAAGGTTATCTTTTATTGGCATTGTAGTCTAAGCTGAAGTGGCAGAATTGATGAAATTAAACATTGTTCCCAGTACAATTAAGGCTGAACTCTGTTGCTCCTTTATGCAAAACATGGAAGGTGATATTTCAAATTGAAATTTGAAAATGAAGTAAGAAAGTTGCCCTCAGCCATGATATTTAATATTTCTATAATGAAAGCCATACTTACTTTACATGTTAAAGTTCATAGCTTTAAATGCCTGTTTTATTTTTCTGCAAAATAGTTTTTACAATGCATTTAAATTGAATTGTGTCAGAAACTTTAATGAACTGTAAAAACTATGTTTGAACAATTGCATTACTTTGAATCAAATTTTACTCTAGGAAGTAAGATTCAGAGTGGATTGTGTAGAAGCATGGACTGAAAAAAAAATGTCCTTCCCAGTAGACAGTGAGAAACTTCAGAGTATTAAAAAGATCATGGTTTGAAGGTATCTTAGAGACCTTATAGTCCTAATCCCTGTTCGGTAGAGGTTCCACTCTATCAAGAGTGTCAAACTCGATTTCATTGAGGGCCGCATGAGGGTTGTGTTTGACCTTGTGGGGCATGGCCATCTCAACATCACTTGTGTCAAGGATACCTGTGGTAATCTGGATGGGCCTGGGGATCCATAGCAAGAGACTGTTGTGGCTGAAGGCCATGAAGGCCCTCCTGAACTCTGTTTTCACTGGCAGAGGCACTGCAGGCCGGTCCTTCACTGTTTTCAGGGTCTAAGCACCCTATGGGCTGGATGCAGCTCTTGGGCCTTGAGTTTGACACCCTGCACTATACCATCTGTGACATCTCCGTTTGTTGGAGGGCCTCTAGAGAAAAAAATTACACAACACCACAAGGCTACCAATTGTATTGATTAATCCACAGCCAGGAAGTTTCACGAGATCATTCCTTGTAGTTTTAACCCATTGATTTGGCTTTGCCTTCTGAGGTAAAAAAAAAAAGATAAGGTAAAGGTTCCCCTCACACATATGTCCTAGTCATTCCTGACTCTAGGGGGCGGTGCTCATCTCCATTTCAAAACTGAAGAAACACAACCCTCATGCGGCCCTCATTTCACTGTCCGAAGATGTCTCCATGGTCATGTGGCCGGCATGACTAAATGCTGAAGGCGCATGGAACATTGTTACCTTCCCACCAAGGTGGTCCCTATTTTTCTACTTGCATTTTTTACGTGCTTTTGAACTGTTAGGTTGGCAGAAGCTGGGACAAGGAACAGGAGCTCACTCCATTACACAGTGCTAGGGTTTCAAACTGCTGAATTGCTGACCTTTCGATCGAAAAGCTCAGCATCTTAGCTACTGAGTCACCAAGTCTCTTAAAAAAAACAGTAGCTCCAATCCCTCTTCTATGCCCTTCAAATTATTGAAGTCATTTCTTCCATAATCTAAACATGTCCACATATTTAATCATTCCTCTTAGGGTTGGGTTTCCAAACCCGTATCTAACTCATTAAACCTCTAATACAGGGGTGTCAAACTCAATTGCATCGAGGGCTGCATCAGGGTTGTGTTTCACCTTGGGGAACTGGGGTGGGTGTGGCCAGTTCAACGTCACTCGTGTCAGGGGTTCCTGTGGTGGCCTAGGCGGGCCTGGGGGATCCTCCTGCAGCCCCCTGCCAATGAAAACAGAACCTGGAAGGGCTGCATTTGTCCTTCCCAAGCTCTATTTTCATGGCAGAGGCAGCATGGTCTGTCCCTTCACTATTTCCAGGGCAGCCCCATGAACCAGATCTAAGCACCTCATGGGCTGGATCCAACCCACGGGTCTTGGACACCCCTACTCTAATATGTCACTATCCTTTTTGAAATGCAGTGCCAGAATTGACCCAGTATTCCAAATGTATGTCAGGTCAAAACAGAGATGCACAGAAGAAGAAGAAAAAGAATACCATTGATATCTGTCTTTGCTACTTCTAACAGCAACCTAAGCTCAATGAACACTCCAAGAAGTAAAAGAAAATGTGTTCAGAAACCCTGAAGATAAGATAAAGGTACCTTCTGCAGAGGCTCTTCTGGGACACTTTCTTTTAACTGCGTCTTTTGAAGTTGAAGTCCTAGTGATGGCTTAGAAACCAGGAGACTGTGAGTTTTAGTCCTGTCTTAAACATGAAAGCCAGCTGGGTGATTTTGGGCCAGTTGCTTGCTCTCAACCCGACTCACAAAGGTAGTTGTTGTGGGGGAAATACTTTGATCAAGTGCAGGTAGCAAACATACCTGCTACCTTCAGTTGAAGGTGCATATGTTCGCCACCTTCAGTTAACCTCTCTGTGTGTGTGTGTGTGTGTGTGTGTGTGTGTGTGTGTGTGTGTGACGGCATAACTCTGGAACAGCTTAAGCAATTTCAACCAAATTGGTACACAGATGACTTACCCTCTGAAAGCAAATACTGTGGGGGGTAAGACACCCCTAACACCCCTCTGGGGGTGTGCCTTAAAATGGCTTCTACTGTACAGCACAGTGGACTTGCCATGGTTCACAGTACTCCAGTACTCCACAAGGGGGCCCCCTCTCAGCCCTCCAAGGAAACATTAGGTGATTGGCCAAGGGCAATCAAAAAAAAAATGAAACACCAGCATAGACAAGAAACTCCCAAGGAGAGGAATAGAAGACTTGCAACGCTGAGGAAGAGACAGTACAACAGCGTGAGTTCCGACTACAGGATTTTCCTGTCTAATACAGGATTGGGATAAATAAATACCTGGGTAATGCCAGGTTATTGGCTAGTCAAGCTATAAAAAAAAAGAAGTTCAATAATCAATTTTTTTAAAAGAAGAATTTTCCTGCTTTAGGTAGGCTACATAGCAACTCTATAACATTAAGTACTGTTTTTTCATTTAGAACACTCTAAATTCAGTCCTCGAAAGTCCAGCCAGAAAAACTCAATGGTTTCAAACCATAGATGAAGGACAATAAACCCTATCTCCCATTGCTGGGAATAATGAGAGCAGCATATCAGGAACACCTAGTGAATTTAAAATGGTAAACCACTACTGCAGAGTATTCTGCTGAGTGAACAGATCATCTGACCTGGATTAAGGCAAGTTTTTGAATAATAGCCTTTAAAAAGCCATAAAATGTTCTTTGGGAACCGGAGCAATCACCAAGTTAGGGAAGTTCAAGGGAAAACAAACTTTTAGAGACTTTAATTAGAGACAAGCAAAACCCCACTGAGGAAGTTAATGATACTTCAGCAGGAATTATTGCTGCTGAGCTGCTGTAAATTTTTGGTTTCTTAGCACATTCTTTGCTCAATTATCTGCCATAATCTTCTGCCATGTTCTCCTCTCCTGTGTACTTGTGCAAATTTAGTATAAGAAGAAAAGGTCCTAAAGTTTGCTCTGGATAAGTCTGAAAAAAGCTTCTTATCTGAAATATATCCCTAGCCTCTGTTCAGGCCATAAGACAAGGAATCTTGCAAAACTCTTTATTCTAGGACAGGGTTGTACAAAATAGAATTAGATTTGGACATTGACGTAGAACGACATATGATCATATCATGATATGATAATTCTGAGGCAGACTTAAAAATATGGCTATGAAGCAATCTAATAGATGCTTCCTAAATTGTGAGAGAGGAACAAGAGATGAAGGCAAGATATTTCTTTATTTATTGTATCTTGATGAAGTACACGGAGCATCTCTCATCATTTTATCCCCACAATTATGCTCCTGTGAAAGAATGATTGAGCCAAAGTCATCCAGTCAGTTCTGTGTTAGCAGAATAACAGAGTTAGAAGGAACCTTGGAGGTCTTTTAATCCAACCTCCTGTTCAGGCAGGAGATCCTATACCATTTCAGACAAATGGTTGTCCAATCTCTTCTTAAAAACTTCCAGTATTGGAGAATTCACAACTTCTGGGGTCAAGTTGTTCCACTGGCTAATTGTTCCAACTGTCAGGAAATTTCTCCTTATTTCTAGGTAGGAGAAATTTCCTGATTATCTCGATGTCCCTGGACCTGGTCTAAAATTTGAACCAATGAACTACCCTAATTCTCTTAAAGGTATTCTCCAATGCATCTTAGTCATTCAGATCCTAGACATGACCCAGTTGTTCTGTGATCCAGTTGTTCTGATCCAGAACAACTGGATTCAAACTGTTGGGTAAACGGGAGTTTATACCCCGATTGAGTCTTGAAAGAGTTAATGATTGTATAAAGGGCAGCTGGGTTCAATCTACTGCTGGGGAATGTTTGCTGAATGTGATCCTTTTGAGCTAATAGACTTTCCATGTTCCAGGCAGTCACTGATTAACTTTGTGAAGTTTTTCATATCATATGGCTCCTAGAAAAAGAAACAGAGCTCTTAAAATTCACAAGGGCCAAGGATGCTGTCTCATCTTCAATCAGAATTGAGTTGGAAGAGACTTTGGATCTCTTCTAGTAGTGCAACCCCCTGCTCAAGGAGGAGACCATATATCATTTCAGACAAGTGACTGTCCAGCCATGGTGGGATTCAAAATTTTTTACTACCGGTTCTATGGGAGTGGCTTGGTAGGCGTGGCAGGGGAAGGTTACTGCAAAATCCCATTTTTTCCCCACCCCACTATCCTGCTTTCCAGCTCCGTTCTCCTGTGCAGGGCAACAAAAGAAGACCCAGCCAATCAGCTGGGACTCAGGAGGCGGAGAAGAGATGGGGAGGGGCCAGTCAGAAGTAGTATTTGCCGGTTCTCCAAACTACTCAAAATTTCCACTACCGGTTCTCCAGAACCGGTCAGAACCTGCTGAATACCACCTCTGCTGTCCAGTCTCTTCTTAAAAACCTCCACTGATGAAGCACGTGCAACATCTGAAGGCAAGCTATTCCACTGCTTAATTGTCTTCGCTGTTAGAAAGTTTCTCCTTAATTCCAGGTTGCTTCTCTCCTTGATCAGTTTCCATCCATTGTTTCTTGTCCTTCCTTCTGGTGCTTTGGAGAATAAATTGAGGCCTTCCTCTTTGTGGCAGCCCTTGAAATACTGGAATATTGCTATCATACCCCGCCCCCAGTCCCTCTTTTCCCTGGACTAGCCAGACCCAAATCCTGCAATCATTGTTCATATGTTTTAGTCTCCAGGCCTTTAATCATCTTGGTTGCTTTTCTTTGCACCTTTTTCCAAAGTCTCAACATCTTTTTTGTGATGTGGTGACTGAAATTGGATGGTTTTTGCCCTTCCTTCTGATCTGTGTTAGATGTTACTGCTGGAGCTGACTTGGCTTTCACTGCCTCCTTCTAATGCTGAAAGCAGAGAAGATTTGGCTTCCTAAGAACTAACAAATGAATTGGAATTGGGGTGTTATCATGGGAGCTCTGGGATGGCTGTACATGATTCATGTTTTTGTGGCTTTAATGAACCTCAAAATGGGTTTATTTGTATACAGGGATTTTTATCTTGCCCGGATTCTCTTTGAAAACTGGTTGACAATATAAATTGGAGAGATTAATCAATCAATCAATAATTGCATTTTCAAAAAGTGACTCATTTACTTGTCTCTTACTTGTTTCTAAGGTTTTCTGTTTTCTTTTTAGCAAGCATGAGTGATAAAACCTTATATTTATAAAGCTTGAAAATGCATGAGCATAGGAATGTGGTTTTGGGGTGCTAATGTTCCTATACCCTGTGTGATGAAGGAAACAAACAAACTGGAAGGGCCATTTTTATTGGATAATTCCTGATTATACATACTGTTATCCTCCCCCATCTAGCTTTTTGTTGATTTGTATTCATGTTTATATAAGTGTCTTAATTGTGGTATTGTTTTAATTATTGCTGGTTGTCTACCAACCAAATTACACTCAGTGAGATGGACAGCTGCAGAAATTTGCTAAATAAATAAATAGGTAGTCTTTTTCCCTGACAGAAATCTACGAGATGGAAGAGAAAAACCACATCTCAAATTGTCAAATGTCATTTCCCTCCAACTTGATGGTGTCTCGTATATTATTTGCTAAGACCATTATCGTAACATGTTAAACCAGCTGTATCATTGAGATAAACATTATGTAAATTAATGGGCCAAGATCCAAACGATCCACAGAGCAGTAGGAAAAATTGCTTTGAAATCTGGAGGTTTGGAAAAGCAGTTTCTGATACAGTAAGTGGAGCCTGCTGTTCAAAGAAAAGAATGCTTAAAAAAAAATCACATTATACACATGGCCAAGCTCTTGGGAATAGTTTTTGGTTTCTTATTTTTACTCATTCCTCCAACTTCATTTTGAGTGATTGGTTTGTTCTTTTACTTTTGTCAACTACAGGTCAGTGGTGGGATTCAAAAAAAAATTACTACCGGTTCTGTGGGCATGGCTTGGTGGGCGTGGCAGGGGAAGGATACTGCAAAATCCCATTCCCTCCCCATCCCACTTTCCAGCTCCGTTGTCCTGTGCAGGGCAACCAAAGAAGACCCAGCCAATCAGCTGGAACTCAGGAGGCAGAGAAGAGATGGGGGCAGGGCCAGTCAGAGGTGGGATTTGCTGGTTCTCCAAACTACTCAAAATTTCCACTATCAGTTCTCCAGAACTGGTCAGAACCTGCTGAATACCACCTCTGCTACAGGTTTTCCTCGACATGTAACCACAATTGAGCCTCAAAATTATGTTGCTAAGTGAGAAATTTGCTAAGTGAGAAATTTGTTAAGTGAGTTCGGCCCCATTTTACAACTTTTCTTGCCACATTTCTTAATCGAATCCCTGCATTTGTTAAATTAGTAACAAGGTTGTTAAGTGAATCTGACTTCCCCGTTGACTTTGCTTGTTGGAAGGTTGCAAAAGATTATCGCATGACTTTGGGACAATGCAAGTGTCGTAAATGTGAGTCGGTTGTCAAGCATCCGAATGTAAAGCAGGTGAATATGGGGATGCGGCAATGATCATAAATGTGAAAAATGATCATGTCACGGTTGTGGCCGGTCAGCCGCCGGCCCCTTTCAGCAGCCAAATCAGATAAGGAGGAGGCATGGGAATGAGGGCCAGCATCAAGGCAACCTGAGGGGGAAGAGGGAATGGAGCTGTCAGAGGCAGAGACAGAGACTGGGCCGTCCTTCAGCCCTCAGATGGACAGTCGACAGCCCCCAGGTCTGGAATGGCTGATGAGGAAGAGGAGGAACAGCTGGGTCCGGTGCCTGACACGTGGATGCGCAGAAGGCAGCGGGAGAGGAGAGCAGTGGAAATCTATGGGCCGACCCTTGGGACTGAAGAGCCACTGCTGCTAGTGAAACCCCACCCTAGCTCTGGATATAAAAGGCAGGGGGCAGAGATGAATAGGTGTGGCAGACAACTATTCATCTTCCGGCCATACAGATTTGTTAGCCTGCTGTGGGGCTCCTAATAAAGGGAATGTTTATTTAACTACAGAGAGCTTGTCATGTTTGGGAGCCGGGTCAGAACAATCACTTTTTTTCAGTAACTTTGAACTGTCACTAAGCAAGCTGTTGTAAGTCGAGGACTTCCTCTATTAGTTTTGTCAGCCAGTTGTGTATCCAGGCTATTGGCTAGCCTGAAAAGTTAAAAAAAAATCACTTGGGAAAAAGCAGTGGCAATCCACTTTGGTAACTGCCGGAAAATGGCATTGATTTAGTCATCGGGACTCACACTTGACCCATAAGTGTGTTTCTTTTTTTACTAAGGAAGAGGCGTGCAAACTAGAGACATATTTTCCTAGGTTCATGGCTGCTGAGCTCATGTGTGCTGTCTGCCTTTCCTATTCTGATAGGAAAAAAAAAGCTAATTGTGGTCGAAGAAGGCTATTGTGTTATGTCAACAAAGCACACTATGATATGAATAAGGATTCTGCGACACGAAAGCAAGGCATTTTGTAATTCTGAATGAGGTCTGACCAACTACAGTCAAATACACTGCCCCAGAGCTGGTTGTTTTAATCACGATTCTTGTAACATAGTAAAAACTTGGCTTGATGTCACACAGGTCCAGTGGTGGGATTTGATAAGCTTTACCACCAGTTCAGTGGGCGTAGCTTGGTGGGCAAGTGCACCAAATGTGTACTTTGTGCAGGCGTAAAGGTGTTCCAACTCACCTCCTACAAACCTGCACTCTCCTGGTTGCTTCAGCAGCTACACAAAAAACAGATAACAGATAACAGATAATCAGAGTTGGAAGGGACCTTGTAGGTCATCTAGTCCAACCCCCCCCCCCCGCCCAAGCAAGACACCCTACACCATTTCTGACAAATGGCAGTCCAATCTCTTTTTGAAAGTCTCAAGTGATGGTGCTCCAACAACTTCCAAGGGCAACTTCTGTTCCATTAGTTGATTGTTCTCACTGTCAGAAAGTTTCTCCTTATTTCCTTAAATCTCTCCTTGATCAGTTTCCATCCATTATTCCTTGTCTGGCCTACAGGCACTTTAGAAAATAGCTTGACCCCTTCCTCTCTGTGGCAGCCCCTCAAATATTGGAAGACCACTATCATGTCTCCCCTGGTCCTTCTCTTCACTAGACTAGCCAAGCCCAGTTCCTGTAACTGTTCTGTAACTGCATGGCACTCTGCCGTGTCGCGCAAAGCAGCTGCGCTTCAAAAGCAGAGGATTAAGGTGAGTATGGGAGCCCAGGTGGGTGGGTCCAACAGCAGAGTGGTGGAGAGAACCGATTTGGTCTCCACTGCTCATTGCCGCAATGGCTCGGCAGAACCGGGCCAAACTGGTAGAATACTCCCACTGCAAAGGTCCCCTTTCTTTGTTTCATGCCCCATTGTTGATTCCTAATTGCAGGAGAGAGAATGCCAAGATGTTAGAAGCACAAATAACTTTACAAAGAGGAGCAAGGAATCTGAATAGGGAATAAAAAGCTATAACCATTTTTAAATCACAGTTAAGTAACCTGAGTATCACTTCAGAATGTAATTCTTGGAAATGCAAAATAAAATGAAATAATCAAGTGTCCAATTAGCCTTGAGTAGCCCTGAAATTGCTGTGAAAAGCATTTCTCTGAGCTCTGGACATGCCTTGTTCTTCATACTCAACATTCCTTTGAACCTCCCAAGTGGTTCACATTCGCTTCCTTTTAAATTAGTGACGTTAACTAGATATGAAGATTGCTACAGATATTCATCTCAGCTCTTTTCTTGAGTGTAATTGATAGCGCCTTTCGATGCGGGCTCTTTTCATTAAGTGTTGATGAAAAAAACCCATTGCTGATTCTCGTTCACACAAAGGATATTTACTTTTTGATACTACATAGACATCAGCAGAGGGAGGCGGTGGCTCAGTGGCTAAGAGGTTGAGCTTGTCAATCAGAAAGGTCGGCAGTTCAATGATTCGAATCCGTAGCGCCATGTAATGGAGTGAGCTCCCGTTGCTTGTCCCAGCTTCTGCCAATTTTGCAGTTCGAAAGTATGTAAAAAATGCAAGTAGAAAAATAGGGACCACTTTGGTGGCAAGGCAACAGTGCTCCATGCATCTTCAGTATTTAGTCATGCTGGCCACATGACCATAGAGATGTCTTCAGACAGCGCTAGCTCTTTGGCTTAGAAACGGAGATGAGCTCTGCCCCCTAGAGCCGGAAACAACTAGCATGCTTATGTGGGAGAACCTTTACCTTTAGCTTAGACATCAGCAGACACATACAAGCCATGCAAAGACCAACCTATTACTGTTTGAATGCCAGTTGAACCTGTAAAAAGTTAGCACCCACCCCTCTCCTGGAAGAATGAAATATTTTGGGAAATATTTTTAAAAAGCAGAATATTGTATTTCTCTAAAGGAGAAACATGCTCTTGGAAAGCCTTGATTAACAGCCCCAGCAGGACTGGGCCAGCCTATCTATAAGACAAAAGACCTTCAGCTGCAGGGTGATGGGATTAAGACATGACCCCTCAGGACATAATAGGATTAGCCCTCTACCCATCTAGCAGCAGAGCTCACCACATGGCACAACAAGTCCCTTCATTGCACCACCCAGTAAGCTTCAACCAAGCCTGAGACTTCAACAGCCTACAAAGTTAGCAGTGACCCCCTACAACAACCAATAGAATAAGTTTCTTGCATAGGAACAGGAAGCTCAAGAGCAAGGCCCAAGAGAAGGTATAAATATCTCTCTCTCCACTCCATGTGGTCAGCTGCCCAGACCTCAAACCCATGTGGTCCTGTTCATCAATACAGCCTCCATGTTTCCAGTGTCTTTCTCCCCACTTCGAACTGAACCAGATGGATATTTCTTCCATAACCATGCATATAAACCTACACTAAATTCAGAACAGAGGTATATTCTTGTTATAAACCAGCATAAAGAAAACTTAATGGAAGCATGTAGAAGGGAGGGGGAAATATTATATTTTGAGGTTATTTAATCTAATAGGTTGTCTTTCTTCTCTTTTATTTGTCAGGGTGGCAAAGAAATGCATTTGGTTAATGTGCGTGCAAAAATCAACCTCTCATGTTCAAATTGGAATGTAGCATACTGGCCTTATATATCTCGGAAATGTTGCGTTCCTGGTTTAAAAATGGATAACAGAAATAAAAATGTACTTCTATTAGGGATTTAGCAGTGTAAAACATGTATTAGCAATAAAAAAGGAAAAATTCATACAAGTTTAAATATGAATTTTCATGCTTATGTAAATCTACATATATAAATTGCTGGGGTGTCTTTTTTTTCCTAAAAAGAAGTTGTAAGCTGATGGGAAAGTAAAAACAGAAGTCTCAATCATTCAGGATATTACTACTGTAGAAAGTTAGCACCCACACCCCTCTCTTAGAAGAATGAAATATTCTAGGAAATATTAAAAAGGCAGAATATTTCCCCTAAAAGAGAAATAGAAATCTTAAGGGACACAGAAACTCAGCCCCAGCAGATATTTTGGTGCCAGCTAAACTACAAGACAAAAGGCTAGGCCAGCTTATCTACAACACAAAAGACCTTCAATCTCAGGACATAATAGGATTAGCCCTCTACCCATGGCACCTGGGAAGATTGCATCACCCAGCAAGGTTCAGCCAAGCCTGGGACTCAAGACAACCTACAAAGTTACCCCCGCATGGCCCCATGGGAGTCTGACAACCAATCAGAATACATTTCTTGTCATAGGAATAGGAAGCAAGTTCAAAGCCCAACAAAGGGTATAAATATATCTCACTCTCCACTCCACATGGTCAGCTACACAGGATTTCAAACCATGTGGTCCTGTCCACCATTAAACCATCTTTCCAATCAGCCTCCATGTTTCCAGTATCTTTCTTCCCACTTGGAACTGAACCCAGATGGACATTTTTTCCAACACTATGTCTTACCAGTAAAGAAGAATATTTGTAGCTTGGTTGAAATGAGGGGTGCTTGGTGTTCTCTGAGCTTGGTTGTTTTCTCGCAGACATTTCATTACGCAAACAAGGTAACGTCATCAGTGGTAGTAAAGAATGGGTTTTGCTCTTGCTTATATTCTAATGACTTGTCCTGTCAGTGTTGTTGAGAGTAGTCAAGTGATTAATCCCTTAAGATAAAGACATAGTAATGTCTTTACTATGTCTTTATCTTCAGTGATTATTTTAATCTTAAACCTTATTGATAAGTAGTTTTTGGTATTGTAGTCAAGTTCTTATAAAATCTTCTAAATGGATCAAACTCTGATAGTGTAATATCACCTTCATATTATCACAGCATCACTATAAAATCTGGTATACATGTGCTTCAAGGTAAATTTGCAAGCAGTTAACCCATGATTAAGTATTGTATTGTCTTTATATGAGCTGTGGTAGCGCAGTGGTTAAAGTGCAATACTGCAGGCTACTTCTGCTGACTGCCAGCTGCCTGCAGTTTGGCAGATCGAATCTCACCAGGTTCAAGGTTGACTCAGCCTTCCATCCTTCCAAGATGGGTAAAATGAGGACCCAGATTGTTGGGGGGCAATGGGCTGACTCTGTAAACTGCTTCGAGAGGACTGTGAAGCACTGTGAAGTGGTATATAAGTCTAAGTGCTAGTGCTATTATATGATTAGTAAAACATGTTTGTGATATTAAAGAAAAAAAAATTATTATTATGAGGATATATTTGACAGCTTTACCAGGTGGACTGGATAGGAAACACAACCAGATGAGGTAATTCTATGTCACAGGTAATCCTTGATTTACAACAGTTCATTTAGTGATCATTCAAAGTTGCAACAGCAGTGAAAAAAGTGACTTATGACCATTGCAGCCTCATCATCAAAGTTTGGGTGTTTGGCAAGTGACTCATATTTATGACAGTTGCAGTGTTCAGGGGTTATGCCATCACTTTTTGCCATTATCTGACAAGCAAAGTCAATGGGAAACCATAATATCCTAAGAAATTAAGGAGGATCTTTTCAGAGCTTCTTGCTCTGTCTCACTATGCTATCTCTTATCTGACCATTCCCTAGACAGTATCTCTGAGCCCAGTCTTCGAAGGCCATTCCCACATACCATTACACATCATGAGGGGGAAAAAAGATAGGTATGCACAGAAAGAAACAAAATTATTCAAAATAGATAACTCATGCAAAAAATTACTTTGAAACGTATGAAAGTTATGTTTGATATTTTGTTTTCCCCCCAAATAAGACCTATCCCTAAAGTAAGCCTTCGTACAGTTTTCTGCATGCACCTAATATAAGCCCTACTCTCAAAATAAGCCCTACTTAAGTGCCCACCCATTCTGTCTGATTGCTTGCAGTGTTGCCAACATGAAGTGAGGTGAGGGGGGATGGAGCTGCCCCACATTCCCTGCACCAGCTTATCTCAGGGCCCCTACAGCCAACCATCCACACCCCGATTACTGCTTCATGGCCATGGCACTGGCGCATTGCTCAGCTTCCTGCTTCGTTGCAGCTGAGAGCAAGCAAAAGTGCGCCAGAAACCATGTGGGGTCCTGCTGGACATGGCTGCCGGAGTCGCCATCACAAGGCAAGGCAGGTGTTGGGGTGTGGGTAGCCTGGTGGCATGGGCCCTGAGATAAGCCAGTGTGTGGCGCATGGAGCAGCTCCACCTCTCATGCCTTGCGGTGGCAGCACTGGCATGCACTATAGCTTCCTGCCCTACACGAATAAGCAGAAGAAGTGGGCCTCCTGGACATGGGGCGAAAATAAGACATCCCCCCAAAATAAGCCCTGGTGCTTATTTTGGAGCCCAAAAGAAAATAAGACTGGGTCTTATTTTTGAGGAAATATGGGTAGCATGTAAAGCATTGCCCTTCCTCTTAAATCAGATCAGAGTTTACTGAAATAAATCTTGATTGCAAACTATGCTACTGCAGCACTTGTGTCAGTTTTCACAACACAGGGGACAGTGACTATAGAGTATCTGGACAAATTCTGTCATTGTTAATTATATGCTGTCTGTCTGTATTTGAGAGTCCTTCCAGCTGAATAAATCAGTCAACATTTTTCTATGGTTGCCTTTCATGGCATGTTAAAATGTGCAGACCTTCCATTTAAAAATGATTTTGAACATTAATGAACTAGACAGCTTGTTGTGTTAAAGTCAGTGAGTGATGTGTGAGTGGGCAGGAAAAAGACAGTCAGGCCAGGTCATGGCAAAGGAGTTGTTTATTTAAAGCAGGATTAAGAGCCACACAAACCATCGTGCTTTTGCTGAGGTGGCCATGTGTCCTAGGTTATATTTTTTCTATTTGAATGGCTGTCAGAGGATAACTCTCTTTTTGAAATCAGACATTATTTCAAGGATCAATAATCTTGTCAAGTGCCAGGTGTTAGTACATAGAACATGTAAAAATGCCAAAATAGGAGATTACAAGATTATGGGAAAACTCTTAGCAAGATCTCATGTGAGAACATCAAAGTCTTGTAGTTTTGGTGGTCCCTGGATGCCCTCTAGGGGTGGTATGGATATCCTGATATCTATAGACATTGTACTGCCGATCCTCTTCTGTTTAAATGACCGCTTAATCTTGTATTAGTTACCCTTAAAAGGTCTGTGAATATCTTGGAGCTGAAGGCCAAGAATTGACACTGGATAAAAAAAATAAGTATATATCCAGCACACTTGAGCATAGTTATCTACACAATGCTGAGGTATGTACTATTTTTATAAATCAAGGTACCCAGATTTTATGTAGATCTGAGCCCCTCTTATTTTCCCCTTTGAAGATGCATTGTTTTTGGAGTACTATGAAAAATTATTAAATAAATTTTCTGGTAGGTATCCTGAAACAGAGATGGGGAATGTATAACCCTTGAGTTAAATTTATTTATTATATTTTATAAGTAACTCGAGGTGGCAAATACACCTAATACTTGCAAGTAAAAGTAAGTATAGGTTGCAGGATAATGTTGCAGGATCCAGTCTGAGTCAGTCACAAGGCTTATTCTTCCCAGCACAAGCCTGAAAGCTTGTGTGATAACCCGGGGTGAGGCATGGAAGCAACACAGCCAGAGAAGAGTTCTAACTCCATTTTATTCCTCCAACTTTCCCCCAAACATCCCCATATTTACTGCAAGTCCTGGAGGTGTCACACGCACATCCGACAGCCTCTGGCTATGAGTAGTCCAGCAAGCAAAATTAGCAAGGCAGCAACCAAGGTAAGAAATCCAGTAAGCAAAGTTAGCAAGACAGCAACCAAGGCAAGAAATCCAGCGAGGCAGGCAAACTGGCCAAGGCACACTCAACAGAGTACAGCAAAATCAGCAACTGCACGTGAGGTTCCACAGATACAACACTTGTTACTGACAAATGCCCCTCTCAACAGCATCTCTTTAAATCTCAATCTCCAGGTAAGCCTCTTGAAGAGGGGCGGGGTGCCCTCCTCCCAAGTCATCGGGTTGGCACCCTGCATTCCATTCTTCGTGCTCGGGGATTGAGAAGAGGTAATTGCTCAGCACTGGAGCTTCATCACTCCTCTGATCCACTGCCTGTCCTGTCCTTCTCCCTCACCTGGTCCTCCTGAACCCCCTCTCCCTCACCGGCAACCTTTCCCAGGCCTGAGGGTCCAGGAACTGCCTTGTCCTGCTCCTCTAGTTGTTCCTCCATTGGCCCTAGCTCTGTCGTCCTCAGACTCAGGCTCCAACGGGGCCATGACAGCTTGGAAGAATAAACCTTTAGTCTCAGCGAGTGACTCAGATTGGATCCTGCAATACCTAATACTCCTTTCTCCTTCTATTTTTCCCACAACAATCCTGTTAGGTGGGTTGGGCTGAGAGATAGCGACTGGCCATGCAGCTGGCTTTTATGCATAATGAAGGACTTAAACTGGATCCTGGTTTCTAGGCCACCACCCTAACCACTACATCAAACTGGCAAACATCCTTCGTAATTGTCCTAAAGGTGCTTTTTTCCAGAGACAACTGGACTTTCTGTTTTCTATCTCTTGAAAAAGCATCTGTGGGACAACCATGACTTGGATGACTGAGAATCTCCATAGACATCCTTCCTAATTAGGGAAGATGTTGTAATTCAACAACATCTAGAACAGGAGTGTCAAACTCAAGGCCTGCGGGCTGGATCCGGCCCTCGGGGTGCTTAAATCTGGCCCATGAGACTGGCCTGGAAATATCAAGGGACCGGCCTGTGGTGCCTCTGGCAGGTAAAATGGGCCACATGCACACACACACACACACACCCCACACGCCTCATTTTCATCCTTCATGGCCTCCAGCAGCACTGTTGTTGTGGTTTGCTGACAGCAAGTACGGATGGCAGAGGTCTCTGATAGTGAGGCCTGTGGGTGATGCAGTGATGGGGTCAGGACTATCAGAGAGTGGGGTGCTGTCTTCAGAGCTTGTGGAGTCTGGCAGCAGTGATGCAGAGGGCCCCGGGGAGCCTGTGCCCAGTGCGCGCATGCGTAGGGCTGCTCGAAGGAAAGAGGAGCTGAAACAGCAAGGGCAACATGGGAGTAAGGCTGGAAGGTGATGGCCCCTCCAATAGGGGATAAAAGTCAGCCCTTGGGGATGTGTTCTTTGCAGGAAGCAAAGAAGTTCTTTAGACTCATAATCCTTGTTGAAGCCCTGCTTACTCCATTTTTTTAAAAAAAACTTCTGTTGGTGGATATTTAATAATAGTCTTCTGTTCTTGGCAGCCTTTTGCAACCTTGAAAGGGCTTGCTTTTGATATCGGACAATTAGGTTTAAATGTCTTTTGGCTGGGAATGTCCTGAATTCCCAGCGCCGCATTAAAATAGGTTTGCTTTTTTACATAGTTTGTTTTTGTTTAATTTGAACAAGGCTTGGGTCAGAACAACTGCTGGCTGAAACCGGGCTGAAAACCGGGTTCAAAACAGGCCAAAAATGGGCCAAAAAACAGGCCCAAAACAGGCTGAAAAATGAGCCAAAACAGACTGAAAACAAACCAAAAAATGGGCTGAAAAACAGGCCATGAGAAATTCTCAGGTTTAAATAAACAACGTTCTCAATATTTCAACCTTGTCTGCACTAGATTCTACACTAGATGGAAATAAAACCCAGCTACAAATCAGATATCTTGAGCATCATGAATTTGAACTCCGCCTTTCTTATTTATCTGCTTAGGTTATTTCATTATGGAACCCTTTTCTCCAGGAATTCTTCCTTTCTTTACTTGTTCAAAAGCATTTGTGCTTAACATAGATTTGGTAGTGACATCAGGTTAAAAATTCCAATCCAGGTGTGCCAGCAATCATTGAATCATTCATAAAAATCAATGTAACATTTTTATCCAGAAAGAAAATCTGCTTCCAAGATCAGGATTTTTGAAGCACCTGACTTAATTTTTATACTATCCAATCCAGCCATGGTAGAAACCATCAACCTGAATATAATTTTCACATTTGCAGAGAAAGTTGATCTTTTCTTTTCTTTTTTCATTCTTAATAATTTATTTGTGTTGGAAGTAGATTTTACTCCTTCCATTAAAGAATTAGGTATGAAACTGTCATCTTTCCCCCCTCCCCAAGAAAATAATAATTGCAATAATTCCCTGCTTATCATGTGGAGATAATAACTAAAACAGGAGGCTAAAGCAAGCAGCAATAATTAATAGAGCCTGATACTTTAGCTCGCAGCAATTGGATATTTGCTAAAGTGAAGGAAATAACTCCGTAATTATCCTGTCATTTGCATTTGCATTCCTTTTGTAGACATCTATCACTAGTACATGGTTAATCAAAATTACCCTTGCATCTCACTTCATCTTTTCCACATCATTTGGGCAGACCCATGTCTCAACTTGTGAAATATATCAGAAATTCAGATGTATCCCACTTCCAGGTTTCACAATAATGAACCCCTGATATTTTAATGAGGATTTGTTGATAGTTGAGATTATTAACAGCCACTTAACTTCCTTCCTTGTTAGATGTGGCATTCATTATTGGTCACCCTGGGGGCAAAAGCACTTCTTTTCCAAGATCAGATTTAGTTTGCTAGTGACGCTAATGAGATGTCTGAAGTTTTTTATGTGTATCAAGCCATTGGAAGTGAAAAGTCTAGCCTGGCCTACTTGCCAAAGTTCACTTCCTTTTAAAAAAAAAAGCAAAATGAAAAGAGCTTGCCCTTGTCTTTAGCCATTCTTTTTCTCCCGCCTGAAATGCAATACAAATAGGCACTGAAAAGATGACATTTTCTGCTAATCCGTTTAATATTGGATATTGTACTTGAACACAAGGCAAAATGTATTTCCTATGATTTTTTTTTAATATAGAGAATGTTTTGCATCTCTTAGGTAGCACTTCTGCATGTCAGTTCCTGAAAAAAGAGGAAGGAAATTTATTATAAATCAGTTAGTAAGAAATTCCTCTGCTCTCTCTCTCTCTCTTTTTTTAGTAGCTTGGCTAAATACAAACTAAATACACAGAACACGAAGCTGTTTAATTTACTGGGAGCATTATTAACAATAGCACTTAGACTTATATACCGCTTCACAGTGCTTTCCAGCCCTCTCTAAGCAGTTTACAGAGTCAGCCTATTGCCCCCAACAATCTGGGTCCTCATTTTACCCACCTGGGAAGGATGGAAGGCTGCGTCAACCTTGAGCCTGGTGAGATTCGAACTGCCAAATTTCAGGCAGCCGATAGCCAGCAGAAATGGCCTGCAGTACTGCACTCTAACCATTGCGCCACTAAGGCTTTTTATTCATAATCTTTGGATTGTTGTCAATGTCTTTGATAGGCTATTCCCAATTTGCCTGAGGTATATTCATTGATGTACATCAGTGTTTCTCAACTGTAGCAACTTCAAGATGCATGGACTTTGATTCCCAGAATTCCCTAGCCAGAAGTTTGGCTGGAGAATTCTGGGAGTTGAAGTCCACACACCTCAAATTTGTGGAGGTTGAGAAACACTGATGTGCATGATTAAGTATTGTTATCAGATGTAACATGGAAAAAGCACTCTTCCCAATGCACTTTTTGGAGTTGTTACTATCCATTAGTGGAGATGGTTAAGTCGATGGTTTTGAGATTTTTCTCCATTCACATGTTGACCAAAAATATTATTACTGCCTTTCTGGCTATTGAAAAATGCCCATATGTACCCATATCTTCTTTTTCCTCCAAATAGTGGTTCATATATGAGATTGAGAGGAAATCTAAAACCTTTTAGAAATGCAGGACTTCACTTCCCATCGGATCCATTCTGCATCACCAAGGACTGGGGAAAGTACAGGTCATCCTGGAGTTTGTTCAGTGACTTTTTAAAGTTATGATGGCACTGAACGAAGGTCCCAAAGGTGCTTTTTCAGGGGGAAATTGGACTTCCTTGTTTTTTATTTGAAGATGTTTCACTTCTCATCCAAGAAGCTTCTTCAGCTCTGGCTGGATGGCGGGGAATGGAAGGATTTATATTCTTTGCAGACAGCTGGTCATTTGCATCCTTTTAGAGGGTCTTGAAGCACTTGGAGGCCTATCTATGTCCTCAGAGTCACCTGAATAGTGCTCCTGGTTCCTGTAGTCCAGGGCTGTCAAACTCTCAGCCCGCAGACCAAATGTATGATGACCAGGGGCATGGCACAAAAGCAACAAAGTCACAAAAGTTGGTAAAGTCCCTTTAATTCTTCCAACTTGGCCCCCAATATCCAGTTATCATAGGCTGGAGAAAAAACTCTCCCAAGAACAGTTTTTAAAGGGAAGAAATTCAGTCCGAACCCAAAGTGCATCTAAATTATAAATAAAAACCAACACAAACCATGCTGCAACAATTAATGAGACTGGGCAGGATAAGGAATTGCAGACTTCCAAAAGATAACAAAACACACACAGTTGGGAGGACTCCAGATAGGACATGACAAACAAAGATAATGCATGCTTTGCTTCCAGCAAGGTGCTCTGTGCAAACACTCTTTATATCCTTTCCCAGCTAATGAAGGGAATCAGGGCCTTTTTCTCCCCCGTAACCCATGGTGCTCCCTTATCCGTTCCTCCCTGTGTGCCCTAGAATTTTGAGGGGGTGGGCCTGGGTCTTCCTCTGAATGCCCAGCTGGACTGTGCCCTTCCCCAGTTTCCTCTACAGCCACCGGAGCCACACTCCCACTCTCTGTCAGCTGCTCAACCTCCCCCTCAGAATCAGATTCCAACAGGGGCATGACAAAATGCATCACACACTGGCCATGCCCACGTAGTCCTGATACATCATGTGATGCACTGTGACAACACAAGTTTGACACCCCTGTTGTGGTTTGCAATTTTTACTCTGGAAATTCATTCCTACTCCCACACCATTCAAAGGGTGTTCATCTCAAATCGTGTAGCTAAAAGTCTGTAGAGATTCTCAGTCTTCCAGGTCATGGTGGTCCCAAACGTACTTTTTCAGGAGGCAACTAGACTTTCTTGATAGAATTGTTAGAGCCATGTCATATATTTCACAGAAAACTAACTGTTTCAAGGCAAGACTGTTATCATGCAATGACCACTACAGTAAAATAGGAATTGGATTTTTTAAAACTCCATTTTTTGTATTCCCATTTTACCCAAAGGTACTTTTTTTTCAAGAGACAACTGGACTTCCTTTGTTCTTCCTTGAAGATGTTTCACCTCTCATCCAAGAAGTTTGTCAGAACTGAAGAAGCTTCTTGGATGAGAAGCGAAACGTCTTCAAGGTAAAACAAAGAAAGTCCAGTTGCCTCTTGAAAAAAAGGTGAAAAAAATGCACCTTTGATATAACCATGGCCTGGATGGCTGAGCATCTCCATAGATATCCCCATTTTACATTTTTCAGTGATGGCTGCATTTGTTAGTTACTGACCTATACCCCTGTCTTCTGCTGCTGTGTGCTATGCATTTCATTCTCCCCAATTTATCAACAACAATATGACTCAGGGAAGATAGTGAGAGCAATAGCAACTGGATAGCCAGTGTGGTTACTGGTTAGAGTATTGCTTTTGAATCAGAGAGACTGAAATTAATGTCCATCCTTAATTGTGGAAACTTCCTGGGAGAGTTGGGTACCATTCTCTTTACTCTGTTGTTTCAAGGGAAGAAGCAGGATAGATTTGATTTAAATGAAGTCGACTTAAATCACAATTTAAATCATTAGTAAAAAAAATTGTTGAGTCTGTCATCTGCACCCCTATAACTGTCTGGTTTGGCTCTGCAACCCAACAAGACAGACACAGACTTCAGAGGATAATTAGGACTGCAGAAAAAACAATTACTACCAATCGGGGACCTGTATACTGCATGAATCAAAAAGTGGACTGTGAAAATATCTACAGACCACTCATATCCTGGACATAAACTGTTTCAACTCCTACATTCAAAACGACACTATAGAGCACTGCACACTAGAACAAGACACAAGGACAGTTTTTCCCCCCGAACTCCATCTCTCTGCTAAACAAATAATTCCCTCAACACTGTCAAACTATTTACTAAGTCTGTGTTACTATTACAATTAATACCCCCATCCTTCCTTTCACCCATCTCCTCCCACTTATGGCTATATGACCTTGTTGCTTGTATCCTTATGATTTATATGGACTGTTTCCTAGTATGATTTGATCGTTTATTGTACCCTATGACTATCATTAAGTGTTGTATCTTATGATTCTTGATGAATTTATCTTTTCTTTTATGTACACTGAGAGCATATGCACCAAGACAAATTCCTTCCATGTCCAATTACACTTGGCCAATAAAAAATTCTTTCTTTCTATCTATCTATCTATCTATCTATCTATCTATCTATCTATCTATCTATCTATCTATCTATCTAAAAAAACAACAACCTTGATTTAAATCAACTCGATTTAAATCATAATTGTTAAAGAGCAACTGTCATCTCTGTTCCTCAGCAACTCCTCCTCTGACCTGCTGTTGAGTCCCAATATTGCAGACTATATAGCCTCATGCCACATAACTAAGCTCCATTTCATGCTGAATAAACTAAATTATTAATGTATCTTAAATAGAAAACTATCTTTAGATAGATTTTTACTCCGAAAGCATTTTATTAAAATAAAATTTATTTAAAATTTTAAAAATCCAATTTAAATTTTAAAAAATCGGATTATTTAAAAAAAAAAAACCCTCAATTTTTCTCCACCCTGGTCCTGCGTAAACTACCTTGGATTCCTGGAGGAGAGGCAAGAAATAGTCTCATAAATAAATCAATAAATAAACCAGAGGCAAGCGAGCTAGCAAGACCCAACAGCAATGCTATACAGAACACTCTGACCGGCAATGTTAGACCATAGTATGTCCTTCCTACGGATCTTAAATAAAATATGATCCCCTTGATGGTGTACAGCCTAAGTGCTCCTATTGTAACAGGAATGCATTGATTTTATTCTGGGATAATGAGCTTTTTCTCTGATGGGGCTTTAGCCCTTAACCAGAAGTCTCTCATATTTTATTCATGCCCCTCGATAAGGGGGCAATGCGCCTTTTGGGGCATTTCTTTATTCCCAATGAACTGTGATGTAATCTGATGCCACCTAGGAACTGAACTGAAATTACATTTTTCTTTCCCCCCTCCTCTCCTCCATTAAAGCCCTAAGGAAAGCTGCAGCTTTGGATTTTTTTTTTTTAAGCTGGCTGTTCCATCCGATGAACGGCCTCTGAGACTGCTCCAGGGTAGAATTGAAAGAACAGATGAAAAAGCAAGCAGGAAGTGTTTGCTGTGGCCTCTCCTGACCACGCATAGAGTTGTGTTCAATTCCCCAAATTAAGGTCAAATAAAAATTTTTAAAAATCGGGAATATCTGAATATGATTCCCTGGAGGTTTATCCGTTAGTATTAGAAAGTCTGTTGCCAGTGATTAAATGTATGACTTCCCATCCATGATATACCTTGTAGATCTGTCCTTGAATGCATTAGCAGAGAAAGGAGACTGGCAAAAAAACCCATCTGTGTGTGTGTGTGTGTGTGTGTGTGTGTGTGACTTACTTGAATAGAATCAGGGATGGGATGCTACCAGTTCTCCCCAGTTCAGACGAACCTGTAGCTAATGTTATGGCCATTCTAGGGCTGGCTCTGGACGTTCCAGAAGGCCAGAAACAAGCATGTTTCCAGCCTCCAGAGGGCCTCCGGGGCCTGGGGAGGCCATTTTCGCCCTTCCAGAGATTCAAGGAAAGCCTCTGGAGCCTGGGGAAGGTGAAAATTCCTCCCATGATGCAGGAGGCCAGCTAGGCCACACCCACCATGGTCACGCCCACCCAGCAGCCAGGCAGAGACCTTGGAGGTCTTCTAGTCCATCCTCTTGCTGAAGCAGGATGACCTATACCATCTCAGACAAATGACTGTCCAGACTCTTTTTAAAAAGCTTATGATAAGTAGTACGTTTAAGGCCAAAAGAAACAGCACACGGGTAGTCCTTGACTTAAAATAATTCATTTAATGGCCGTTCAAAGTTACAACAGCACTGGAAAAAAAGGGAGTTATGACCATTTTTCACACTTACGACCGTTGCAGCATCCCCATGGTCACATAATCTAAATTCAGATGCTTGGCAACTGACCCGTATTTATGTCCCAGGGTCATGGGATCCCCTTTTGTGACCTTCTGACAAGCAACGTCAATTGGGAAGCCAGATTCGCTCAACAAGCGTGTTACTAACCTAACACTTGAAATGATTCACTTGTGACAAAAAAGATCTTAAATGAGGCATAAGTCACTTAATAAATGTCTCACTTAGCAACATTAATTTTGGGCTCAATTGTGGTTGTAATTTGAGAATTACCTGTAATCTATTTACAAGACTTTATAGCAATAGCACTTAGACTTATATACCGCTTCACAATTCTTTACAGCCCTCCCTAAGCGGTTTGCAGAATCAGCATATTGCACCCCCCCCCACAAAAAAATCTGGGCCCTCATATTACTGACCTTGGAAGGATGGAAAGCTGAGTCAGCACTGAACTGCTGGCAGTTGGCAGAATTAGCCTCCAATACTGCATTCCAAACACTCTTGTACATTTTTTTTAAAAAGTACTGAGTAAAAATGCACAGGATGGATCTATTGGCTGCCTCTAGCATTGAGAGGCAGAAAAACACATCTGTCATATTTAATCTCACCACAACCTTATGTGGCAATGATGGTCTTGTCTATGAGCTTTCCTGTATATTTGGCTGTCTACTGCTAGAAGATGGAACGATGCAATCATCAATCAACTGAATTCAGCAGTTTTTACCTTTGGAACCTGGACTTAATAAGGTCTAGTGGAGTTATTGCAATTCAGGGCAAAAAGAGAGAGAGAGAGAGAAATCTTTATTAGCCAAGTGTGATTGGACACACAAGGAATTTGTCTTGGTGCAAATGCTCTCGGTGTACATAAAAGAAAAGATACATTCATCAAGAGTCAAGAATCATAAGGGACAACACTTAATAGTAATAGGATACAATAAGCAATCAAATCATACGAGGAAAGAGTCAATATGAATTCTAAGGATACAAGCGACAAAGTTGCAGTCATAAAGTCACAAGTGGGAGGGGATGGGTGATAAGGAGTGATAAGAAGATTAATAGTAATAGTAGTGCAGACTTTGTAAATAGTTGGACACTGTTGAGGGGAATTATTTGTTTAGCGGAGTGATGGCATTTGGGAAAAAACTGTCCTTGTGTCTAGTTGTTCTGGTGTGCAGTGCTCTATAGCGTTGTTTTGAGGGTAGGAGTTGAAACAGATTATGTCTGGGATGTGAGGGGTCTGTAAATATTTTCACAGCCCTCTTTTCCACTCATGCAATATACAGGTCCTTAAAATGGAAGGCAGGTTGATAGTAATTGTTTTTCTGCAGTCCTAATTATCCTCTGAAGTCTGTGTCTGTCCTGTTGGGTTGCAGAACCAAACCAGACTATTACAGAGGTGCAGATGGAAGACTCAATAATTCCTCTGTAATACTGTATCAGCAGCTCCTTGGGCTTTTTGAGCTTTCTGAATTGGCACAGAAAGAACATTCTTGTGCTTTTTTGATGATGCTTTTGATGTTAGGTGTCCATTTTAGGTCTTCTGATATGATAGAACTTAGAATTTGAAAGTCTCTATTGTTGATACTGTTTTGTCTAGTATTGTAAAAGGTGGTAGTATGGGAGGGTTTCTTCTAAAGTCTACCACCATTTCTACGGCTTTGAGTGTGTTCAGTTCCAGATTGTTCTGGTTACACCACGGGGCAAGTTGAACAACTTCCTGTCTGTATGCAGATTCATTGTTGTCTCGAATGAGACCAATCACTGTTGTATCATCTGCAAACTTCAGTATTTTAACAGATGGATCATTTGAGATGCAGTCATTGGTATATAGGGAGAAGAGAAGTTGAAAAAGCCCACAGCCTTGGTGTGTGTGTGGGGGCTGTGCTTATTGTACAGGAATCAGATGTGATTCTGCCCAGCTTCACCTGCCGCTTCGTGTCTGTTAGGAAGCTTATGATCCACTTACAAGTGTGCTCAGGTACCGCTAGCTGGTGTAGTTTAGTTAGAAAAATGTCTGGAATGATGGTATTGAATGCAGAACTGAAGTCTTCAAAGAGAACCCTTGCGTAGGTATTTGGAGATTCAAGAGGTTCAATTCTGCTGAATTTCTGTGAACCTACACAGAGAACTAACCTCAGACTTTTCTTCCTTTGTGTAATTAACATCACTGTGTTCACCCTCTTAATGACACATGCATCCTAAAAGGTCTGTACGAGGTTTGGTTGATACATTCGATAGGTTATTGTGATATTTTAATAGGTGGCTAAGCAAATAACATATTAAATCCAATGATAATCGTCTGGGTATCTTCTCACTGTGTTGGCTTTCACTCAGAATTTAGATATAGTTTCATTGAATGGCTCTCCTAATATCTCTGCCTCTTTGAAACCCATTTCATAAATAATGCATCCCTTATTGACAGCATCAGAAATGCAATCAAGAACATGGCTAGAAAAGCCAATGGTGCTGCACTATTGACTCTAAAGCCCCATCCGCTTTAATTGCATTTCTGGTATGTTACCAGAACTGAAAATGGGCAAAGAAAGAAAGAGGTGGCTATAAATGGACCTTACCCTTCGAAAACTGCCTTTTCCAACCTGAAGTGATGTTGAGATTACCTGCCCAAAGTCTCCTTGGACAGAAAGTTGCCCGTGGACAATGGAAGGACATGTATACGCAACATTTGGAGGACAATAGGTTGGAAAAAGTTGTCTCAGAGCATAGACAAATTCCAAATTTTGCAAGTTTGGGTCTTTGAATGTGTAAGTGATGGTCAGAGCAAAAATGACTGCTATCTTTGACTTTCCCTATAAAAATCAGTCAGTGTGTGTTCTTTGCCAGCAAGTTTTTTTGAATATGGTTGGTGAGCAATAATTTGTGAACTGAGACTGTGAATAATAATTCATCTATGGATTGAATAGGAGATTCACAAAACAGCTGGGTCAAAAATCAGGAGTATGGTATCACTTTTTCCAGCTTGAATAGCTACCAGAATCGTCTTCATTTTTGTTTTCCACAGACTCATACTGTTCCCTCCCTACAGTCTCTACATTGGCTGGGTTTACATGCCAAATCCTAAACACTGATCCATAAATTATAATTTTGATGCTCCCTTAACATGCTATGTCCAAACTAATAAGCTGCATTGTATGCCACCACACAACTTAACAAGACAATGTCTGGGTCATCAAAATACATTCTACACAAAGATGGTATTCAGTAGGTTCTCACCAGTTCTGGAGAATCCGTAGCAGACATTTTGAGTAGTTCAGAGATTTGGCAAATCCCATCTCTGACTGGCCCCGCCCCCTCTATTCTCTGCCTCCCGAGTCCCAGCTGATCGGCTGGGTCTTCTTTTGTTATCCTGCACAGGAGAACGGAGCTGGACAGCAGGTTAGTGACAGGTGGGGGAAGGAATGGGGATTTTGCAGTATCCTTCCCCTGCCACGCCCACCAAGTCATGCCCACTAAGCCACACCACACCCACCAAGCCACACCATGCTCACCAAGCCATGCCCACAGAACCAGTAGTAAAAAAATTTGAATACCGCCACTGATTCTACATCATTGTAGCCTAGACTAGCATGTTGTGCAGGCCTAGCCCAGGGGCTAAACATATCCAAGAGTGGAGAAAAACGTCATTTGATTTTTATGTTAAGTCAATGGGACTGACCTTTCATACTGATTTCAGTGGGATCTGTGATTTACTTACTACCCTACTCCAGAAGGCTTATCGTATTCTAGCATCAGCTGACAGTCCACAGAATTGCTCTTCCTACATAACTGGAAGATATGGAAGATGGGTCTCAGTTTGAATAACTCAAGTCTAGTTTTAACAAATCTAATCTAGTAATACACCCCCATTGGTATAGATCAGGGGTCTCCAACCTTGGCAACTTTAAGCCTGATGGACTTTAACTCCTGGCTGGGGAATTCTGGGAGTTGAAGTCCACCAGGCTTAAAGTTGCCTAGGTTAGAGACCAGAGGTGGGATTCAAATTTTTAACAATCAGTTCTGTGGGCGTGGCTTGGTGGTCATGTTATTGGCTCGGTGTAGCCAACTCAAAATCACTCACATCGAGGCATGCATCTCCTCACATGGCCTCTCATGACTGTAGAGATGCTGCAACAGTTGTAAGTGTGAAAAATGGTCATAAGTCACTTTTTTCAGTGCCATTGTAACTTTGAATGGTCACTCCACACAAGCAAAGTACCAGCAAAGGAGGGGAAAAAAACTCCAGAGAAGTTCCTGGGACAGGAAGTCTAGTCCTTTTAATGTAAAAAGGATTAAGAATGTAAAAAGGGTTAACGGAGAGGCAATTTCTGTAAGCAACACCAGAATGTTTCCTTCCTGCCTTCCTTACAGGATTAGGCCAGTAATTTCTTCTAACAACCGGTTCTCCAAACTGCTTAGAATGTTAACAACTGGTTCTAGCGAATAGGTGAGAACTGATAGAATCCCACCCCTGTTAGAGACCCTTGGTATAGATAGTTCAGTCCTAGGCATTTGGACATTGCTGACCAATACAGGCTATTGCTTTCAAAATTATTGCTTTGTGTTATTCCCATAGAACCTTTTACATTATTTCTGAATAAAAAGGAACTAGAGGGACAGAACTGGTGGATGTAATACCACTGATAACACATGATTTGCCCCTCCATTGAATATTCAATAGCTGGATACAAGCTAAATATCTGCATGGATTTAGTGAGCCTTTTCATGTCAATTGATGAATTATAAAGTAAGGATTCTTCTTTTAAAAAACAGCAGCGAAGGACAGCTTAGAACCAAGAATATAATTCTAGAAGGGGCCCAAAGGAAATACACAACTTTTTCTTCCCTATGCTATTTCCTTCATAACAATGGCACCTTTTCAAAGCAGTTTGTTTACCACAATTAACATTTCTTAGAGAAGGTAAAATAACTGCAGTGAGAAGTGATTTTTAAGCTGAAAATAATGCAGGGAGCAAAACTAGAAAACTCCCTGTTCTCATGCATTATGGTCCTTTTTTCAATGTCTTAACATTTTTGAAAAGACAAAGAGATTTAGTACAGAGGCATAATTTCATGTACTTTTAATGTTCAAAGGTCTGTATAATTCCTTTAAAGAAGCCACTTTGGTCTAGTAGTTAGGGCACTCAGCTAGAAGTGGAAGACCATGACTTCTAGTCCTGCCTTAGCCATGAAAACTAGCTGAGTGACCTTGGGCCAGTAACTCGCCTTCAGCCCAACTCAATTGACAAGATTGTTGTGTGGAAAATAGGAGGAAAATCTGTTTGATGTGTTCACTGCCTTGAGTTATTTGTAAAAATAAAAAAGACTGCATACAAATTAATTTTAAAGAAGGATAGAAACACAGGTAAAGCAATAATGAATTCCACCCTCTGGTCATTGGACTTCAACCGTTCTTCCTGCTTATTTGTATTGCTTTTATTAATGTTCAAATAGCTTGTCTATATTCCTTTCTGAGCAACAGTATCTGAATTTATGGCAAGAAGATTTGACTAAATGGATATTTAGATAAGGAACTTGAACCCAATAAAGCAGGTCGAATAAAAATTGTTTTTATGCCTGTTGCATTTTCTGAAAGGTGAGGGGGCATCAATCCAGAATGAGTCTCCTGAGGAAATGTCCAAAGAAAACATAGTTTCTGTATTGATTTAGAAAATTCTATTAACAAGGGGAAAAAAAAAACCCTAAAAGGGATTGCAAAAGAGTAATAAAATAGTACCTCAAAACAAATTCAGTTTTGCAAAAAATGAATATACCAACAAATATGTAACCAATAATGAGCTTATTTTCCCAGAGAAAAGTCTACCAATGGATCGATACTGACTTGATGGCACACACTCAATCATCAGTCAATTGCTTTTACTATTTGGCAGTGGAACAAAAGAAAAACCTGTTACAAATGAACCTCAAACATCATGTAAAAATTGAGAATAATTAAAAGAATGTAAAATTGATATCTTATTTCCTCTTCCTCCAACTTTTAATTATTCTGTACAATCATTCGTAGCATCTTTGTTCCCGTAGTTATCTTGGCTCCCTCTAACCAGTTTTTCTAGTGTCTAACTCTAGCGACAAATTTTTTAGAAGAGATTGTCATTAAAAAAAAAAAACTTAGAGCAAAAAAGTTTGAAGTTTGAGTACAGGTATCAGTCTCTCTAAAGAGCCTTTGGAATCAACATTTATACTGGCCTTTTAGAGAATACGTGCATGTTCAATTCAGTGGTGGGATTCAAAAAAATTTACTACCAGGTCTATGGGCGTGGCTTGGTGGGCGTGGCATGACATGGTGGGCATGACTTCGTGTGTGAGGCAGGGGAAGGATACTGTAAAATCTCCATTACCACCCCACTCCTGGGGGAAGGATACTGCAAAATCCCATTCCCTCCTCACCCCACTAACCTGCTTTCCAGCTCCATTCTCCTGTGCAGGGCAACAAAAGAAGACCCAGCTAATCAGCTGGGACTTGGGAGGCAGAGAAAAGATGGGGGGCAGGGCCAGTCAGAGGTGGTATTTGCCGGTTCTCTGAACTACTCTAAATTTCCTCTACTGGTTCTCCAGAACTGGTCAGAACCCGCTGAATACAACCTCTGGTTCAATTGTTATTGAAGGATCGGAGCGGCTATCCATTGTGATATAAGGTATCTCTCCCATACACATGTGAGCTGTAATTCATTACCAACCCAATAAGATGTCCCTTCTGTTCAAGAACAATGGCTTTGTTTGTGTCCTTGGTGCTCTCTGAGCTTGGTTGTTTGCCTGCAGATGTTTCATTTGAAGTGATCAGTGCGATTGAGTGTGGGTTTTTTTTCTCTCTGTTTATATACAGTAGCTTGCCCTGCCTGTGTTGGCAATCCTGTGGTTTTCTTCTTAATAGCTTCTTAATTAGCATACTGTTTTCTGCTTGATTGTTTGTCTGATGTTAATCCCTGCTTATCTGAATGATGGTTGTTGGAGAAAATGTTTTTCTGATCTTTTCTTTTCCCTTTTCCTTTTTTTAATCGTCTCTTTTGAAGAGCATAAATGTGGTTTATCTCTATAGATCTAATGATGATTTGTCTGAATGCCAAGCTTCCCTAGCCTTTTTGGATTTAGCTTCGTCTAGGATGCTCAAAGTTTCCCAGTTGAAACTATGATTGAGTTTGTCCATGTGTTGCTTGATTAAGATGTTTTTATCATGTATTCTGACAGCTAATTGGGTTCATTGAAGTCCTCTGCCCATTCACCCTACATAGTGACTCTTATAGTCCTTACATTGTCTATGTTGGAGATGCCTCCTCTTTTTTCTTCTTGGGTTGCTGGATTTTTTGGTTTGCCTAAGATATTTTGGAGGGTTTTCATTGGTTTCTGGGCAGCAGTGATGTCATGTGATTGCAACAGTCTCTTGGTTGTTACTGAGATGTTTTTGATGTATGGCAGTGTTATTTTTTTCATGGTTTGTATTGGTTGAGCTGTAGTGGATTGAGAGGTCAGGCACTTTTCATTTATGGATATCCATTTCATTGAAATATGTTGCATAGGCGGTCTGTTTTCTTTTTGTGGTGTTTGTGGTGGATGTGCCAGTTTATTCTTCTCTATACTCCACAATTCAGCCCTGAGCTACATATATTCTCTTCTCTTCAATAGCTTTGGTTGGTCAAGATTCTCCACAAAGAAACCTCTAAACCTCCATACATGTAGATCAGGGTTGTCAAACTCATGGCTCACGGGCCAGATGCATCCTGCGCTGGCCATGGCCCCGCCCAGTTTAGCGAAGGGGAAAAAAAACTACTGATACGTCACATGATGCTGCCGTGACGAAACAAGTTTAACAGCCCTGAGGTAGATCCTTTCAGACTGATGCTGGGTAAGCTAACCCACGCATTCACAAGAGCCCTTTCTGTATGTTTTACATTCATAAGAACTGAACACCTAAGTCCAACTAAGTTGCATAACTCTTCTTAACACTTCTGAGAAAAGGGAAAGCAGAAGAATGACTACGTGGTTTCATGTACTGCTTTGCAGAATCCATCACTGCATTTGGTTTTAGCAATGATTGCAAAAAAAAAAAAAAAAGGCATGAATCTAGGGAATGCATTTCCATAATGGAGAGTGACCATGCACCTATGGGAATAAGGGAATCGTTCCATTAGGTAGCTTTGTGCACAGGCAAGAAGGCATAATTAATGTAATTACGCTTGGAGCTAGCCCACTTATGGTACAAACTCATGCTGTTCCACAGTAGAAATGGATCATTTAGAAGTACAGAAATTCATGCTACTATTGGAATAGTGTCATAACCTATTAACTGATTCTTAAATCATCCCAGCAGCAGTAGTTCCTAATCTGGATTTGAATACCATTGATCATCCGTGGTCTTGGTATCAATATTTTAATAAAATAATAAAAGTGTGGGGGGGGGATAATTCTTGGAAAATCAGACTAAAGTTGGTTTGTTTGTCTATCAATCTATTTATTTAATATACATGTACACCGGGGTGGTGGTGGTATGCTACTTGTTCGGCCCGGTTCGGGCGATCTGGTTGCTCTGAGGATCAGCTGTTTGGCCCACCTGCCTGCCCGGGCTTTAAGCTATGCTTTATACCTTGTTTTTCAAGCTCAGCTGATTGGCGCGGCACAGCAGATTGCCACACGCCAGGCCACAGCAGATTGTTTCACACACAGGGATTGCTGGAGAAGGTCATTATCAAACGGTCTGCATGCACACACCCCGAACAGGTAGGAAAAACACGCACTCATGACCCATAGGAAAATAGTTTGAAACTCACCACTGATATGCATATACGTATACATAGATACATACATACATACATACATACATACATACGCCCATCAATGAGAATGTATCTGCTGAACTAATCTCCACACTGGCTTCAGGAAGGGCATCCGGCCAGTAAAACCTCTGCTAGCTCCATTCAGTTGCCCGGACTCCACCCTGCAAGGGTTTATGTGGGTGTCAAACGATGATGATGATGATGATGATGATGATGATGATGATATAGTTGCCCATCCAATGCAACATAACCCTCTGTGGCTCACAAAAAGTAAAAACAATAGAAATGTTAAGATGGTTGGAAAAAAATGGCAAAAACGATATAGACTTTAAACCTGGGGATTTTACCGGAAATATACAGTAGAGAATTGAAATACTTGATTGTAAATGTATTAACAGCGGCTAGAATTGTATTTGCTAAAAATTGGAAAAAATGAGAAAATACCAACGCAGGAGGTAGTTATTAAGAAAATAATGTGGAATGTGCCGAAATGAGTAAATTGACATTTGAAATTAGAGAACAAGAAGATAAACAATTTTATAAGATATGGGATTTATTTTATCAATGGTTAGACAAAAAAAAAATATGGAAATGAAATATGTTAGAGAATTTTACAATACAAGGATAATAGAATTATACAAAATATAACATAAAGATGTACTACTGTTGGATGGATTTAGGATGATGTAATGAATGTTATAATATAAATTAATTTAAAATTTTGAATATCTCGTATAAAATAATGGAATAATATAGTCAAATAAATGATATACATATATACTAGATTGATAATATGAGAATTTATACAAACTGTAAGTGAGGACTATGGAGAGGATGCACAAAAGATTTATTATAACCAACCGACACACTGTATGTTTGTAAATGGAAGATGGTTTTATGTTTTGTTTGTGTATGTTTGTCTAAAATAAAAATTATTTTATATAAAAAAAAAGAATACAAAAAAATAATAAACTCAGAAACTCCCAGCGCTCCTAATCACAACACACATCCCCATTCATCCACAAGGAATATTTCTGGGCTTCCATCTCATGCTGTCCCAGTACTTGTGGGAAATTCCAAAGGGCAGAGAAAGCTACCAAGAAGGCCAACTAACCAACTTCCATCAGAAGGCAACATGTCAAGAAGGGAACCTAAAGCACACTGATTCTATCTGACTGAGTAGAACAGGCAGATACCCTCAGGAAGCTAATTCATGCAGAGAGCAGCGTAACATGGACAAATTGTATGTGTTGCTGCATTCTAGACCACTTGATGGGTCTTCAAGAGCAGCCACCTGTACAGCACATTAACAGATAACAGATAACAGATTATCAGAGTTGGAAGGGACCTTGTAGGTCATCTAGTCCAACCCCCCACTCAAGCGGGAGACCCTACACCATTTCTGACAGATGGCAGTCCAATCTCTTCTTGAAAGTCTTAAGTGATGGTGCTCCCACAACATCTGAGGGCAAGGTGTTCCATTGCAATAATTCAACCGGGAAGTGACCAAAGCATGAGTGACCATACAGTGCCCAAGGGTCAGGAATAGTTGCAATTAGTGCACCAAATGAATCTCTGTGCAATGCCTCTCTAGACTCAGTTCCTTGAGATCCAAGAAGCCCCGAATTGCCTTTCATCCTGTGTTTCAGCTTTAAAATCAGAACCTTGCTTAGGCTTCTATTGATGATTAGATAATTGAAACAGCCAGTAGCATTTCTGATCCTAAATGAAAATTCCCCGTAGGAATACAGACAATACTGTAGAAAACTTGATTTCCCAGTGTTGCTGACTATTGCTCTCATTAGGTAAAGGTAAAGGTTTCCCTTGCACATACATGCTAGTTGTTTCTGGCTCTAGCGGGCAGTGCTCATCTCTGCTACAAAGCCAAACAGCCAGCACTATCCGAAGACATCTCCGTGGTCATTTGGCCAGCATGACTAAATGCTGATGGCGCAGGAAACGCTGTTACCTTCCCACCAAAGTGGTCCCTATTTTTCTACTTGCATTTTTCCATGCTTTCAAACCATTAGGTTGGCAGAAGCTGGGACAAGTAACGGGAGCTCACTCCATTATGTGGCGCTAGGATTTGAACCACCAAACTGCCGACCTTTCTGATTGACAAACTCAGCGTCTTAGCCACTGAGCCATTGCGTCCCTTTGCACCCCATTGCTCTCATTACATTAACATTATTGAGGATGTTACTTTAGAATATTGCTAAGCAGAGCAGCCCTCAAGCCCCAATTTCAAGGGGTAGCAAATTCCTTTTTTTGTATTTTTATGTGAAAAAGAAAGAAAATATTCAGCCTCTTCCTATTGACCACTTCAGTATTTCTTACTATTCTTTCTTGCAACACTCAAACTGACTCTTGTAATGGATGGGTGGTTGGTTGAGTCCCAGTTTGCTGGAAAGAAGTGGATTCTATACATCATCTGAGAACTAACCTAAAGACATTTGATGGGGTCCCTAATGTTAAGCAGCCAGGTCTGGCATGAGAAATTGTGTAGGCAACTCAAAATATAGTTACCTGAGTTCCTGTAATGGCCAGGAGTGGACTTTAACGTGAGAATAAATTTAAAAAAAAAATTATGCAAACTGAGTCTCTAACCTATGGTGTGTATGTGTGCAGCATACATGTACATGTGGTTGACAGACTGACAGATAAATAAATGAAACACACCGTCTTGTGCAGTGGTAGGATTCAATATTTTTTTACTACCGGTTCTGTGAGTGTGACTTGGTGGACGTGGCAGGGGAAGGATACTGTAAAATCCCAATCCCTCTCCACCCTGCTAACCTGCTTTCCAGCTCCGTTCTTCTGTGCAGGGCAACCAAAGAAGACCCAGCTGATCAGCTGGGACTCGGGAGACAGAGAATAGATGGCGGCAGGGCCAGTCGGAGGTGGGATTTTCCGGTTCTCCAAACTACTCAAAATTTTCCACTATCGGTTCTCCAGAACCTGTCAGAACCTGCTGAATATCACCTCTGGTCTTGAGAATACAGAATAAGCATTGCACATAGCAATGAAAGTCAGCCAAATTCCTCGCTTAAGTGCAATTCAGAGGTTTAACATGGTTAAGTGAGTTCTTCCTGATGCAAATCATATATAACGTGTCCTTCTTGTGGAGTCAGCTTTTGCAAAGGAACATTCTTCAACGGCACTACTGATTTCCAATTCCTGTTTGGTTTTTTTTTTTTTTTTCCTTAATCTTCCAATTTTCTATCCTGTTCCTTCAAGCCCCGGAAGAAATCTCAGAAGGGCTCCAAGCCTTTGTTTAATTAAATCAAGTGTTTGTGTTACTGATTTGTTCTTCAAGAGGCTGATGTTACTCTCCTTCTTTTGCATTTTGAAAACTGGTTCAGAGGGAGGGAATGGCTTTGTGAACCATTCTAGAGTCAGCTAAACAGCCCTTGGCCTAACATTCTTGAGATAAGGTGACCAACTATCCTCCTTTGGGGAGGAAAATCCTCCTTTTGTAAGTTCTGTCCTCCCTCGAAAAGTGTCCTCCTACATGTCCTCCTTTTTGATATTTGAAGACTAATCAGTAAATCTCCGTATTTGATTGATGCCGATCCAATCCTTTGTGTGTGATGTGACGTATTTGTATTTGACATGGTGATTCGTCAAGGCTCGGTACAGCGCAGTGAGATGCGATTTTGAGACGCATGTGCTCCACACAGGAGAATTGTTTTGAGAGAGGGTGTTGCGCGCAAGTGGCTTTGTATTTTTTTCTTCAACTTATTTGTCATTACTTTTCATTGTAAAAAAGTTGGTCACCTTACTTGAGAGGCAGTACTACAATTTTCACAAGAGCCAATCCATCAGTTTTTGGGGAGATCTGTTTTCTACAGAACAAAAGGCAAGTTTAGTTGCTTTCCTAAATTTGAATTCAAGGAAAAAGTCACATAAATAATGCAATGATGGTAAATATACTTCTGGAACAGACTTGCTGTGATGCAGCGTGCAGCGTTGTCTAGCAGGGAAGAGGACAATTCCAGGTGAGAACCTCATGTAGACCCAAGCTGAAGTATGCATGTTCATAAAAGCACACTCATAATAATCCCAGGGAGATACGTATGTCTATGTTGAAAGTAGAGTTTTAGTGACATCTTTGGCACCAACAGAAGTGTTCAAAGCTACATAATTGAAGCAATAAGAGAAGAGTTGAAATAGCCTGTCGTGAGGGTCAGTCCTGAAAAATGAGTTTTGAGTTCTTCTTGTAGCCTGTGTGCGTGTGTGTGTGTGTACAATATAGCAATAGCAATAGCAATTAGACTTATATACTGCTTCACAGTGCTTTACGGCCCTCTCTAAACAGTTTACAGAATCAGCAGCTTGTCCCCAACAATCTGACTCCTCCATTTTACCAAGCTCAGGAGCAGAAGTGGTATTCAGCAGATTCTGACCAGTTCTGGAGAACCAGTAGTGGAAATTTTGAGTAGTTCGGAGAACCGGCAAATACCACCTCTGACTGGAAATTTTACAGTATCCTTCCCTGGCCACGCCCACCAAGCCACGCCCACAGAACTGGTAGTAAAAAAAAAATGAATCCCACCACTGCTCGGAAGGATGGAAGACTGAGTCAACCAGGATTGGACTGCTGGCAGGATCGAACTGCTGTCAGTCGGCAGAATTAGCCTGCAATACTACATTCTAACCACGGCACCACCACCACAAGTATAAATGCGTGATGTCAACTAAAATGAAGCATAGATTCATTTTAAAATAATACAACCTTTGTCATCTTGGGCAGAATAATATCCCTGGGAAAAAAGAAGACACCAACAACGTTCAGAAGAGAAAGGGCCAACTTAGCTAGAGGTGTAAAGCATTGTGAAGCGGCATATAAGTCTTTTAAGTGCTATTGCTATTCAGAACAAAGATAGTTTACACTACAGCAGCACTATAGGAAGAGCTCGTTTCCAGTGAGCCTGCAAAAGTCTAGGAAATGCCGTTGGTTTTTCTCAGCTGAACACCCATCAGCGGGCTCTGCAGATCGAGGATTGCCTAATGGAGGCGCAGGCCACACTACGGATTCTGCTGCTTCCACGGGGAGACATCAGTCTTGATCAGAAATCATAGCACGAGGTCAGGCACCAGGCAGGAATGGGTGACAATACCTGGGGTTTTAGATTGCTGCTTGTTCTGTAGGGGACACAATCTATTCCTAATTAGATAACACCCCACCCCCTTCCCCCTGTAAACTTTGCTCCCTACCTCCCCCCACCACCCTTGGTTAATTTTATTTTCAATGAATTTACGATCTCTATTTATTGTTTATTAAATTCGGGAGGGACACAGTGGCTCAGTGGCTAAGATGCTGAGCTTGTCAATCAGAAAGGTTGGAAGTTTGGCGGTTCGAATCCCTAGCACTGCGTAATGGAGTGAGCTCCTGTTACTTGTCCCAACTTCTGTCAACCTAGCAGTTCGAAAGCACGTAAAAAAATGCAAGTAGAAAAATAGGGACCACTTTGGTGGGAAGGTAACAGCGTTTTGTACACCTTTGGCATTTAGTCATGCCAGCCACATGACCACGGAGACGTCTTTGGACAGCGCTGGCTCTTCGGCTTTGTAATGCAGATGAGTACTGCCCCTTAAAGCCAGAAACGACTACTACGTATGTGACAGGGGAACCTTTACCTTTACCTTATTTATTGTTTTAATTTTACATATTGCATTTTGATTGAATGAATGCAAGCCACCTGGAGTTGCCTGTGGTGAGATGGGAGGCATACAACTGTAATGAACAAATAAAATAAAATAAAAATTTTTTTTTTCTTTTAATGACCCTGCAAGCCTTTGCATTGGGGTGGAAGCGGGGTGATTAAATCGAGCTGAGCATTTACTGGCCGGATGCCCTTCCTGACATTTACACAGAGCTCACAGCATTTATTTTCCCTTTGCGCCCAGAAAGAGAAATATGTACCTCTGTCTAGGCTCGAACTTGCAGCTTCCTGATTTTGAGGCAGTCCTTACATGCTCAACAGCAAGAGATGGAATGCAAAGATCCTTACTTATTTATTTCAACAAATTCCTTCAGCGAGGAGGGCGACATAATATTGGGAAATCAGACAAGTCGTAACCAGTTTCCTGAAAAGGCATTTTTCCTTCAGGATTATGTTTTTTTTTCTTTTCCCCCATTGCTAAGCCAGACGTTTTGACATTTTATGTTAACATCCAAACAGGGTCAACTAGGTGTACAAAGCTGCACCCAGAATGAGATGAAGTGGTTAGAGGAAGCTTGATCAAGTAGCTCTCCAACTTCCACCCTCTGTTTACTAAAGCACCAGAGTGCATCTGAGTTTACAGAAGAGGAGAAGCAAACTGGAATGGATTACTTATAAACCATGAGTGGGAAGGAGGGGGAAGGCTTGAACTTTTCTAAGTAGCAGACAGAGGACACAGAGTGGAGAACCATAGAGCTGGAAGGGATCTTGGAAGTTTTCTAGTCCGACCCCCTGCCCAAGGCAGGAGAACTTATTGCTGTCAGCTTTGGAAGCCATATTAGCACCAGAAGCTTCCACGCTGCCACATTCCTGTGCCTGGGAAATTGGGAGGGAGGACTTCTTAGAGTGCATGTAGTTAGACATAATAGCATTCTTCTTTATAGTCAAGGTCATGTTATTCCTGCACCTGGGTGAGGAGTGGTTAGAGGATGTCTCAAGTTAGGATGGATGGTGATTGGGCCTGAGGGGTTCAGGGGATGGGTTTTTGATTTTCAATTCCTGAGGGAAAACCCAGAACTCACAGATTTAGGTTCTCCCAGATGTGGCAGTATGACAACTTTAATAAAATGGAATTTTGAGAAAATGTTAGTCTCGGAGTTTATTGGGTTGGGGTTTGTTTCCTAGAACGCTGACAATTGCATCCCAGAAAAATGGCAGCCACGCTTTTCTTAAAAACCTCCCGTGATAGAGCATCCACAACTCAGGAGGGCAAGCTGTTCCACTGATTAATTGTTCTCACTGTCAGGAAATTTCTCCTTAGTTTTAAATTGGATCTCTCTTTAATGAGTTTTCATCCATTGCTCCTTGTCCTGCGCTCGGGTGCTTTGGAGAATAATTCAATCCTAGCTCTGAATGATGTTACCTAGTTTGGGTAATGAAATGTCTGCAAGAAATAAACCAAGCTTAGAGAGGACCTCTTATTTCAACCCTGATCTGCAAATATTTTCCTTTATTGGTAATTCAACCCCATCTTCTCTGTGACAGCACCTCAAGTACTGGAAGATAGCTATCACAACCCCTCCTAATCCTTCTTTTTTCCCACTCTTTTCATTCCAAATTGCTGAATGATCTCTGAATGAAGAAAACCTTCCTTGCAATTTCAATAGTTTTCTTCTCCTATGAGAAAGGGATTTGTTTTTCTACCTTATTCTTGGGGTTTTTTTAGATTTTTATTTGGAATTTCTGCATTTGTGCTTAGTTGATTAACACTTCATCATCTCACACTCAGGCTCTAAGCAGTCCTGCAATAAAGGATTAGATTAAATGACCTCTAAAGTTCCTTCCAGTTCTAGGAATGTTTCCCAGATTCCCCCCTAGAAAAAAAAAGTAAAGCAATGGGAAGACTTTTCTCCTAATGTCTTCTTTGGGATTTAATTGAAGACAGAGGGCAGTTGGAGAGTTTCTTACATGAAAAAAAGATGAGATATTCACTTGAAAAAGTATCTTCTATTGAGTTCATGCTCCACCGGTTTTCTAATGTGCTGCCTGCAGGTCTATTTTCATCTGTAGTGGGTAGAAGAACTGGGACAATACAAAATACAATTCTGAGTGGAAAAGACATGTTGATATCATTCAGAAGCAACGGCTAGCCCTCCAAAATAATAGTTCCACTTTATAATATTTTAACTTGATACAAGAGGAAAAGCATGCTCAAAGTCAACCAAGTACTATCTTTATTTATCCCAAAGGCAACTTAGTCATGTTCAGAAAATTTCCTTTTATACTGAAGGGAAAAGTAACCCAAGATCCTTTGGAGTTTGGAGTTCAACTACCATTACTCCAGGATGGCCTATGGCAAGGCATCATGGGCTTTGTAATCTAAAGGATCTGGAGAAACATTTATCAGAAAGTAACCTAATGAAAAGTGAGCCATTGTTGCAAAAGAAGAAGAAGAAGAAGAAGAAGAAGAAGAAGAAGAAGAAGAAGAAGAAGAAGAAGAAGAAGAAGAAGAAGAAGAAGAAGAAGAAGAAGAAGAAGAAGAAGAAGAAGAAGAAGAAGAAGAAGAAGAAGAAGAAGAAGAAGAAGAAGAAGAAGAAGAAGAAGAAGAAGAAGAAGAAGAAGAAGACTAGTTAGAGGCTGGTGTTTATCAGTCCTCCATTGAAACTCGGCTCATTCATGGGCAATAAAGATATTATTTGCACTTCTTAACTTCAACTAATGGTGTGAATGTGGGTGGCTCTTGGAAGGAAGTAGGAGGCTGAAAGTCTATGGAGATTCTGTCCTCCAGGTCATGGTTGTCCCAAAGGTGCTTTTTCAAGAGGCAACTGGACTTCCTGGTTTTTCTTTGAAGACATTTTGCTTCTGATCCAAGAAGCTTCTTCAGCTGAAGAAGTGAAACGTCTTCAGGGGTGGGGTTCAAATTTTTTAACAACCGGTTCTGTGGGTGTGGCTTAGTTGGTGGGCATGGTTTGGTGGTCATGTTATTGGCTGGGCATGGCCAGCTCAATATCACTCACATCGAGGCATGCATCTCCTCGCCTGGCCTCTTATGATTGTGGGGAAGCTGCAACAGTTGTAAGTGTGAAAAATGGTCATAAGTCATTTTTTTCATTGCCATTGTAACTTTGAATGGTCACTCCACACAAGCAAAGTACCAGCAAAGGAGGAAAAAAACAAACTCCAGAGAAGTTCCAGAGACAGGAAGTCTAGTCCTGCCAAGAACGTAATAAGGGTTAACGGAGAGGCAGTTTCTGTAAGCAACACCAGAATGTTTCCTTCCTGCTTTTCTTACAGGATTAGGCCAGTAATTTCTTCTAACAACCGGTTCTCCAATCTGCTTAGAATGTTAACAACCGGTTCTAGCGAATAGGTGAGAACTGGTAGAATCCCACCCCTGAACGTCTTCAAAGAAAAAAACAGAAAGTCCAGTTGTCTCTTGAAAAAGCACCTGTGAAAGGTTGAAAGTTCCTGGATAACAGACCCGAAACTGTTGGAAGAAATATTCATCTGGTTCAATTCCAAGCTGGAAGAAAGACCCTGGAAATATGGAGGCTGATTGGAAAGATGGTTTAATGATGAAGCAGAACCACGTGGTTCTGGTGCAGCTGCCCCCATGGAGTTGAGAGTGAGAGTTTTTTGTATCTTCTCTTGGGCTTTGCACTTGAGCTTCCTGTTCTTGTGCAAGAACATATATTCTATTGGCTATTGTCAGACTCCCATGGAGTCATGTACAAATGCTAGGACTTTGTCTGAGCTAAGTTGGGTTGAAGTTTGAACTGCTGGGGGTGGTGCAACTGAGATGATGCAGTGAAGGGACTTTGGGCAATTCCTATTATGGCTGAGGGCTAATCCTACCTTTATTGAATCTTGGGGGAGGTTATTTACTTATCAATAGAGCTATCTCTTTATCTTTTAAGTGCTAATATCAACTGAGGGCAATTAAGGAAGGTGGGGGCTGCTTTCCAAGAGCACGTTTCTCCATTTTCTCATCCAGGAAAATATAATATTCTGCCTTTTTAATATTTCCTAAAATATTTCATTCTTCTAGCAGTGGGGTGGGTGCTAACTTTCTACAAAACCCTGGAACTGTTTCTCTGTGGAGTTGTGAACTGGCTGAGCTTTTAGTGGTCAAACAAAATTGGAGCCTGTCTAAAAGGAGCTCTTAGTACCCAGGAAAATTGCCACTTTCCCCTCTGCTTGAGAATATGTTACAGCAGCTGCCTTTCGGAGTCATACTGTGGAGCCGTAAAAAGACAGCAGGGGATATAGCAATACAGTTGGTAAATCACCTGTCAGTCAGGACTTAGCCACGAAGGGTTTCGGGGAAGAGTTCAGCTCCTGCGGTGTTTTGGATCTGGCTTAAGCTGCATCTTGAAATCCTCAGCATCTGATTTTCAGGTTATAGGATGTCCATAAGAAACTATTTCCTAGAATAATGCTTTGGGTGATTTTCTTTTTCCTTTTATTCAATTATCAGATTCTCCAAGATTGCCTGGACAAATCCCTACAGTTTTCCTGGCAAGATTTTACAGAAGTAGCTTGTCATTGCCTCCATCCTAGGGCTGAGGGGAAGTATCTGGATCAAGATCACCCAGCTGGCTTTGTGTCTGAGGCCAGACAGGCTCACAGTCTCATACTTTCTAACCAGTGGTGGGATTCAAATGTTTTTACTACTGGTTCTGTGGGCGTGGCTTGGTGGATGTGGCAGGGGAAGGATACTGTAAAATCTCCAGACAGAGGTGGGATTTGCCGGTTTTCCGAACTACTCAAAATTTCCGCTACCGGTTCTCCAGAACGGGTCAGAACCTGCTAAATACCACCTCTTCCCTAGTCCCTCTTTTCATCAAACTAGACGTATCCAATTCCTTCAACCATTTTTCATATGTTTTAGGCCCCAAGCCCTTCATCATCTTTGTTGCTCTTCTCTGCGCTCCAGAGTCTCAACATCTTTTTTTTATTATAACGTGGTGACCATCTTGTGTGAGATTATCAAGGTTTGATGAGATTTTGACATAAGTGTTTGCGTAAGATGGACTGAGCTCTGCAATCTGGCAAGCTTTCAATATGTTTTTTTAAAAAAAATTTAGGGAGGGTTTCGAAAAGATCGGGTGAGCAACCTGGTCCTACACCATACCATGTCCTACACTCACTCCCCTCTCCTCTTTAAGAAAAACCCGTTCTATAAAACGGGAGCACAGGTTACCTGTTTATTTGTACATGACTTTCTTCCCAAATGAGATGATAAAATAATTAGTTCTTTCCTTGTTGTTCAGCTGAGCAGGGAAAATGTTCTCATTTTGCTAAACACGGACTGGCTTTTGATATAAAGGGGAAGGTTTTTACCTCTGCTCCTGCCAATTTTGAGGTTTCAATTAAAATTATTTCATTTGACAAAAGGAATGAAATGGAGTTTGATGCTTTTTATGCAAATTGCTTTGAAGCCCGTGTGAAAGACACTAAAATAAAATAAAAACACTCGAGAAGGCCATTCTATGTTGAAACTGTATTTTATTGGTAATGGAGCTTGGATAATATAGAAAGGTTTTCTCACCAGCGTCCTGAAGCAGAAGCTACACAATCTACTAAAATAGTAATTGTTTCTCAGATGAGTTTTAAGAGAGAAAGCGATATACGGTTCTTTTATTTAATATCCCAACTGTTCCCATCAGATGTTAGCAAATGGGAATGATCTCAGTGTTGGCAACAAGGCTTCTATCATGTTACTTATGGGAAAAATGAAAAAGAGAGAGAGAGAGAGAGAGAGAGAGAGAGAGAGGGAAAGGGAGAGAGAGAGAAAGAGAGGGAGGAGGGGGAAAGGGGGAGAGAGAGGGAGGGAGGGAAAGGAAGAGAAAGAGAATAGAGGGTGGAGGGGGAAAGGGAGAGATAGAGGGGAGGGACGGAAAGGGAGAGAGAGAGAAAATAAGAGTTAATTACTGAGTGGGGGAGGAAGTAGGAGTCTTTGGCAGGAAATATTAACTTACTAAGCCTACTTTCCATCTTCAAAAAGTCTTTTTCACCATACAGGTAGTCCACGACTTACAGCAGTTCATGCAGTGGTGGGATTCAAAGTTTTTTACTACTGGTTCTGTGGGTGTGGCTTGATGGCCATGGCAGGGGAAGGATAGTGTAAAATCTCTAGTCAGAGGTGGTATTTGCTGGTTCTCCAAACTACTCAAAATTTCCGCTACTGGTTCTCCAGAACTGGTCAGAACTTGCAGAATACCACCTCTGATTCAGTGACCGTTCAAAGTGACGAGGGTAATGCAAAAAGTGATAAGACCATTTTTCACACTTATGACCATTGCTGTTCCCCAAAGTCACATGATCAACATTCGGATGCTTGGCAACCACCTCATATTTATGATGGTTACAGTGTCCCGGGGTCATGTGATCACCTGTTATGACCTTCTGACAAGCAAAGTCCCTGGGGAAGCCAGATTCACTTAGTAACCATGTGACTAACTTAATAGCTGCAGTGATTCACTTAACAACTGTGGCAAGAAAAGTAAAAGGGGGCAGTGTTCACTTAACAACTATCTCACTTAACAGCATAAATTTGGGCTCAGTTTTGGTTGTAAGCTGAGAACTACCTCTAATTTGCCAGTTGAGATCAATGCATTTTAGGGTTATGTACTCGTTCACCTTGGATCAGTGACCAGGCCTGGCCCTCACATCTGTGTCCATCATGAAGTGAATGAATTCTCAGATCACCAGAGCGCAGGGAAAAACTTTTCTAAAATGTTTGGACTATTGGCCACCAACTCTGTCTTCTTCTGAGGTGCTTGGAGCAGGAGACAATTTCTTCCACTGTCATATTTCATCGTGTAAAATGGTAAATCAGAGGTGGTATTCAGCAGGTTCTGACCAGTTCTGGAGAACTGGTAGTGGAAATTTTGAGTAGTTCGGAGAACCGGCAAATGCCACCTCTGACTGGAAATTTTACAGTATCCTTCCCCTGCCACACCCACCAAGCCACGCCCACAGAACCAGTAGTAAAAGAAATTGAATCCCACCACTGAGGTAAAGGTTCCCCTTGCACATATGTGCTAGTCATTTCTGGCTCTAGGGGGCAGTGCTCATCTCCGTTACAAAGCTGAAGAGTCAGCACTGTTCAAAGACGTCTCTGTGGTCATGTGGCTGGCATGACTAAATGCTGAAGGTGCATGGAACACTGTTCCCTTCCCACCAAAGTGGTCCCTATTTTTCTACTTGCATTTTTCCATGCTTTCGAACTGTCAGGTTGGCAGAAGCTGGGACAAGTAACGGGAGCTCACTCCATTACTCGGTGCTAGGGATTCGAACCTCCGAACTGCCAACCTTTCTGATCAACAAGCTCAGCTAGACACAAGATACCCATCTTGTCAGGCATTTCATTTGCCAAATCTGTTGAGCAGAACTGAACCTTCAAACTGAACATTTGCTTCTGATTTACCCTGTAATTGTTTTCTTGCAATTTTGTACCTCAAGGAATGATCAAAAACTGTAGGTAGGTTACCTTTCATGGGACCTTAACACCTCAGACCTTCCCGGTATTAGACATATTTTGAAAAACATTTGGTCAAACAATGAGAGGATGTCATACCTCATAAACAAGCAATTCCAGTTCCAGAGGTAAGAAGGTTTTCTCCTCTTTTGGGTAATGAACTATACAGTACATGTTTCTATACCTGCTTGGCTGTGATTCCGCTACTGGTTTTTCCAACGGTGACTTAAATATGAATATTTGGGTCAAGAGAGAATACTTTCCCTTAACAGTGTTGTTTTTTTCTTGTAGGAGGAGACAGAGAACGAATGACATCAAATCATGAGACTTACCTCCTAATGGCTAGCACTCAGAATGACATGGAGGATTGGGTGAGGTCCATCCGCAGGGTTATATGGGCACCATTTGGAGGAGGTGAGAAATTATGCTATGCTATGCTATGCTATGCTATGCTATGCTATGCTATACCAGAACAGTTGTCATAGAAGCTCAGTACTAGGCATTAGTGAGATAATGTGATGATGAACCAGATTATCTCTGTTTTTATCTTACACTGTTACTTTTTCTGTGCCCACTGAACATGCTATAACTTTGTTGTTGCTGCTGCTGCTGTTGCTGCTGCTGTTGTTGTTATTGTTGTTGTTTCCAAGTTACCCTTGTACCAGTGGTAGGATTCTACCAGTTTGCACCTATTTGCTAGAACCGGTTGTTAACAGTCGAAGCAGTTCAGAGAACTGGTTGTTAGAAGAAATTACTGGCCTAATCCTGTAAGGAAGGCAGGAAGGAAACATTCTGGTGTTGCTTACAGAAACTGCCTCTCCGTTAACCCTTATTACATTCTTGGCAGGACTAGACTTCCTGTCTCTGGAACTTCTCTGGAGTTTTTTTTCCTCCTTTGCTGGTACTTTGCTTGTGTGGAGTGACCATTCAAAGTTACAATGGCACTGAAGAAAGTGACTTATGACCATTTTTCACACTTACGACTGTTGCAGCATCCCCACAGTCATGAGAGGCCAGGCGAGGAGATGCGTGCCTCAATGTGAGTGATATTGAGCTGGCCACGCCCAGCCAATAACATGGCCACCAAGCCATGTCCACCCAGTCACATGAGCACCAAGCCTCGCTAAGCCATGGCCACAGAACCAGTTGTTAAAAATTTTGAATCCCACCCCTGGCTTGTACTCCTGTAAACCCAATTCCTCTGGTAGTCTAATGCAGGAGCCCACAAGCCCTGGCCTATAGTCTATTTAGCGAAAGGGCCATGTGAACAGTGGACCAACCACACACAAAATGAGTCGCATGCATGTGTGCCAGCCCGCTGCTCATCCAGCCCAGTTCCCCTCTCCCTCACGCCTCCAAGCCACAAAGATTGGGGATTGTTGGTCTAATAGAACTATATCTAAGTTGGAGAAAGCATTGAGCAGGCTTTTTGATCAAGGCTAACAGTTGAAATTATTATTTTTCATTAGGAATTATAAATGCAAAATATAAACGTCAGTACAAACTACAAAAAAACCCAGAAGAAATACAAACAAAAGAAAATACAACAAAGAAATAAAGGGAGGGATGTAAAATGGGGGGGGAGGGGAAGGAAAGAAGAAAGAAGAAACTTCGCCCTTTATCTCAGCAAATAAAAACAATTTTGATTGTTTATCTCCATCTTTGTATAAAACATACAACGTTTAACAGATTTATTTTGCATCAGAAAGTAAAATTTATTGTTTTGTTTGTCATTTCTAAAATGTACTTCCAAATCATAGAAAAACTTTTGTCTATTCAGAACGAAGGGAAAAATCCAAATCAGTTTTCTGTTTAATATTTGTTTACCCCCTTTAGGAAATGAATCATCCATCAGATCCATTTACATTATAGGTATATCCCCTTTCAGATTAATGTCATAGACATCCATTACAGCTTGTTCTTGTTTTACACTTTCATTAGAACATACTCTGTCAATTTTATCAAATACTTTTATTATTTAACCCATTCTGTCCAAAAACTTGTCTGAACAGTATCCAAAACTTTGCACTCTTGATTTCTCCATTTTCTTTATCTTCTGACTCTAATGTCCACCTTCAAGATCTCCTGATCACAAAACCAACAAAAGCAATTTCCATTATCCCATTAAAACCATCTTCTAAATAATTCAAAACTCTAATTCCTAACTATGAGTCTCCTTAATTAATTATTAACTTTCCAAAACACTTTTTGCTGCATGGTACAAAAAAAAATGATCAAATATTTTTAAACACTTTTTGCTGCATGGTACAAAAAAATGATCAAATACTTTTAAAACTTTTAAAATCAAAATTTACACCATCATCTTTTAAAATCAAATTTACACCATCATCTTTTTAAGCAGATGGAAACTCACTAGTGCAGGGGGGTCAACTCAAGGCTCATGGACCAGATTTGTCCCACAGGGTGCTTAGATCTGACCCATGGGGCCACTCTGGAAAAAGTGCAGGACCAGCCTGTAGTGCCTCTGCCAGCAGAAACAGAGCTTGGGAAAGCCACAGGCAGCCCCCTTGAGCTCCATTTTGGCTGGCCGAGGGTTGCAGGAGGCCGTTGCAGCCAAAAACAGAGCTCGGGAGCCCGTTTTTGCAGGCAGAGTGCTCTGGCCATCCCAGGCACCCCCAACATGAGTGACATTAAGCTGGTCACGCCCACCCTGGCCCCCCGAGGTCAGACACAGTGGCCCATAATGAAATCAAGTTTGACACCCCTGCACTAGTGATTACAGCTCCCTTTTGGATTGAGCCCTGGTGGTGCAGTGGCTAGAATGCAGTATTGCAGGCAAACTCTGCCCACAATCTGGAGTTTGATCCCGATGGTCTCAAATTTGATTAAGCCTTCCATCCTTCCGAAGTCAGTAAAATGAGGAGCCAGATTGTTGGGGGTAATATGCTGATTCTGTAAACCACTCAGAGAGTGCTGTCAAGAGATTGAGATTGAGAATGCTATTGCTACTACTTTTTCAGTTCAATATGCAAAACTTAATTAGAAAAATAATCCAAAAAAGTGCCTAAAATAATTTAATCTTTCCTAGTTTGGTCAAGCTTAGTGTTCATAAAAACTATTCTGCAAGTGTGAACAATATGGTCCTGACTTTTGGCCACTCTTCACCAACCATAAAAACAACAGTTTCCATTATCTATTCCACAACTTTAAATTATGCTTCTTTTGTTCTGGATAAGTTACACCAGCTTGTATTCGGCATTAATATAAACTGATAACTTAAAAGGAAGTCTCTATTTTGGTCAGTAACCAAAATAAATATATGTTTGTATAGATGCATGTTAGAAACTTCAGAAATATTGGACTTTTCTTTTGCAGTTGTGAACATTGAAAGAGCTCTACTTTTAAATATTTGTAAAGAAGCGAATTCATTGGAAAAGTAGTTCTGCTTATCACTTAACAATATTAAATATTGGCTGTATCTCAGCAAGTGTAGCAGGATTGATCAGGTGTTTTGCTTCTTTTAATATCTGAGTTTTGACTGTTGAAGGCCATTTCTTTTCTTTTTTTAATAATATTTTTATTAAACATATTTTATCATTTCATATCACTTTTACAATCTTTGCAACCATTTCTTATGCTGTTATGCTCTTTATGTGCTAGCTGTACATGGGAATAGAAATAGAAATATAGTAGAAATAGAAATGTTATTTCTACTTTTAAAATGCTTCAATCCAAGATTACCCCATCAAAATGTTTGGTGTTAGATTCGGAAATTCCTGCAACATATAAATTAAAAGGTAAAGACTTCTTTGAGTTACACTCAATTCTAGGTGAGAGCATATAGATTTGTTGTAATATAATAGAAATGATTTGCCATTAATTTATTTCAGGATACTTGTGGTCAATATCCTAGTCTATAGTATGTATATAATCCATAACGTCCTGAAAGTGCCAGATTGGAGCAATTAACCAGATCTGATTCTGCTTAGATTTGTTTCAAGATCAACTACGGTCAGCTAGTTGCTGCCCCCTAGCTGAGCTTCACGTTAATTGTATTGACTGGTATTAGTAGGGATTTGCAAATGTTTGAGCAGGTGCTTTGCTTTCATCTGAGTGAAAGGATGTAGCTTGTCTTGTAAACGCCGGAGCAGCTAACTTGCTTTACATCCCTTCATGCCAATGAGAAGGGCTTTTATGCCTGCAGGGAAGCCATTTTTTTCATCTGAAGTGATAAATGAAACAAATCAGCTACAACCTGGTGTTTTGCGAAGGGAGAGCTTTTTACTTCTCTGAAGGGAAGGGCTTCCGCTAGCTTGATCAACTGTAATTTGCAGAGGTGGGCTTCAAAAGATTTAGCAAAGGGTTTTCTGCCCAGTTGCTGGGTGGGCGAGGCCATGGTGGGCGTGGCCTACTCGTCCTCCTACACTATGGCGGAGGGGTGGCATTTTTGCTCTCTCTGGGCTCCGGAGGCTTTCCTCGAACCTTTGAGAGGGTGAAAAGGAGGCTCTCTGGAAGCTGGAAATGAGCCCATTTCTGGCCTTGTTTATGACCCAAACTCCATCAAGGACCTTGGAATACTCATCTCTAATGATCTAAGTGCTAGAGCTCACTGTAACTACATAGCCAAAAAGGCATTAAGAGTTGTTAACCTAATCTTACATAGTTTTTTCTCTGGTAATATCACACTACTAACTAGAGCATACAAAACATTTGCTAGACCAATACTCGAATACAGCTCATCAGTCTGGAACCCACATTACGTAGCTGATATTAACACAGTTGAGAAAGTCCAGAAATATTTCACAAGAAGAGTTCTCCACTCCTCTACTCATTGCAGAGTACCTTATGCCACCAGACTCGAAATTCTAGACCTAGAAAACCTAGAACTACGCCATCTTCAGTCCAATCTAAGTATAGTATATAAAATCATACATTGCAATGTCCTACCTGTCAATGAATACTTCAGCTTCAACCATAACAATACAAGAGCACACAATAGATACAAACTCAAAGTTAATTGCACCAAACTTGATTGCAGGAAATACAACTTTAGCAACAGAGTGGTCAATGTCTGGAATACTCTACCTGACTCTGTGGTTTCTTCCCCAACCCCCCCAAAATTTTAACCTTAGACTGTCTACTATTGACCTCACCTCTTTCCTAAGAGGTCTGTAGGGGGCGTGCATAAGCGCACCAATGTACCTACCATCCCTGTCCTATTGTTTCTTTTATTTTTCTTATATGTATCCATTTCATGTCTTCATAACTATGTTTTTACTTATACCTATTATCTTGTAAGTGATTGACAAACCAAATAAATAAATAAAATAAAAACTTCCAGGAGGCCCATTTTTCACCCTCCCCGAACCTCCGTGCGCATATTGCACTTACCTGTGTCCATACGGGCTGCGTGGGGACTCCTGGGATGAGAGGGGAGTGATGGGCGGAGCCATCCAGGAGTGGGATTTGGCTGTTCTCCGAACTGCATAGAATCTTAGCTAGTGGCTCTCCCACCCCTGGTGATTTGGGAAAGTCAATTGCTACATCCCTGGACTTCATTCCAATAGGTTGGACAAGGCTAGTTACCCAAGGCAGAGATGGATCTCAAAGGGTAGGACACAGAATAAGGAACCGAAACTGTTATGTTTTTACAACTTAATGAAGACAACTTCATTAACTCACCCCTAACTCAAGTTTGTTGATTGAGTGTTCCATACAATTTATTTTATTTATTGGTCACCCCTTTCCCATGCCCAATTTCAGATATAAAAGACTTGGAGTGGGTTTTTTTAAAAAAAATAATAATCGTAGACAAATTGCTATTTCTGCTGATTGATTGAAGGGTTAGGGTTGCCACTTAAAATGAGAGGGTGGCTGTGGCCTTGGATCAGGTCACAGCCATGCAATCTCTTTGTCAAGGTTCCAACTAAGGAATCCAAGCAAATCAGAACTCTGAGGCCACTTGCTTCCTCTAAGAACTTCTTTATTGGGTACATCATATCAGCACGCTTAGTGGAACCATGGTTTCAGCATAATTAAAATCAGTAATAGCCCCTTCCCCAAGTTTCACTGGTCACATTGGCCAATTAGGCCAATTGACGGGTTCCTCAGGCACTCTTCTCCTTCTTCCTCCATCACCTGGGAGATGACCTTGGTTCTCACGAGAAAGATCTATTGTCAACTTGCAAAGCATCCCTGAACTGCTCTCAAGTTGCCATGGGCAAGGGGGGTGGGAGAGTGAATTTCGCTGCTGCATCAAGAAGCTGGTATTTCAGTCAAAACAAGGCCCATTCCAATTGATACGCCAAGGTCATCTCCATGGGAACCCACAGTGGCCAGAGTTGGAGTTGGGGTTGGGGTTAGAGTTAGGGTTGGTGTTGAAGTTAGCGTTCAGGTGAGGGTTGATTCCTAGTCAAAGAGCAGGTGACAATCATGACCAGAAGGGCCTTTGTGTTATGCACCAGTTGCGTTGTCTCTTGGATTAGGAGGCTCCAATCTCAGTCACTCGTTCTCCAGTTACTTCCTGTACGGATGCAACATTGAAGAGGACTCAGGTGTTTCAGCTGGTACAAAATGCAGCAGCACGGCAGTTATATGTGCTCTATGAAACACTCCACAGGCTGCTTCGCTTCCCAGGTCCAATTCAAGGTGCTAGATGCAATCTTTAAAACCTGACATGGCATGGGGCTACATTATTTGAGGGACCACCTCTCCCTCATGACATCAATCATTCCCATCCTGTTTGGCAGAAAGGGCATGTTGTGAGATCCAGAAAAGAGCCTTTTCTGATGTGTCACCATCCTCTGGAATATCATTCTCTCCAAGTTGAGCTTGGTCCCAATCCTGCTGCCCTTCTAAGAAGGACCTCAAAACTTGGATGTGCCATTAGTCTTCAGAAACCAAGAAATTGTGGAGTCTGACTGCACTCTCTTTAAGTCTAGACTGCAATCCCTTGTCTTTTGTTAAATAATCAGTTAACATTCAAAAATTAATTCTCAGGAGTCTTCTTCACATTCAAAGGTGTCAATGTTCATCCCATCTTGCTTCTTCAAACTCCAATTTTTGCTTCCAAAGAGTGTCAGAGGGAATACCATGGAACTCATAATTCTGGTCTTTGTGGGTATGGACACATCACAGCATTTGAATATCTTTTCCAAGTGACTGCCTTACCAAGTGCCAGTCTGCCACATATTTCCTGACTGCTTATTCCCTTACTGTTGACGGTTGGTTTAAAAAGACAGACATGATCCACTACTTTGATATCTTCATTGCCAATGCTAAGGCTAGTTTTTCTACACGTTGACATTAGTTTGGTTTTATTTATTGCTCTCATTTTTTCATTGTGTTCTTTGATTTTTAAAGCAATCTGATTTTGCAGATCCTCTGAATTTTGAGCTGTCGGGATAGCAATAGCACTTAGACTTATATACCGCTTCATAGTGCTTTACACGAGAAGTGATATTCAGCAGGTTCTGACCAGTCCTGGAGAACCGGTAGTGGAAATTTTGAGTAGTTTGGAGAACTGGAAAATGCCATCTCTGACTGGAGATTTTACAGTATCCTTCACCTGCCAAGCCCACAGAACCAGTAGTAAAAAAAAAATTGAATCCCACTACTGCTTTGTACCCTCTCTAAGTGCTTTACAGAGTTAGCTTATTGTCCCTAACAATCTGGATCCTCATTTTACCCACCTCGGAAGGGTGGAAGGCTGAGTCAACCTTGAGCCTGCTGAGATTCGAACTGCCAAATTGCAGGCAGCCGCCAGTCAGCAGAAGTAGCCTTCAATACTGTCTTCTTACCACTGCACCACCTGGTAGTGTCTTCCTATAGTGTAGCGTCATCAGCATTATTCAGGTTATTGATGTTTCTTCCTCCAGTTTTAAAACCACGACTATTTTCTTTGATACCTGTTTTGTTTAATACGTTGGTTGAATAAATAACCAGAGTACTTATGTTAGTAGTATAAAATGTGAGTTTGTGAAAGACCCATGTTCCTGAATCTTCGGTACTGAAGATAATCGATGGGAAAAAACAGTGTCTTACACTAGATACAGGATCATGTAGCTGCAGATAATCCAGTCTTCTCTTTTGTTCTACGGATGCATCATATTTTGTGGAGGTTGTTCATTGTTTTGCATGTGTGAGGTTGCAGAATCAGTGTCTGATATTCCAAGGAAAGTTATTTGAAAGATGCTTTTTAGCCATAGGCCCATGATGGCAAACCTATGCCACACATGCCGGAAGTGGCCCACAGAGCCATTTCCCCAGGCATGCCAGCCATCACCTGCTGTTGTTCTGGGTTCTTGCATGCGCATGCACACAAGCCAACTGGTCTTTATGTGCACGGGAGCACCAGAAACCAGAAAAGCATCTCCCCAGAGCACATGTGCACACTGGCCAGCTGGTCTTCAGGCACACTTGCATGTTAGAAACTGGAAAACCAGGTGTCTGACGCACATACGCACACTGGGAAGCTAAGCTTCCGGTTTCTGGCGTTCCCGCAAATGCACATCAGGGAGCTGCTCTTCCAGTTTCCATCACACGCACATGCGCGCTCCCGCTTTGGCACTCGGTGTCAAAAAGGTTAGCCACCACATCCATAGGCTCTGGAAGGCTGCCATCAGTCAGAGTAGGCAAGGCTGGGCTAGATAGCAAAATAATCTGCCTAGACACAAAGCAGTTTCCAATATTATATTAAATGCTCTTTTGTCTTCCTCATCATCCCGCTTTTAAATATTTAAGCCTAGCCTGCAACGTTTCACCTACTAAGCAGAACTAAGTCATGTACAGTTGCCTTTCAGTTGCTTGCCAGCTCTGCCTTCCTATCATTTTTGAAATTCTACATAGGAATCAAAAAAGAAAAAAAAGGAAAAAAAAGAAAAGTATCAACCTTGTCCTGGATCACTAGACATGAGTAGCTGGAGAGCAGCGATGGGTTTCAAATTGTGCTGGCCTATGATAAAAAATCTGGCTTGAAATGAAAGGAGCAAAGAGAAGACGAAAAGAAAAACCTGGAAGAAAATTTCCGCTTTGCATGTGTATTTCAAGGCTTGCATCCATCATCCCATCTCACTGGAATGAAAAGCATGTTTTCTGAACTGTTGAAAAAAATGCCTCTGTGCCCTTTGGTAAAATCCTCATATTTGGGGGGTTGACCTTCCTGGCAGCCCTAGTGCAAAGGCAATTGCTCACAGAGCAGGAGCTCTGCAAATTATTAACTGGTTTATTAAACTGTGATGTTAACTTGTACCAGCGAGGGGGTAGAGGGGAAGAAACCCTTTGGAAAAAATAATTGTTTATGTGGAGGGTGAGGACAAAGAAGATACTGAAAACAGCCTTTAACAGCATTGGCAAGAATCCCCGTTCGCTCCCTGAATGTTTCTCGGTGAATTAAATTCTTTCCTAATTAGATTTAGAAGGTGACATGTTTTTTGGTTGCTGCTCTTGATAGGAGTAAAAACAAGCTTTGATTACACAGCATGGAAGTCAACCTAGGGTGGAACTCAAGGGGACCCCTGGAGCAGGAAAGATTAATGGGACAGGCGAGGTGGGGTGGGAGAGTGAAACACCTCTGCCAGAAGCAAAGAGGCTCTTAAAACTGCCACACACGTGACATTTCTTTGAAGTCAAGTCAAAGTCAACATTTTAGAAAAATCAACATTGCCGAGGCTGCTCGGCTTCGCTTATGCCTGCTTTATATTGTTCTGCTCGCACCTGCCACACGCTTGCAGCAGGCTGGAGCAGAAAGCATAGAAACAGTGGTCGAAAACAGCAGCGCCAACAGCCGCAGCCTTTGAAACCCTTCCGTTGAGAATAGTTGGATAGGGGAAAGCTTGGCAGTGACATCCCTTGGAAGAGGCGTGTGTGCTTCAGCCAATCCACCTAGGAACTTAAAAGCGGTGTGCTGATGAACAGCAGATCTTTCAGAGCCTGGTGCCTTCGCCACAAGAGCCGGGAGAGAGGAAGGCAAGAAATCATCCAGACTGTCTGAAGGGAGAGCATTTCCTTGCATCATAATTAAGAAGCAGGGTGGGGGGGGGGAGAGAGAAAGAAGCCGTTCTTTGAAGAGCATCTCAAATGGACAAGTGGGGCCTCTGGAGAGATGCTGTCATGATTTCTGCTCCCTCTTTACCGAGATAAAAAGGAACCATCCCAGGAGCCTCCAACACAGATCTTTGGGGGGTCCTTTTTGGCTATTGTTCTCATCTTCCATTTATGCATTGCTATTTGTTGACCTTTCGCACTGGAGTCTCTGCCCCCGACTTTCCCAGTTGCTCTACCCTGTACAGTTCCAGCTGAGAAGAGGCACCGTTTTCCCCCCCCAAACCGTGCCACGAAGCACCCATGTGGTACCTTCCATGAACAATGAGGGGTTGAGAGGCTTTCGTCAAGGTGGTAGGACACTTCGACCCTTCCACGGGAAATAAAACCAGAAGAGAAGGAGCGAGGAAAGAGTGCAACAGAAACCACTAGCAAAGAAGGAAAGGGACAAGCCCCTTTTTTCTTGAAAGTGTGCCATCCGAGGCAGTGAACATCAACAGACTAAGATACTCCAGGAGTAGAGATGAGAAGACAAACAGTAGTAAATAAGAATGATTGATTGCATCACGACACCCCAAAACAGTCTTTCATATCTGCTTTTGGCTAGCAACTCTTTCTGAGGCCCGCATGATGCCTGAAGACAGGAATACTGGGGTCCGTGCCTCGGGTACCCTGGCATCGTCTCCTTTTGTTCCCAAAACTACTTACAGGAGGATTAAGCGATGTTTTAGCTTCCGAAAAGGTAGGTACACACTCCTTCTCTTCCTTTCTGTAAAGGCTCAGGAATGTAAGAGAGCAAAAATGCCTTTTTAACAGAAATTCAGAAACAAAAGAGGCGCAGCAGTGAAAGATTTGACAGGTATAAGTTTATTTCACCTTACGATGGAAGTTTATGTCGCAAGGATCGCCATTAGTTTTCCTCCGGACCCACGAGTGGGTAAAAAACAAAAGGTTTAGCAGGGTTTTTAAAATGCCAGTGCATGGGAGCTATAAAAATCAGTCAGGCATCAAGGACACCTGCTTCCATTGAAGCAGGGAAGAAATGGTCAGTGATATAGCTTAAAAAGCAGAGAGCCATTTGTGTCTGAAAAGGGTAGGTGAGCTGTAGAGGTTTGCAGTCCAGTCCGATCCTTTCCTTTCACATTTTTGCTATTGTGAATTTGCCTGCGTGCTTTCTGGAGCTCGTTTCTTTTTTTTTTCTTTTTTTTTTCCCTGCTGCAACAAAACCTCAAAAACCCACAACCCTTTTCATTCTGATTGTCCCACCCCCTTTGCTTAATTATTACACTTCTAATCAATGCATCAGATTTTCCCTGGGCATGTGTGTGCATGTATGCGTGTCTAACACAGCTGCGGGTGGTGGTGGTGGAAGTACAAACCGTGTTATTGAGGGGAAGGGCAGGCATCGTGTTAGTTTTGAAAAACATAAAAAAGAATTCCCCAGAATTGATCCAGTTGGCTAACCCAACGGCACTCAGAAATAGGGCATAAGAGCAAGCACATACGACTCTAATAATTCCCTTAAGTTCTAGTATTTTCAGACCATTTAGTTTTAATTATATTCCCCTTATCTGTGACAATTAATGAATCCTCATCTCTGGAGACAATACATTCTTTGTCACAAAGTCTTGAAATACAGGTATTAATATTAAAAGGGGCGGTGTACTTTTGCGGGGGGGTGAGAGGGGACCTAGGTCACTAAATATCTTTATTGTACAGATCTGAGTTAAGACTTAAGAAATAAGATCAAGATTTATTGTTAGCCTTCTGCTAGTGTCATTCGATTTATTTCCATTGGGAAACTTGGGAGAAATGGAATAAATAATAGACAGTAAAACATTTTCAAAGTTTCACTCTATGTGTAATGTCCAAGTAGGCAAGGGATTGTATCATATGTATCAATGATTTCCTAGATGTATTTAACATGCTGGGTAAAACATGAACATGTATGGGTTGGCTATAATGCAGGTCTTGAAATTATATACAATTGAAATGAACTCTTTAAAGAAGCCTTTTTGTTGTTAAAATGTATAGTATAGACCTTTCTGTCACTTTCCAGAAATTTAATAAATGATCTCAACATTCCTGACATCCTTTTATACATTTCTAATTAAAAAAAAAGTCTCTAGGCAAAATTCAGTGAGACTTCAAGGGATATATGAAATCCCTTATAGGTAATCTTTTATTTGCTTCTGGGGAAAATTTAAACTTTAGTTTTTCCTTCAAAGGACCCTCCAAATTCATCTCCAATGACATCTTGAAGCATGCTATAGAATTAGAAGGTTCCATTGAGGGTAGATTTCTTCTGAGGATATTTTTCAATCGAATTCATTTCTGCATGTGGATAATATTGCTGGAGATATATAGACCACTCCCTCAACTGATTCCAACCCAGATAGGGAAAATGAGAGCAACAGGGCCAGCTCAGCTGTGGTAAATTTTAGCTCAAAGAGACCCACATCTGACTAAATCAGAATTAAACATTTCATTTCTCAGCAAGCTTTGAAGCAAAGAGCAAGCACAGAATTTTGAGGATCAAAGCAATGAGCAAGACCAAAAAATTACCATTCAGCCTCCCTGAATTCATATCCAGAACAGATACTATATCAAGAATCCTTCCTCATGCATTCTTGTTAAGACATAAGAAGAGGAGGTGTGATGGTATTCAGTATTCTAGACTTTTTATGCGAGAACATATTAAGACCAGGATGCATTACAGAGCAAAGATTTATATATAAACCTGGTGCTATCTAAAGGAGTGATCCAGAAAAGCATCAGATCATTAAGTGATAGTTTACAAAAAAAATATATTGCTGGTGGACTGTAACATGGCCACCAAACTAAAGATCTTTTTTTAAAAAAACTATTAAGTCTCATAAAATGGTCAAATATTGAGACTTTTCTGGCTCCCCTGAAGTTTCATTGTACTTAAATCTCCAAAAATTTGGTGATTTCACAAGATCCTTAACATTTAGATTTTTAAAAATATCTTTTTATTCACAGATGCCAGTTCAGTTCAGTATTTGTATACTCTACATGGTGATCAGCAAAAGCTTTCAATGGAAATCCACAAAAAAAAAAAAATGATTGGAAACTGTAAATATTAGCCCAGGTAGCATAGAATAGATTGAGACCAGGTTAACTTTTCTGACACCATGGGACTTAAGCTTTGAGGAAGTGTGTTTAATTTATTTTCTGGTGAACAGGTTTGTCTGCTGAGCAAGAGAATCCAATATTTTGGAATGTGGTTTTGTTGCTTTGTTTTTATACCAACCCTCCACAAAAAAAAAAAAAAAGCTTTTCATCGTTACTGCACATTCAAACAAACCAAAAAATAAAGTGTTAAAAGCATAAAAACCTACCATTTAAGTCCTAAAGCTGAAAGCTAAACTGAAGAATGTTTTAAAATAGTTCAGTCCGAATAAGGCTTTGCTCTTGAAGGGTGAGTACACATGCGTGTTGAAATACTCACTATTCAAAATTTCATAGCATATGCCACTCAAAGATGTTCATAAAAACCATTCACTAAATGCAGTGTGGTAATATTTACAAAAGTATAACATTAGTGATATTTCTGAAAAATACATTAGAAGGGTACAAAACTGCAAATGGCAAAATGCAGCAATGAATCTGGATTTTCATCCATGACTTTTTTTTTTTTAACAGACTAATAGCTGAAACAAACAAAACGTCAGAAAAATTCGAATCCAAGGGAAACAGGAATGTACAAATTCAACTGCCCTCTGTTAAACTCATTGCTTGAGAAGTAATATTTGGGCTCTTTTCTGCTTTAGAAAAATAGCCAAGACACACCCCTTTTGCCTGGTGTTTAGAAGGCAAAGAGTTTCTTTATTTTTAATGGACCTATTTTTATACGTTCCTTGTGTCTGTTTAATGGGATTGCACGTTCTATCCCGGTCTGCTCATTTCGCTTCATGTTGCCTTCAGCCACAATGGAGGCTATAAGCAGACCTGATGAAGGCCTTGGATTTATTTAAATGCAAATTGAACTCAAAGAAATCCAGGATCCTGACTTGTTAGGATTTTTGCTCACGGGGGTGGAATTCTACCGGTTTGGACTGGTTTGGGAGAACTGGATGTTAAATTTACATCTGGTTCACCAAACCGGTAGTTGAACCAAATGGCTGGCCTCATCCACCCCTCCCCTCCCTTCCCAGGAGTCTCCACATGGCCTGTTTTGGATGCAGGTAAATGCAGGGCCTGCGCGAAAAATGGGCCTTCTGGAAGTCCAGAAATGGGCCTGTTTCCAGCTTCCAGAGGCCGGGGGAGGCCATTTTTCCTCTCCCAGAGACCTGAGGGAAGCCTCCGGACTCTGGGGAAGGTGAAATATGGCCCTCCCAGAAGTTCCGGTAGGCCACATCCAGCATGGCCATGCCCACCCAACAACCAGACAGTGAACCGGTTGCTGGGATTTTTGAACCCACCCCTGCACATACAGGTAATCCTGTACTTACAAACCTCATTTAATGACCATTCAAAGTTACATCACTAAGAAAAGTGACTTATGACCGTTTTTCACACTTACAGCCATTGGGGCATCCCCAAAGTCATGTGATCAAAATTTGGCCTCTTGAAAACTGGCTCCTATATATGACAGCTGTGACCTTTTGACCAGCAAAGACAATGTGGAAGCCAGATTCACTTAACAAAGCTGTTCCTAACTGATTAAACACTGCAGATGTTCACTTCGCAACTACGGCAAGAAAGGGCATAAAATGGAGCAAAACTCACTTTGCAAATGGTTTGCATAGCAGCAGAAAATCCTGGGGTCAATTGTGGTCATGCGTCGAGGAGTACCAGCGCTTGAACTCTAGAGAAACGAATGTGCAGTTTTCCTTCAAACTTTCAAGGTGAAATGAACGGACATCCAGGAGAATATGGGATTGGCAAGATTGGTGAAGACATATGGAATGAGTTCAGCCTGCACAACCCCTTTGTTTCGCCTAGTTTGAAGTTCTCATAACTTCAGGTGATAAGCCTGACATAAGAGCTTCTGAGGGGTCCTTGGCACTTTCCAAACTTGGTTGTTTTCTTACTGACATTTCATTACTCAAACTAGCCCTAGCACTGATGATGCTACCTGGTTTGGTAATGAAACATCGGCAAGAAAACAACCAAGCTCAGAGAACACCAAGGACTCCTCATATCAACCCCAAAGCTACTAATATTCTCCTTTATTGATAAGGGCTTCTGAAATGGCAACATCTTCAAAAAGTCTTTTTTTTCTGGGTATTCTTAATAATTGAATAGCTTCATAATGAGACAGACTGTCTGTCCCCTACGAAGATGGGTCATAAGCTGCTCAGAGCTTTGAAGATTAAAATCAATGTTTCAAATTGATCGCAGAAAACAATTAGCAAGCAGCAGAACATTGTACAGCAGCACTGATATCACGTGGTGCCTATTTTGTGCACCAAGTAGTATTCTAGTTGCTGACTTCTACCAGTTACCATCTGGGGAACTCCTGTTCAACAGCAGGTGTCCCGAATAAGATCAACCATAATACAAAATACAAAATAAAAATAAACAGCTGAAAATTAATCTAGACGTTTTGCTGGCAGACAAGTCCAGAACTGACAGGTCTCTGTTTTCTTACATTTCTTAATGGGTTTACTCAGTCCTCTGAAAAGAGTATGTCAACAGTCTGTCAAAAATCAATAGTACAGCTTGAAGGCTTGATATCCGTATGGCTCATATGTCCATGAAATCCAGCGTGTTGGCGAACCAACGGTGAACTTGTCTGGTTAAATAACTTTAACACCTGTCTTCATCTATGCAAAATGAGCTTTGGGTTCAGATTTCCTCAAAGTGTTCTCCCTTTGAAACTTTTCGTGCTTTTTATAGCAGTCCCAAAGCAAAATGGAAAAATCCTTAAGCTTACTCAATATGGAGAAATGGGAAACTAGGTACAATTCAGTTTTGATAGAAGATGTGGAGACTCTAGCAAAGGTGCAGAGAAGAGCAACCAGGATGATGAGGGGACTGGAGGCTAAAATATACAATGAATGGTTGCAGGAACTAGGCATGACTAGTCTAGTGAAGAGAAGGACCACGGGAGACATGAGAGCAGTTGTCCAATATTCTATGGATGTGGCTTGGTGGGCGTGGCAGGGGAAGGTTTCTACCAAATCCATTCCCTCCCCACCCCATTAACCTGCTTTCCAGCTCCCTTCTCCTGTGCAGGGCAACAAAAGAAGTCCCAGCTGATCAGCTGGGACTCAGGAGGCAAAGAATAGATGGGGTTGGCGGGGCCAATCAGAGGTGGTATTTACTGGTTTTCCAAACTACTCAAAATTTTCACTCCCAGTTCTCCAGAACCTGCTGAATACCACCTCTGCTTCCAACTCTCTTCATCTGTTAAAAGTGATATCTGGCCTCTCTGGATTCCAAAAAGCTAGTTACTCATGGCAGAGGTGGCTCTCAAAAGCAGTTTAGGAACGATATAAAATAAGGAAGTGAAAGTGCATGTTTTGACAAACTAAGCTTAATTAACACTCCTCACTGGTAAGGCTGAATGGTATAAGTTCTCCTGCTCAAGCAGTGGATTGGGGACCAGCAGACCCCCCAGGGCAGTTCTGTGACTCTTTCTCCAGCAGTAGCACCTGCCCCATTGATACTGGGCCCATTACCAGTATACCCATTAGTGGAATAGTCCAGGCTGTGGTCCCAGAACTGGCCTGCTCTCAGCTTTTATTATTCTCCACTTTGCAAAGGTTCCTGGAATGTTCAGAACTTGAGAAAAAAGATCGCTTTAATTTGCCATTAATAAAGCCATTAATGAGTTCCAAACTCCTTTGCCATCTTTTTTAAAATTTCTGCCCAGGACTTTCATAAGAAAATAGGATTGTCAGCTGTTTATCACCCTGCATGATTCAACAAATCTGTTCTGAAAGCATTAGCCATTAATGAGAGCCACTTCCTTTGCCTATGTATTAAAGGAAGGTCAAAGCACAGAATTGTCAGTACTTTCATTGCACAGCTGCACCAGATATATCTGCACCAGATATATCTTCCATCAGAGCTGGAAGCAATCTTAAAAACATGGCTGGTGAGATAGATGGATAGATAGATAGATAGATAGATAGATAGATAGATAGATAGATAGATAGATAGATAGATAGATGGATGGATGGATGGATGGATGGATGGATGGATGGATGGATGGATGGATGGATGGATGGATGGATGGATGGACGGACAGACAGACAGACAGACAGATAGATAGATAGATAGATAGATAGATAGATGTAGATACGTAGGTAGGTAGATCTATATCTATATCTATCTATCTATATCTATCTATCTATCTATCCATCTATCTATCTATCTATACCTCCAGCCAAGTTTTTAAGACTGTGTCCAGCTCTGATGGGAGAAATATATCTGGTGAGATAGATAGATAGATATGAGAGAGAGAGAGAGAGAGAGAGAGAGATTGGAAGCCAGATTCCCTTAATGATGACCACAAAAATTGTTGTAATGTTGAGTCTGATTTGAATGACTTTGCAATGATTTACAACAGATATTTTGGTTCCCTTTGAGGTTGTAAATTGAGAACTACCTGAGAAGAATGAAAAGGTCGAATGTCTTACTTGGTCATGGACTCTTAGAAGCTTTGGTGGTGTCCCTCTTGTCTCTTTGGTTTAGCTTAGGAATTACAAATGAGATATTTCACCAAGTGAGTTCAGGTCTTTGTGGTCATTAACCACATGTTTCTCCAAACATTGAGGCATTTTTAGGTGGCCAATTATATTGATCACCAGCCAAATACTATCTTAAAAATAGATTAGATGTATGGTACTGTAGCTAGCATGGTGGCTGCAGAGACCAAATACATCTTTTCTGCCTTGAGCCACACAATAGAGTTCTGGTTGGATTTTTCTCAGATTGACAATGATGGTCTTGTGAAATGCCAGGGAAATCAGGAGATTCAGGCAGTACAAATAAGTATGAAGATTTATTGCAAGCATAAGGTCTCTACAAGAATCTGACCTAGCAACGGTCAAGGGAAATCAGTGGGAATAAGAAGGCATTCAAGGTGAGCTGGACTTAGATCTCTTGTGGGTGTGCAGGAACTTGTGAGTTACAGATTTACAGATCATCAGAGTTGGAAGGGTCATCTAGTCCAACCCCCTGCCCAAGCAGGAGATCCTACACCATTTCTGACAAATGGCAGTCCAATCTTCTGGTGCTTTGGAAAATTGATTAGATTAACAGAGTTGGAAGGCACCTTGTAGGTAATCTAATCCAACTCCCTGCCCAAGCAGTAGACCCTACACCATTTCTGACAAATGCCAGTCCAATCTCTTCTTGAAAGCCTCCAGTGATGGCTCTCCCACAACTTCTGAAGGCAACTTCTGTTCCATTGGTTGATTGTTCTCACTGTCAGAAAATTTCTCCTTATTTCTAGGTTGAATCTCTCCTTGATCAGTTTCCATCCATTATTCCTTGCCTGGCCTTTGGGTGCTTTGGAAAAGAGCTTGACTCCTTCCCCTCTGTGGCAGCACCTCAAATATTGGAAGACTGCTATCTTGTCTCCCCTGGTCCTTCTCTTCACTAGACTAGCCATGCCCGGTTCCTGTAACTGTTCTTCATATGTTTTAGCCTCCAGTCCCCTCATCATCTTGGTTGCTCTTCTCTGCACTCTTTCTAGAATCTCAACATCTTTTTTATGGTGCGGTGACCAAAACTGGATGCAGTATTCTAGGTGTGGTCTTACTAAGGCTTTATAGAGTGGTATTAGTATCTCACTTGATCTTGATTGTATCCCTCTGTTAATGCAGTTTAGAATTGCATTGGCTTTTTTGGCTGCCGCTGCATACTGCTGGCTCATATTTAACTGGTTGTCTAGTTAAATATTCCTTCATGATTTATGAGCCCTCCCTCAGGCTCAGCCTGGTCATCTCCTACAGTTCTTTAGGAGAAATATGCACACAAGAATGCCAGAGAAAAATGTGCAGAATATGCATACCGGTGAAATTAATGTACAAGTGATTCTTTTTGAAAAACAAAACAAAAACAATAGTCCACTGTGAGTGGCAGACAATTAATGCAAACTTACAATTGGAAAAATGTCAGAAATAGAATTCATCAGATTTATCCATTCTTCGTCCAATATTTCTGCAGATGGGATGGGATATTGCTATATTGCTCGTATGTTGATGAAGCCACAGACTGTGTGCTATGCAGAAAATAATGCTGACTTGATTTTTCTTCCTGATTCTTCTATTAGTTTTGAAGAATGGAGTTGTGTTAATAGCCGGAAGGAAGGGAAGAACACTATAAATACTCTTGAAGAATTCACAGGATTTTATATATATTCTGCCAAGGAAGGCAATCAATACTCATGTACAGATTTTGCTCCATTATAAGATCTGCAATATTTCTGCAATTCCTTCTGTATAAATGGCATCAAAACCTTTTCCCAAGGATGATTATGGAATGGGTGCTTTGTGATAATACAGATTAACAGAGTTGGAAGGGACCTTGTAGGTAATCTAATCCAACTCCCTGCCCAAGCAGGAAACCCTACACCATTTCTGACAAATGCCAGTCCAATCTCTTCTTGAAAGCCTCCGGTGATGACTCTCCCACAACTTCTGAAGGCAACTTCTGTTCCATTGGTTGATTGTTCTCACTGTCAGAAAATTTCTCCTTACTTCTAGGTTGAATCTCTCCTAGATCAGTTTCCATCCATTATTCCTTGCCTGGCCTTCAGGTGCCTTGGAAAATAGCATGACCCCTTCCTCTCTGCGGCAGCCCCTCAAATATTAGAAAACTGCTATCATGTCTCCCCTGGTCCTTCTCTTCACTCGACTAGCCATACCCAGTTCCTGTAACGGTTCTTTATAAGTTTTAGACTCCAGTCCCCTCATCATCTTGGTTGCTCTTCTCTGCAATTTTTCTAGAATCTCTACATCTTTTTTATAGTGTTTGACCAAAACTGTACACAGTATTCTAGATGTGCTCTTATTGAGGCTTTATAGAGTGGTATTAATACTTCACTTGATCTTGATTGTATGCCTCTGTTAATGCAATTTAGGATTGCATTGATTTTTTTGGCTGCCACTGCATATTTAAATGATAGTCCACCAGAGGTGGTATTCAGCAGGTTCTGACCAGTTCTAAAGAACCAGTAGCGGAAATTTTGAGTAGTTCAGAGAACCAGCAAATACCACCTCTGAATGGAGATTTTTCAGTATCCTTCCCCTGCCATTCCTACCAAGCCACGCCCACAGAACCAGTAGTAAAAAAATTGAAATCCCACCACTGAAGTCCACTAAGATTCCAAGATCCCTTTCGTAGGTACTGCTCTTAAACCTGTTTTCACCCAGCCTATATATCTACTTTTGGTTTTTCTGGCCTAAGTGTAAGACTTTACTCTTCTCTACACTGAATTTCATTTCGTTAGATAAGGCCCAGTGTTCAAGTCTGTCAAGATCATCTGATACCACAGGATATAAACTATATGTAAATTTTATCCCGTTGACTAACGCTACCAACCAAGCAATGGGGGTGGGAGGCACATAGTGGATTTTTGCCAGAACCTTCCAAGCAGGTAGTCCTCAATTCACACCATTTACTTAGTGACTGTTCAAAGTTACAACAGCACTGACCATTTTTCACCCACATGAAATCAAAATTCAGATGCTTGGCAACCGACTCATCTTTACGACGTTTGCAGTACCCAGAACACTGTTATGTCATCATTTTTGGCAATCATCTGGCAAGCAAAGGCAATGGAGGAGCCGGGTTCCCTTAATAACTATGTTACTAACGTAAAACTGCAGTGATTCACTTAAAAACTTTGTCAAGAAAGGTAGCAAAATGGGGCCAAATCCACTTTACAAATGTCTCGCTTAGCAATCCAAATTTTGAGCTCCATATTGGTCGTAAGTAGTTCCTATATATCCCGACTTAATAATAACACATTTCCTACATACATCTCATGCAAAGGCCCAACAAGATGGAGTAGTGTGGGCCACCAATGAATTTCTTAGAAGGTTTTAGAAGTATGAAACACTCAATATTAGTGAAGAGAATCATTTGAAATCATTAGTGTGGCAGTTTGCTGTCTTGCCTGGGGCGGGGGTGAGGATGGAGGGGGGTGGACAGACAATGGGATGCTTTGTAGGTCACAATCTTTCATCTTGCTTGAGTAAGCAAAGAATCCAGGAGCCTCCTGAGCCTGCAACTGTCACAACTAGTTACAAGGAGTTTTGCCACCATTCGTAACCTCATTGTCCTTGCAAAGAGAATTTAGCGATTCTTCATGAAGAAGAGAGGCTGAGTTTTCATTATCATCTCTACACTCCATCAAAAAGCATCACCAGCACGCTCTCTAGAAGTAGTCTGTGATTTATAACACTATAGGCAGCGGCAAGGAAAACACCACAGCGCAAATTAGCAAACAGAGGATGTGGGTACTTGAACAAGAGATGCTTTTGTTCTTGTTAGGATGCTGCTTGCAAATGTAGTCTCTCCAGGGACGTTTGGCAGGATTAAGGTGAACCTTAATGAAAGTTGAGCTATGATCATTTGATCTGATAGAATGGAATGGAATAATAGAACAGAAAGAATAGAATGGAGTGGAGTGGAGTGCAGTAGAAGAGAATAGACAGAATAGAATAGAATAGGATAGGATAGGATAGGAGAGGATAGGATAGGATAGGAGAGGAGAGGAGAGGAGAGGAGAGGAGAGAGAGGAGAGGAGAGGAAGAATAGAATGGAGTGGAGTGGGGTGGAGTGGAGTAGAAGAGAACAGAACAGAAAAGAATAATAGAACAGAACAGAAAGAATAGAATAGAATAGAATAGAATAGAATAGAATAGAATAGAATAGAATAGAATAGAATAGAATAGAATAGAACAGAGAGAAGAGAAGAGAAGAGAAGAGAAGAGAAGAGAAGAGAAGAGAAGAGAAGAGAAGAGAAGAGAAGAGAAGAGAAATAGAACAGAAGAGAAGAGAAGAGAATTCTTTATTGGCCAAGTGTGATTGGGCACACAAGGAATTTGTCTTCGGTGCATAAGCTCTCGTGTCACTGCTTTGCAAAATCATATTAAATGGAATCATTTGGTGGAGTTTGGTCCATGTTTTAAAAGGGGATGTCAAAGCAGTAGCCAAAGGAAATAGAAAAGAGTAAAAAATGCTAAAGAAGGTGCTTTCTACATAGCTATAACATTTCCATCATGAAAAATATTTATGAAAGAACTGTTCATTCATTCAACTTTTTGAGTTTCATAAATTCATCCACCCCATATACTGATATAACATTCAAGATACTTCAATACCCTAACCCTAAGCATATTCTTAAGATGAGATATAGCTTCTCTGAGAAATGAGTGCTTAATTAAACATCTTTATTAATAGCAAACTCAATGGTCTCCCAAGCATTCTCTTCGTTGTGAAACAGCTCTGCTGTTGGAATATGCATGGACTAATAGTTTCTTGCATTGCTTTACTTTCTTGTTGACCAAATGTTATGTGTAAACGTCCTGTTTTTCATTGTACCTTCTTCATTCCTGCAGGCCTCTGACTTCCCATATTTCAACCCAAGCCCAGGACTGTCCTAAGAATTCAGCCCTTGAGACTTTGCAGTTTGATGGTACAGATAGCTGTGGAGGCTTAAAAATGGAGGGGCGTGTCAAAAGGAATTGCTGAATTATGAGAATATATTTTTTCTAGGAATTGGGGGAGGGAACCTTGGAGAAACTGCACATCAGACTTCAGCACAGCATTCATTTCTGCTCATGTTTAAACAAAGCCCGCTTCTGTTCAACTTCCACCACCTGTAAAACTGCTTCCTTCTGAAAAAAAACAAAAAACCTTATGTAATCAAAGTATTATTCAAGCATTGTTGCAGTTTTGAAACATCAAACAATGGGCCTGTACAGTTTATGGAAGGCGCTTGGATGAATGGGTCTGGAGGATCACAATGTATAAACAAATAGAGAGGTCTTCTTCTATGTCATCATTATGACTAACGTGGCTAAAGAGCCAGTGTCTGCCTTTTCAAACAGAAGCTGATTGTCCCTGAGCCCTTGCCAGAAAGATAAAAGAAAGTGCAGCTAAAATACAGTGCAAACAATGTTGGTTGATAATAGAAACATGATGGGAAAAGAGAAGGACATCCTTCCATAGGAAACTAGTAGAACTAGGCACCGATGGAGGTTCACTTGGGTGGCAGAGGAATAAAACAATCAATGGACATGCCTAGGTCTCAGGTCTTTCAGACTATTTAGGCAAAAACACCTTAAGAAACCATTTCCTAACGCGTGGCAAAGACAATGACATTGCTAAGGTTTTTGCTCGTATTTGTTTTGTTCTGTTTTGCTTTTGCAGATACTTCATTTTTTTCTGCCCCATTTTGTTTGCATGCAACATTCAGAGAATTTCAGTTTTTGATGAGAAACTTCTCCCAAACAATATAGAAAAATGGCTTGACATTCCCTTATCACACAGAAAGTTCTAAAATGATATTGTTTTTACCCAACAAGATGTGGAGATTTCAACTCTATTTAATAATAATGACCGCATTTCTGGTCTGTTCTTTCTTTCTTTCTTTCTTTCTTTCTTTCTTTCTTTCTTTCTTTCTTTCTTTCTTTCTTTCTTTCTTTCTTTCTTCTTTCTTCTTTCTCTCTCCTTCTTTCTTTCTTTCCTTCCTTCCTTCCTCTTATCCTCCATTGGTTTTTGCTTTATTTCTCTCTCTCTCTCTCTCTCTCTTTCCTTCCTTCCTTCCTTCCTTCCTTCCTTCCTTCCTTCCTTCCTTCCTTCCTTCCTTCCTTCCCTCATTCTCTCTTGATTTCTTGCGTCCATTCTTAGCCTTCCTTCCTTCCTTCTCTCATTCTTTCTTGATTTCTTGCTTCTCTCTGTCTCCCTCTCCCTCTCCCAAACTCTCTCTCTCTCTTGCTCTTTCTGCTTGAAGGAGAGGTAGAGTATATGCAGAAGCATTTGTGTTTGCCTCTTTCTGTTTATCACACTAAGGGAAAAACATGGTGAAGCGTGGAGAAGAAAGATTTGTTTATACAGGAGGGTATCATGTTAAATTCTGTTGTTTGTTTGTTTGTTTTATCATGGTCTTGTTTTTTTCTGTGTGCACTGTGGCTTCTGGAAGTCCTTTTTGGAAACACATGTGCAAGTGAGCCATCTATACCCCTATACTGGAAACAACTAATGTGAAATATAAGATACAGAGCTGTTCCAATCTGCATGGTGTAAGAAGAATAGGTCAACAGAATGGACATAACTATATACATAAATAAAGGAAATCTGGTAAACCATAACATGAAGCTGATCTCCCACCAATAAGGGGAAATTTACTGTAGTTTGAGGTGCCTTCCCTTAAACATTGACATCTAATGGGATCTCACCAGAGGTGGTATTCAGCAGGTTCTGATCAGTTCTGGAGAACCAGTAGCCGAATGTTTGAGTAATTCGGAGAACCGGCAAATCCCACCTGTGACTGGAGATTTTACAGTATCCTTCCCCTGCCATGCCCACCAACCCAAGCCCACAGAACTGGTAGTAAAAAAAATTGTATAACACCACTGGATCTCTCTCTCACACACACACATGAACACATACTATTGGTCTTCTGGTGGGCTGTAGAAGCTGACTCTTTTCCTGGGATTTGGTCTAGGGTAGAAGTGAGCCCTCAAAATGTAGGAGCAGGTAGAGTTTATGAGAGGTTGAGGTCGTGTGATTAGGTGCTTGTCACAAGGTTTGGTCAGCTGAATTTACTCTGTTTTTATTGAATATTATTGTGAGCTGGCTAAGATTATTCTGTAAAAGATAGGTGGCCATATGAGTTTATAAATATTTTTTTTAAGATCAGTAATGCAGATTCCTTGAAGGTTTGTTTCAAACTGCATGTGCTTGCATGAAAATGCATGCGCTTTAATTATAAACATCAAAATCGTTGCAACACACAAAACACATTTGAAATGTAGCACTTCTTCTTAACATTTCTCTATTTCTAAACAACAGAATTATGAATTAGATGTTCCTCCCAATTCAGTTTTATCTACTTTCCTTTTCTGTTTCTCTGGAAGTTGTAGAATTACATCTGGGACTGAAGATAAATGATCTCAGCTTCCTTTTTTTTCATCCTTGCACTCACTTTATGCTGAGAGATCTGTTTTTTTTTTCTTTTTTTAAAATAGAATTTCCTTCTGCTCAGTGAATCTTGCAATGCATACATGCCAGGCACAGACCCTTGGAAAAAAAATCCTCAAGTTATGACCATAATGGAGTCTGCCCATTATGGTCATAAGTCATAACAGTGGTAAAACGAATTGGTCACATAACCAATCCAAGTTTATGACTTTTTTTGTAGCAGTCATTAAACAAACCTGGAAGTTGTAAAACAAATGCCATGGTTGTTAAGCAAACCCATTATTCTTTATGGGGAGGATTTGCCAAAAATCAGAAATAAGTGCCAGTTTTGGGAAAAAACATTTTAAAAGTCTGTCACATGACCATGGAATGCTACAAATGGCTCTAAATGCCACCATGTTGCCATAAGCCAAAAGTGTGGTCATGTGATCATGGAGGGAAGAATCATAGGAACTTTGAATCCAGATTGTAAGTCTTCTTTTTCAAGTTGAGGGCTACCTGTATGTATATCGATATGTCTGTGGCTGTCTAGTATGGAGGAGCTGGGAAGGGTTACTCTTAAATTATTTAAAAATTTGTAGAGAAGACCAGGATGAGCCTGAGGGGGCAGGGTCAAATGCATCATCAGTTTGGAATCTCTGCACCCCCATAAGGTTCCTAAATGCAGCCTCCTTTGAAGTCTGTTGACTCTTATCTGGCAACAATTCGCCTTGACCATTAGTAGTTCAGATTTTTGTGTATAGATAACCTAACCACAGGATCTCAATTTCCCATAAGCTCTACATAGTCCTACATTTTGGGGGCACCCTTTTATCGTAGACCAAATGCTAGGCAAAGAGTCGGTTTTTAAGCCCACTGGAAGGCTAGTAGATTGGAGAGCCTCTGAATATTCTCTTTGTGTGTGTGTTTGTCTTTGTGGGTGTGTGGGTGTGGGTGTGTCTGTGATCCCACCAGATGGCAACATTTAAGGGAAGCTGGAGCTACAGTAAGTTTTTCCTTATTGGTGGGAGATCAGTTTCATGTTGTGGTCTACCAGACTTCTTATATTTATGTACATTTTGTACATTCTGTTGGCTCTTTCTTCTGATGCAATGTAGTGACATAGACTGGTAGTACTTTTGCACCATTCTATTCTGGTTCCTGACTTCTTGTACCTGACATCATTATAAATGATGTAGTTTTAGTGTCAGGATTTCCCAAGACCTATGTAAAATGGTTCAACGAAAGACCTATTTACCGTACAGAGTTCACCTTGAGTATTTACAGCTATTCTTGTCATACACAGGAATATTTGGGCAGAAGCTGGAAGACACCGTTCGCTATGAGAAACGATATGGAAACCATTTGGCTCCGTTGCTGGTAGAACAGTGTGTGGATTTTATTCGTCTGCGGGGGTTGAAGGAGGAAGGACTTTTCCGATTGCCGGGCCAGGCTAACCTCGTCAAAGAGTTACAGGATGCCTTTGATTGTGGAGAGAAGCCACTGTTTGACAGGTAAGGCCACAAATGTATCTTTTTATAGACTTCTCTTTCAGGGCTCAAAGAAAGCATTTTTCAAAGTAACCTAATGTCAGTGTTCCAACCAAACTCCCCATTCCCATTCAGCACTCCAAGACAAAGTCCATTGAAGTAAGAATTTATTAGAGAAGTCCAGCAACTTGTCCTTGATCTCTGGTGAAAGAATGTTGTTGTGGCTAGCCTCCCTTCTCACTACTCTCCCATACCCACAGCTTGCCCATCCCCCACTGTGACAGCCCTAAAGCTGAAACAAGATGGATCCAGGGCTGACACCACCCCTACAGTCTGCCATGTTTCTTTGACTATAACTCCGCACACATTTGTAGTAAGAGTACAAGTACAAATTCAATCCAGCATGGCCACATTGACTGGACATTCTGGGAGTTGTGATCCGCACACATCTGTAAGACACCTGGTTGGGGAAGACTGTATGAAAAACTTACGACTGTGGGAATTTACAATAAAAGGGGATTTGGTCTTGAAACGTCTAATTCAAATTCATTCTCAGGTATAAATCTTTCCAAATCTTTCAAATGTATTCATAATTATTCAATATACAAAACTAATAATGAATGTGAGATTTGAGCCTCCATTACACCTTCAAAACTGTTTCAGAAGTATCTGGTAAAAGCTGGGGTTTTGTCATGACCCAGGGTGGGATACAAACTTAACAAAATCCAGAATGTAAATAAATGTCCTTTAATGCCTCCAGCTTGGCCCCACTGTTCAATAATACTCAGTTGGAGATAAAACATTCTCAAAAAATAGTCTTCAAAAGAAAGCAATGCAGTCTGAACTTAATGAGCAGATAGAGGTGAAATAAAAAAACAAACAAACTACAATGACAACATTTCCACAATGGAACAGGAGAAGTATTTACCAAATTCAAGGAGATAACAAGGCACGGTCTGTTGGAAGGACGCCAACCAAGATAACCTCAGACCAAAATAAAACACGCTTTGTTTCCAGCGTTCGCCAGTATGCAGGTCCAAACACTTATTCAGTTATCACAGCTGCAGCCCATGAAGAGGATCAAGGCCCTCTCCTCCTGAGTAGACCAGGTCTCTCCCTTATCCTTTCTGCCCTGTGTGCCCTAGGATGGATAGGGGATGGGCCTGGGTCCTCCTCTGATTGCTCAGCCAACCTCTGCCCTTCCCCAGCCTCCTCCACAACCTCCAGAGCCACGCTTCCACTCCCTGTTGGCTGTTCCTCCTCTCCCTCAATCAGTCTCCACCAGGGGCATGACAGGTTTTCTTTAAAGAATTATTAGTGTTGTACATCTCTCAGAATCACTGCTTATGAGATGCAGACATATAAATTTGATAAATAAATAAAATTATAAGCTTATGTTTTATGGAATTCTTGATTAGGTGGAATAGTTTCCCTCAATCTGATAAATCACTACATATATTGAGACTAAAATTTCCAGAATGCTGAAAACTGGAGGCAACAAGCCTAGGACACACCATATACCAGAAGAAAACACACACCAACCGCTACCTCAACACCCAATCCCACCACCACCCAGCACAGATAAACTCCGTGGCCAAAACACTAATTGCCAGAACCAAACGCCTGGCAGACAAGACACACATAACAACTGAACTATGCACCCTGACGAAAGTACTGACAGCTAACAGCTTCCACAAAAGCAAAACCACCAGCTTGATCCACAAAAACACACTGAGACATAATGGAGACCTAGAAGATGAACAGCTGTCCTGCCCTACATAAGAGGTACTACAGACAAAATCAGTAAGATACTACACAGGCATCACATCAAGACTGCCTTCAAAACAGACAGAAAAATAGCAGCCATCCTAAGAAACCCCAAAGATAAAATTGACCTGGAAAACCAAGGCATATACAAAGTCCCCTGTGCATCATGCCCTGCCACATCCATTGGACAGACCAATAGAAGAATAAGCACCCACCTGGATGAACACAAAAATGCAGTAAAAAAGCTGGAACACACTTCCTCACTAGTCCAACACATGAAAGCAACAGGTCATAGCATCGACTTCAAATCATCTGCTATTGTAGCCATTTATTTCTTGGGCCCAATCCTTTGTTTTCAGCACTTTCTTATATACTTATCAGTGGGTATAAGATAAATGCCCGTCCCCACCAAAAAAAAAATATTGGTAATTATTATTGGGAGGACTTTTGATGTCTTTCTCCCCGCTGTCAAATGCCAATGTGGTTGTATCCCTTCATTAATTACCTTCATTTCCCAGAAGAAAAAGGGTAAAGGCCATCGCTCAGCCTAAGGGACTTAACTTCTCACTTATATATCTTACTGACAACTTAAAATTGATCAGGGATCTTATCCTACAAATCTATTTGTCTAAGATTCACCCTGTGCAACACAACAGAAGGTGTGGTTGATGCAGAATACCAGGATATTTGTTCTTCTGCCTGTTGCTCACCTTGGCTTTTATTTTTATTTTTAAGATATTAACAGATCTGAGGTAGAGGCCGTCACTAATAGTATTCCTTCGGTTTTTCACAGACATGCAAAACTTAAGTAAGAAGATTCAGGAACCTAAATGTCCCTGAATATCCTTCTGTACAGGTAGTCCTTGACTTACGGCCACAAGGGAGCCAACATTTCTGTTGGTAAGCAAGACAGCCATTATGTGGCTTTTTGTCCCATTTTATGACCTTTCTGGCCGCAGTTGTTAAGTGAATCGTGGCAGTTGTTCGGTTAGTAGCACAGTGGTAAATTGAAACTGGCTTCCCCATTGACTTTGTTTGTCAGAAGGTGAGACCTTGGGCCTCTCCTCTCTCCTCTCCTCTTCCTTCTTCGTCTCCTCTCCTCATTCTCTCTCTTCTTCTTCTTCTCCATCATAAATACGTGTCAGTTGCCAAGCATCTGAATTTTGATTGTGTGACCTTGGGGATGCTGCAACAATCATAAGAGTGAAAAGTACTTTGTAAACAGTGAGTTTGTTGATATGTTAGGATTTTTTTTTAGTTCACTTCTTTATCTTCAATATCTGCTCCATGGCAAGAAGACAAAGCACTGGGTTGCATGAACAGTACAATGAAGGGAGAAAGGGATGCTTAGAACCTCTCTGTACTCATAATCAAGATTGCTTCAAAGCGGTCTATTGTTTAATTGTACTTTTATGGGTCTCCACACTTGATTTCTTTATTGCTTTGCTTTGATACAGTACATAATATGTTATAGTTTTCTAACTGGAGTGTGAAGAGGTGGGAACGAATTCAAGCCGGTCTGACTATATTGATATTCATCTTTCCAGCTAAACAAAACTATGACTTGTATTTCCCAGAGTTTGAATGTTTGCATGAGTGCATGTGTATTCAAGAAGCAGTAATAACCTGCACACTGAAACCAATTTCACTTGAATATTCTCATTAACAAAAAGGAAATCACAGATAAAACATGCACTAGTTTTTGGCTGCCGTTTTAAGAGTGCCTTGGAGTTAGAGCAGGAATGTTAGTCTCAGCAGAGCAACAATTAGGAATTTCTAATTGTGCTTTGTGTTGTTTTGTTTTCAATTCTCTGTGAAGGAGCTAGAGATGTTAACAAAGCTCACATTTCCTCTTTGAAAATGCAAGATTTCATCATTCTGTTGGAAGAAATGTCTTCTGGGTTCAGTTCCAAGTGGGGGAAAAGACACTGGAATAAGGGAATTTGTTTGGAAAAAAAAGGTTTATTGGTGAACAGAATCTTGGAGATCTTGGGCGAACAAAAGGGAAGAGATGCTGAGAGTGCCTGGGTGTTATGCCCTCTCTGGGCTTTGAACAGAAAGAGTATCCTGATTGGTTGCTGTCAGAGGTCATAGCTAGCTTTGTGGGCTGTCTGTGTGCTAAGTTTGGTTTAAATTTGGTGGTTGGTGCAATGAAGGGCAATTCAATGGCTCTGCCTGAAGGAGCTAGACCTTTGTTATGTAGAATAGAGTGGCCTAGGCCTTAATGGCCCATTGACAAAGGTGGGAGGGCTGACTTTCTGCCTCTCTGAGTTTCTACTTCTCTTTTAGGGGAAATATTCTGCCTTTTTAATATATCTTAGAATATTTCATTTTTTAGGAGAGGGGTGGGTTTTAACTTCCAACAATTCTTAAATATACCATTGCGGGAGGTGAAAAGCAAGGGAATTCTTTATGGGTTGAAGGGTGGGTGGGCCATTGTATCTTTCCCACTGCTTGTATTTATTAACTCCCAAAAAGATGTGATACCACAAATGTTGGATTAAACCCTGCATATTGCCACTTCGTCTTGCAAGTGCCAGGACGACCCATTTCATTTCAGAGTTACAATGTAAAGCACCGCCTTATGAATACCTAAGGATGTTCGAAGTTTCAACTGTACACATGTTTTCTACACCTTTCTACATCCACCTTTATTAAGACTGTGACTCAACTTGCATTTGGTAACCAACATCCGTTTAGAATATTGCTGCATTGCAGAACCAGAGTTGAAATTGGATTTAAAGGCAACCCAATCCAACTACTATTTTGACTGTTCGCAACTCCCTGGACCATAGCATGCCAGGCCCTATCCTGTCTCCCTGAGTTTGCCCAAATTCATGTTCATTGCGTCAATGGCATTATCTAACCATCTCATCCTCTGCCATCTCCTTCTCCTTTGGCCTTCCGTCTTTCCCAACATCAGGGTCCTTTCCAAGGAGTCCTCTCTTCTCATTCATTGGCCAAAGGATTTGAGATTCAGCTTCGGCATCTGTCCTTCCGAAAAGAACAGTCAGGGTTGATTTCCTTTAGGGCTGATTGGTTTGATCTCCTTGCAGCCCACAATTTGAAAACATCCATTCTTCAATGCTCAGCCTCCTGTATGATCCAACTCTCACAGTCCTACATTCCTAGTGATGTAGTTGACCTTCCACCTTAAAATAGCCCTGATTCACGTCCATACACTTTGCTGTCTGAAAATCAGGCTGAAAAAAAAAAAAGGAATGCTTCTCTCTCTGTCTGTCTGTCTCTCTGTCTGTCTCTCTGTCTCTCTCACATACACACACAGTTTCTCTCTCTCACACACACACACACACACAAACACGCACTCCCTCCCCCCCTCTCTCATACACACACACACACTCACACATACATACACACGCACATACACTGCCTGTCTCTCTCTCTCTCTTGCATACACACACACACAAAATCCCTGTTTCTCTCTCTCTCTCTGCCTCTGTCTCTTGTCTCTCTCTCTCCCTCTCTCTCTTTCTCTCTCTCTCTGTCTCTCTCTCTCCCTCTCTCTCTGTCTCTCTCTCCTTTTATTGGCTCCTTGGACTACCTCGAAAATGATACAAACTATAGCATGAATCTGGTGGCAACAGTGCCTAGAAGAACCATTCACAAACCGCAGGTTCTTAGGGGAGAAGCTATTAAGCATAGCAAGAAGAGAGAATGTCAACACATAGATGGAAATTTTGGAGACGTACTTAGTATCCACGTCTTCTTAGTGAACATTGGCTGACCTAATGAACGATTGGCAACGTAGACCATGCAGAAAGAAGCTGCTGTCCAAGGTTCTGCTGTCTCTGCATTTTTGTGTTTCTCTATCCAGTTTCAGCCAAAGACAGTTTCAGGAAATGAATTGTGCATATTAAATTGGAAGCAAGACAGAGAACCCAACATCACAGGATAAGCCGTATACTTCAGTTGCTTCCAGTCTCAGATTAGTTAATGGTTTGCAAATTCTCCCTTGGAAGAATTAATAATTAAATAGCTGGCTCCTGGTTAGCAGTACAATTTATCACACAACCTCAAAGCACTTTGCAAACATTAATTAGTAAAATGTTCCAAGTGTCATGTGAGTAGAAATATGGAAGTGCACGGGACATAATTCTTTTCTTTTTAAATTTTGCTTGGTGCAGTAGGTTGCAAAAACTCTATATAACTCAACCTTTTTTGTTTTGTTTTTGAACTAGCCAGACATAACCTAGTGGACTCTGAGCCTATTGAGTTGCACACAAAGGAGAAATACATTCTGGGATAAGCTGAAAGGAAAGCAGTAATGATGGACAGTGATAGGGAAAGCAAGAATGAAGTAATACTAATGAAAGGAAGGGTGATTAATAGGGATCTGCCTACCTAGTCTATTATTTATTTATTAATAATTACCCTTCTTTCCTAAACTATAAAATACTTAAGGTAACGATGATAACAACACAGAATCAAAACTTTTATTTTGTGTTTGTTTATTCACAGCTTTTATAATCCACAAATCCACAAATTCTGGGCTGGGTATAAGAGTCAAAGCATAAGAATAATCAAACCTATATTAAAAAACAAAAACCACACACACACTTCCTGGATAATTTTAGAGATCTTTAAAATGACTTGTAGCATATATGACCTGCCCATATTTGAGGATTGAGTCTCAGAGAGAGATTTAATTTCGAATTCAGGACAAGAACAGAACAGAACAGAACAGAACAGAACAGAATAGAATAGAATAACCATCAGGAAATTTCTCCTTAGTTCTAAGTTGCTTCTCTCCTTGATTAGTTTCCATCCATTTCTTCTTGTCTTGCCCTCAGATGCTTTGGAGAATAGCTTGACTCCCTCTTCTCTGTGGCAAATTCTGAGATATTGGAAGACTGCTTTCATGTCTCCCCTAATCCTTCTTTTCATTAGACTAGACATACCAAGTTCCTGCAACCGTTCTTCGTATGTTTTAGCCTCCAGTCCCCTAATCATCTTTGACAAACTGGTTAGAGTGCTAACTAATACACTACATTGCAATAGATATTGAAAGTAGAATAGTTATGGACCTTTGCAAACCATTTCTGTGGATAAGTAGGGTATTTGTACCTACAGCCATTGATGGTTGCAAGGTATTTGATTTTCACCTTTTCCCTGAAGAAATTCAGGGAAGGCATTCTCTGTCCTGTTTTATCTTTATGTCATAACTGTGAGGTAAGTAAAGTTGGGAGAGAGAAACTATATGTGTAGTTTATTTTATGGCTGAGTGGAGATTTTAACACAGGCTCCAACTATATCAATTATACTCATTTACAGTCTCTTTTTCCATCTTTCCTGAAGAAAGACACAATAGTTTCTATCTGTTGCTGAATAGCTGCTGCTCAAACATATATTCCATTATAATATTATCTGAGAAACCAGTGAGATATACCAACTTTCTATTGGTGTATAAATGTTCAGTTATAAACAGGACATTGAGTGGAAGGTTTATGTTTTGTGAAAGTAATGTTGCTTTTAAAGGTTTTCTTAAGGGAAGGAAATTTCTTTCCTACCTTCTCTAATTGATATTGCTACATGAATTGGGAAAAATTTTGGACTAGGGAATGTTTAAGCTGTCACTAATAATGTTATTAATATATACATGGGAATATCTTTCCAAAGTTTCAGAAAAAGTAGGTCTCAGAATAATTTAAGAGTGAGACTGCAAATGTTTGACTGGAAGAGTATTATAATAATAATAATACTGAGTATCAAAGTAACACAACACACCTCAAGTATCTATCATTAATTGAAATACTACATTGTGTTGGTAACAGCACATATGCTTGGATGCTTAAACATTATTAGATTTGGTCACAAACTTTGAAATTTATGTCTTAAATCCCCATGATTTGACCTGCATAAAACTAAGACTGAAGTGTGATTGTAAAAATTAACCCAATAAGAGCCAGGATGTGGCAGCCTTGTACTCTTGAAGGAAGTCTCATTTTGAGGTGCAGATGGGATTGCCAGATTTATTCCAAAGAGATCCACAGGTTTGCATGTGTGAAACATGATCAGAAAACCAGAAATATTTATCATACTCTATCACATTGTATCCTAGCTTTTCTCTGACTTTTTCTGAGTCAGAAAAAAAACATAGTGCCCAGCTCACGGTCATCTTTTGAAGAGGGATTTGAAATCAAGGCCACCTTGACTGAACACTCTGCATCTCCTATACTTCAAATCTCCTTGAGCTTTTGAAAATTGGAAGTCGTTTGTTTAGATCATTAATACAGTGTGCAATTGCCTGAAACATGCAGCAGCAGGCTGTCACACAAAACACAACTGTGTTGCTATGGCTTTCCTTTGTTGCTTTCCATCCACATAGATCAATCTAATTAAACGTTCTGTAAACTTTATCCTGGGTAGTTATAGGCTTTTGCAGGTGCTCCTTTAGATTGAACACTGGCATATGCAGGTATGAATGGTCCAAATGCATCATTTCTTTAAGATTCAAGATTAATCACCGATGGAATAATTAAGTAAAATCTAGTAACATCAAGTTATTTTCAACTGCTGGACCACAAATGTCCATCAACAGCACGTTCCCAGTTAGCTCTGATGTTATAATTTACATTCACTGGAAGGTGAATTAAAAAAAGAAAGGCAACACATTTCAAAATTATGAAAGAATGATTCTATTCCAGATACAGGGTGTTTATCTTGTCTCTTAAATTCTGATCTCTGTATAAGAAACACTACAATCTAGCAGCTCCTAAGGGTAAGTTGAATATGCATCTGTCATTGCTGAAGAAGCTTCTTGGATGAAAAGTGAAACGTCTTCCAAGAAAAATCAGAAAATCCAGTTGCCTCCTGAAAAAGCACCCTTGGGACTCCAGGGTTGGAGTACCCACAACCTGTGAAGGCAAGTTGTTCACTGATTAATGGTTCCAACTCTCAGGAAATTTCTCCTAGTTCTAGGATGGATCTCTCCTAACAAACATAGAATCCTTATGCCTCTCTCTTTGTTCTGTGCTGAGAGCATAAAACACTTCATAGGGAAGCGGTGGCTCAGTGGCTAAGATGCTGAGCTCGTCAATCAGAAAGGTTGGCAGGTCAACGGTTCGAATCCCTAGCGCCGCATAACAGAGTGAGCTCCTGTTACTTGTCCCAGCTTCTGCCAACCTAGCAGTTTGAAAGCATGTAAAAATATTTATCTAATGTAATGTAAATGTAAAAATTCAAGTAGAAAAATAGGGACCACTTTGGTGGGAAGGGAACAGCGTTCTGTGCGCCTTTGGCATTTAGTCATGCTGGCCACATGACCATGGAGACATCTTCGGACAGCACTGGCTCTTCAGCTTTGTAACAGAGATGAGCACCGCCCCCAAGAGCCAGAAATGACTAGCACATATGTGTGAGGGGAACCTTTACCTTTTCCTTAGATTAGAAGACCTCCAAGGTCTCTTCCAACTCTCTTATTCTGTTAAATGCCAGCCACAGAACTCCAGATACCATACACAATTCTCTTAGGCTATGGCCCAGATGAATTGAAATCTTCAAAATGGTGGGGGGATATTTATGTGATCAGCTAGCCAGCGTATAATGGGTAGCTTCTGTTAAAAAGGAGCAAAACATTGAATTACACAGAAAATGGAGAGGAAATCAATCTAATTTAGAAAAGAGCAGTCATTGTTCAATACTCCCTGGTAATTTTGAAGCAGCCGTGTAATAATATTACTTTGGCAAAATGAGTTTCTGTAGAAAAATTCAGCTTGGCTTAAAAGCTGCCCGGTGATAGTTTTCCAATTAATGCATTTCACAGGGCTCAGTTATGGGTCGAATTTCATGTTGGTACATTAGAAGAGAAAGAGAAGCAGGATGCATCAGAATACTGTTACAAAAAAGGTGTTTTAGCTAAAATCAGTAGACACTACTTCATGCATTTGATAGTTAGCAATCCCAGCAAAGGTGTCAAATGTATGTACAAAATTTGCAAGATGGCAGGCGTGGGTGATCCATGTCCTATCTGATGGATTTGATATAAAAGTGATAAGTCTTCAATAAAGATGCGGCAGCCACCAGTTTACACACTGTCCCTCCTCCAATGATGGCCCTAAGCCCTACACACATATTTTATACATATTTTATATTGGTTTTGGTCAAGGAACTTGATGTAAGGGATACGAGATAAACTCAGTGTAATCTTTTGTGAGGAATGAAGCAACCTGAAATGGCTGGGTGTAATTCACAGATGAGAGCCATTTAAAGCCAGGAATTTTTTTCTAAAATTGAATCGATCGATGTTCACCCAACATTGCTAAATCCAATATTATCAAATTGAGGAAATCGATGCTCTGTCTGTTTCTGATCAGTGGTGGGATTCTACCGGTTCGGACCAGTTCCATCGAACAGGTAGTTTTTTTAAAAAAAGCAGATGATCAGCTGAGAGAAGGAAAAAAAATCCTGGGACAGTCACCTGAGAGAGGAAAGAAGAGAAAAGCGCAGGATCGGCCCTCCTGCCTGCCTTTGCGCTTCTCTCTTCTTTATCCTCTCAACTGATTGGCGCTGCAGATCTCAGCTAGTCTGGGGAAAGCTGTGTGCTGGCATTAGGCAAAGCGTGCCCACAAAGCCACGACCACTAAGCCACGACCACCGAACCGGTGGTAAGACAATTTGAATCCCACCGCTGTTTCTGATGCTTTGTTTCTTGCAAATTTTGGTCAATGTTTGCATTTTGTAAATTTTGCTCTATTTTATGACCTTTCTTGCCACCGTTGTTAAGGGAATCACTGCAGTTCTTAAGTTAGTCACACGTTTGTTAAGTGATTCTGGCTTCTCCACTGCTTTTCAGAAGGTAATCACATAATTCTGGCACAATGCAACCGTCATAAATATAAGTCAGTTGCCAGGCCATGGCAGTGCAGTGGTTAGAAAGAAGTACTGCAGGCTACTTCTGCTGACTGCCAGCAATTCGGCAGTTCGATTCTCACCAGGCTCAAGGTTGACTCATCCTTCCATCCTCCCAAGGTCGGTAAAATGAGGACCCAGATTGTTGGGGGCATGAGGCTGACTCTTTAAACCACTAAAATGGGGCTTTAAAGCACTGGGAAGCAGTATATAAGTCCCAGTACTTTTTCTATTGCTATCTGAATTTTGATCACATAACCATGGAGAGGCTGCAATGGCCATAAGTGTGAAAAAAGGTCTTAAGTCACTTCTTTTTATTTAGTGAACGGCCACTAGATGAACTGTTGGAAGCCAAGGACTACCTGTGCTCATTTTTGTCAAAACACCAGCCAAGAAAGATGAAGTTATTCCAGTAACCAGGATGCTTGTGACTGCCTCTTTGACAATGGTTACTGAAAGCAAGGGTCTACAACCTGTGGGTTGCAGCCCGCTGCTAGGATGTGGCCTATTGGCTACCAGGCCATGGGAGTAGCTGGACACCCCACTCTTGTGGGCACTCACGGCCCCACTCATCCCTGCCCCTCTCCCACAGAACCATCCCCTATTTCCTCCCTTCCCCCTCCTGGGCTGCCAACCCGGGAAGGTTGGACAACTCTGACCAAAAGAACACACAGAAAGGAAGAATGTCAGAAATGTTGCAACATATGGACTAAAACAGGAGTTCCGAAGCTCCAGGCCCCACAGTGGGTGAATAAAACTGTATGCAGGGCATCTAGGTTGCACACTCCTCCTCCTCCTGCCCCCCTGCCCCCTCCAGTCTGTGGAAAAATTGACTTCCTGTCTCTAGTGCCAGAAAAGTTGGGGGTTGCTGGGTTAAAAGACCTTCAAGGTCCTTTCCAGCCCATGATTTTATCCCCTTCTCTGTTTGCAGTTCTTTAATCAGGGCCGTTATAACCCGGTGTGTAAACTGTGTCTCTGTTCTGAGTTAGGCTTCGCAAAACCACGGAGCAGACTCCTCGTTCTGACAAAACCCCTTTTTATTTTATAATTCCTTTCATTCATATCCAGCAAAGTCCTGGCAAACAGTCTTTCAAGAGATTTTACAACTACAGACTGCTATCAGGCTTGGAGAGTTGCCAGGCCGATAGCTTCCAAAATGCCAGCAGAAAATTCTTGGGAAGTAGTCATGAGCAAATCTTCCCCCTCATTAAATGAACTAATTGTCTCCTGCAAACCCCACTCCCCTTTTGTTCCTCTTTATTCCCTATGGGAGGGGCCATTCACCGTCCACCTGTGCCTTTACTACCGAGTCAACCCTTGTTCCTTAACTGTTCCCTTCTCCTGGCAGTTCTGCGCATGCACAAATCAAGAACAGGCTCCAGCTGTTCTTCTGCCTCACTGAACTCTGACTCCGAAGGTAGCTGATAACTGTTAGACGTCCCTGGCCCCATCTCTGCCTCTGACGCAGAGCCCTCGTCAGAGCCTTCCCCAGACTCCAGGACTGGCCCATGTTCCTCCCCAACCTCCTCACTGTCCGAGTCCGCCAACAGCTCTGCTGGCCACTGGCGGGCCACAATAGTATCACACAAGTGTGCTGCATGGGGACCGGGGAACAACAGTTGTAATTAAAAAAACAAACCCAGGAGTATAATATCAGTAGCAGAAGATTGGGATTTTGCACATACAGGCTTAGAGAATTGTGACAGAAGCTATACCTGCAACCTTTATATAAATATAATAATTTTTAAAAGCCTGTTTGGGAGGACACTACATGGAATTCTGCAGAAGGGTGCCTCGTATGTCAGCAACAGTCTTGGTATTAGTGGAGATTGTATAGTATATTTTGTCAAGGTCATGCTATCCTTATTGTGGGCTCACCATAAACCTATATTTCATTGATTTTTGAATAAGCCACAGTTCATGCATGCCATACTCTGCCATAAACCACAATTGACAACCGATAGTATCTATAAAAATCCAGTAAATTAGAATATGTGTACTCCATGTAGAGTGCTTTTAACTTGGAGGAAAAGGGGTTTTTAATGTTTTATCTCCCTCTAGTGATGCAATTCCTCTTTTTCAAGGATGCATAAGCAACTATCAGACTCATATAATATCCGAGTGTATCCTTACTACTGAAATATGATTCTGTCTCTGTTTTCATTCCAGGAAGCTCTCTGTTTAAAAATTAAAGAACATGTGTGATTCAATGGACTTAAATCCTGCCTTCAGGGTGGCCATTGAATTCAGTATAATCGTAATTCTCTGCCATGAATAAATAAAGTTTGACCTTACCATAATTTCTACTATCTTATTTTACAAGAGTGCCATCTAGTGGACCTAGAGGGAGCCAACGTAATTTCCAAGGCTTTAGCTAACTGCGTTACTAGGGGGAAAAGGATAAATTGATTGAGCGATTGAATGATTAGTTGATTGGTTGGTTGGTCAATTGATTGATTGGTTTTTCCTGTGGTCACCTGATTTAGCGACACCAATTGTAATTTTCATGATATAAAATTGGCTGATCTTCCAATCTCACAAAGTGATATCAGAAGAATTTAGAGTTAGGGTTAGAAAAGAAATTTACTCAATTTATGGAAGGAGAGTTGGACTTTTTCTTTAAAGAGAATAAAAAAGAAGAAACTTCATTATAAAATGTATGGGATATAGCAAAGGCATATAACAGAGGACCCACCATAACATATGTGGGAAAGAGATATAAAAAGAAGAGACAAGTTCAAAAGAAATTAGAAAAGGAATATTAAAGGTTAGAGATGGAATTACAAAAAGACCCATAAAAAAGAACATAAAAAAATCAAATGGGCTTAAAGAAACATAAGTTGAATTTAATAGATAAAGAAGTACTAGCACAAAAAATTAACAGATCTAAACATTTTTTTAAAAAATGCAAACAAGCCAGGAAGATGGTTGGCATATAGACTGAAAAAAGGAGAAAGAAAAGAAACTGATTTACCAACTAATAGATGATGGTTGATTGAGTGATTGAATGATTGGTTGATCAATTGATTGATTGGTTGATTGATTGATTGATTGATTTTTTCCCTGGGGTTACCTGATTTAGCAACATCAATTTTAATTTTCAAGGTAGAAAATTGGCTGGTCTTCCAATCTCTCAAAGTGATATCAGAATAATTTAGGAATTGATTAGGAATCTTTTTGGAAATACAGAGGTATAGACTACGCTGGAAGCAAAAGAAATCAATTAGTAAAAGAGAATAGTAAGCCACCTCTGAACTGTTGTGGTAACTCTGTATAGAGGTGAAAGTTTCATGAAATCATTGTCTTTTAATTCAACTTGATGGGGACTTTAGTCCTTGACTTACAACAAAAAACTTACCAACCATTTGAAGTCACTAAGGATCCCGTCCCCCAAAAAGGTACTTACAATCTGAATTTGAAGTTCTGGTGGTCACTGCCACCCTCAGCCCCCAAACCACATGACTGCATTCTGGGCATTTGGCAGCTGGCTTGAAGACGAGTCAGAAAGAGGGCTGTGAAAATATTTACAGACCCCTCACATCCCAGACATAAACTGTTTCAACTCCTACCCTCAAAATGACACTATAGAGCACTGCACACAGAACAACTAGACACAAGAACAGTTTTTTTCCCGAATGCCATCTCTCTGCTAAACAAATAATTCTCTCCACACTGTCCAACTGTTTACAAGGTCTGCACTACTATTACCATTAATCTCATCACTCCTTATCACCCATCCCCTCCCACTTGTGACTGTATCATTGTAACTTTGTTGCTTGTATCCTTATGATTTATATTGACTGTTTCCTAGTATGATTTGATTGCTTATAGTATCCTATGACTATTATTAAGTGTTGTACCTTATGATTCTTGACCCTTGACTAATGTATCTTTTATTTTATGTACACTGAGAGCAATTGTACCAAGACAAATTCCTTGTGTGTCCAATCATACTTGGCCAATAAAGAATTCTATTCTATTCTATTATATTCTGAATGTATGACTGTTTGCAGTGTCCTGCTCAGATGACGATAGTTTATGAGGATTTTGCCAAAACATTTAAGCAAAAATGCCCCCAGAGTAAACAATGACCATGGTGTTTTACAACCAAAAAAGGCTGTAAGGTCAAATCGGTCACGTGTGTGACCCGCGTTACGACCAACACAACTTAAGACCACAAGAGGCAGTCTCCATTATGGTCATAAGTCAAGGAATACATGCCAGTTTCTAACCACTGCAAGTTTGATCATTGGTCCATGGGGATGCATAAGTGTGCAAACAGTCATCATTCACGTTTTTTAAGCATTGTTGTGACATCAAACGGTCACTAAATGAACTGGTGTAAGTCGAGGACTACCTGTGTAAAGGTTTTCTGAGTAGGTAATATGACTTGCTTTAGAAGCATCCAAAGAGATCCACAATGGATATGAGATGTTCAGAGATCTAATCTTACGTTTACAAGTGGATATTTTTCTGTTCCATTCCTGCAGAAATACAGACGTCCACACAGTGGCCTCACTGTTGAAACTCTACCTCAGGGAGTTGCCGGAGCCGGTTATCCCATATTCCAAATATGAAGAGTTTCTCTCCTGTGCCAAAATGCTCAGCAAAGAAAAGGAAACGGTGAGCTTGGTCTCTCGGTTTGGATTTATGTTAGCACCAGAGGTGGTAATCAGCAGGTTCTGACCAGGTCTGGAGAAGCGGCCATTTTGAGTAGTTTGGAGAACTGGCAAATCCCACCTCTGAATGGCCCCGCCCCCATCTATTCTCTGCCTCCCATTGAGTCCCAGCTGATTGGCTGGGTCTTCTTTTGCACAGGAGAACAGAGCTGGAAAGCAGGTTAGTGGGGTGGGGAGGGAATGGGATGTTGCAGTATCCTTCTCCTGCCAAGCTCGCCAAGCCACGCCCACCAAGCCACACCCACAGAACTGGTAGTTTAAAAACATTGAATCCCACCACTGGTTAGTACCCAAATCCTCTTATCTTATCTGGGGATTTCTACCTGAATTTAGTTCCTAAATATTTTCATGGATGCTGGAAATGTCTCCATGTTCACTTTTTTTTCCTTACACATTCAAACAGGGGCTGAATGAACTAGCAAAGCAAGTGAAGAATTTGCCGCTCGTCAACTTTAATCTACTCAAGTACATTTGCAGGTAAATCATCCTGACAAAAAAAAAGATCATAATATGGCTGTGTCCAATATATTATTAGACAGGCCAATTGTTTTCAGTGCTTTTATTAGGATAATTGCAGACTGGTGTGGGTTTTTTTGTCTGAATCCTTATTACAAGTATATGGAGTCTACAATCTCTGAGAATTGGCTGGGAATGTGGAGACCTCAAGTCCCATCACACCAGAGGAAGCCACACTGAGGAAATCTCACAATTCCATCCACTTCTATTTTGTATTTAGTGGCTAAGACATGGAGCTTGTCGATCAGAAAAGTCGGCAGTTTGGCGGTTTGAATCCCTAGTGCCGCGTAAGGGAGTGAGCTCCCATTACTTCTCCCAGCTTCTGCCAACCTAGCAGTTCGAAAGTATGTAAAAATGCAAGTAGAAAAATAGGGACCAATTTGGTGGGATGGTAACAGCATTCTGTGTGCCTTCGGCGTTTAGTCATGCTGGCCACATGACCACAGAGACATCTTCGGACAGCGCTGGCTCTTTAGTTTTGTAACAGAGATGAGCATCGTCTCCTAGAGCCGGAAACGATTAGCACATATGTGCGAGGGGAACCTTTACCTTTAGTAATTTCCCAGATTATGATTACCAGAACTGCAATGCCTAGTCTAAAGGTCTTCAGATAGGCTGGTTTGTTACTATCATCCTCTACAACAGGGATATCAATTTCAAGGCCTGTGGGCCGGATTCAGCCCACAGGGTGCTTAGATCTGGCCCACGGGGTTTCCCTCGAAACAGCAAAGGACCAGCCTGCGGTGCCTCTGCTCGTGAAAATGGAGCTTCTTTGCTTTTTTCTGGCAGAGAGCTAGCAAAACAAACTAAAAGCAAAACAAAAGGAGAAATGTTTCCCCTTTTGCATTTGAGCATGCCAAGAAGGGTCAGGAAAGGAGAAAGGGAAAGAGGAAAGACAAAGAACAAGAAAGAAAGATGGGAAGAAAGCACAAAAGGAAGAAGAAGGAAAGAGGGGAGGGAAGAAGAAAGGAGAATTATATTATAGCCAGATCAATGGAATCAATAGAGCCAACATAAGTCCCAATGGTTTCAACAAATCCATTTTATGCCTGGACACATCTGGATTCAATGCCATATGAACAAATATAGAGACAACATGAATAAGACAAGAATTTAGGTGAAACTAGGTGAAGAGCAGTTATTTTCCTGGAATCTAGCCAAAACTTTCTGATGCTCTTCTAGTTTTGATCTTTGCTTCCTTTTGACTTTATATTCCATTTCTTTTTCCTTTTTTTTTCCAAATTCAAGCAAGGAAATTTTCTGTGGACTAAAGTAGACAAAATATAATCCATTGCAAGCAGGGATGATTCAAAGATAACAGGAAATGAGAATCTGATCAACCCTTGGAGAATAAGGGACAATAAGGGAATTTATGTTCCTCCTCCAAGAATTATCTGTCTTTCTCCATTTCTCCCCCAAAGATATTCCCTGTGTCTTTTCCCTACCTACAATATAAAAGGAGCTCCAGAGAATCAGGCAATCCCATTCAAGACAGGCAATCCAGTTCAAGATTGTAGCAGAGGTTGTGCACAGTGATGCAATTCAACTGGTATAATAACCGGTTCAGTGATCCACAGGCAGAGCATTTAGAAAATACCATTTTTAGCTATAATACTTACCTTCTGCTGCATCTCCGGTGAGCAAAACAGCTGATGTGCGGCAAACCACTCTGCCGGGCGAATCAGCTGTGCTCAAAAACAAGGAAATAAAGCACAGGAAAAGGGCAGAACACGGTGGGCAGGGCCAAATGATCACCAAAATTACCAGTTCACTCAAACCAGTCCAAACCTGTAGAATCCAACCCCTGGTTCTGCAGCTTATTTTTAAAAGAATTTATGTATGTGATTCCTAATTCTATTTAGCATGATCCATCTAATGAGATCCTGTCATCACATGTGACTGAATCCTGGACTTTCACTCTCTTCCTGCCCTACCTACCCCTGATTCCTTGAATTTCTGAACAGATTCTTGGATGAAGTTCAGTCCTATTCTGGAGTCAACAAAATGAGTGTGCAAAATCTTGCAACCGTGTTTGGCCCCAACATCCTACGTCCTAAAGTAGAAGATCCTCTGACAATCATGGAAGGTAAGTAGATGAGGATGAAAATAATAAGGCAAATTGTCCAAATGGCATGAACTGTTTTGAAAGATTAAGATACTTCATGAACTCTGTAGTTGGGCAGAAGGTTCTTTTCTCATCCCAAGTTAAATGTGTAGAAATTATCTGAAACAGATGCTGGAAGTTTACATGTTTGCTAGGTGGCATGGCAAAATTGTACAACTGTCATCCCCAGTACAAGTAATCCTCAACTTACAACAGTTCATTGAGCGACTGTTCAAAGTTACAGTGGCACTCTTCTCCCAAGCGGCCTGCTCATTCTTTGCTGTTCTCACCTTCTCTCCACTCTCTGTGCTCTCGGATCAGAAGGGGGTGGTCCTTGCCTGAGCTCTGTCTCTCATGGTCATCTTGCCCCTGTTCCTCCCTGTCTACAAGCTGTCCTAATCCTGAAAGTCCCTGGCTTTCCCCATTTTCCTCCGAAGCCAACGAAACTGCCCCTTCAATCTCTGTTGGCTCAGGTTCCAGCTCATCTTCCCCCGCAGATTCAGGCTCCAACAGGAGTATAACAGCCTGGGGATTGGGGACCCCTTATGTAATGGTATCTGAGAAGGACCTTGGGAGATAGGAGGCAAAACATGTATTCGCTAACTGGTGTGTAAAAGATATCTCAGCTCACAAGAGTGAGGAAAGTTGTGGAAAATATGTTAGAAGGGACCCCGCCTAGTTTTCTAGAAAGTAAAATGGAAGGAATGGAGAAATATCTCAAAGGTACTGTTTCAAAAGGCAACTGGAGTTTGTGTTTGTTTCGTTACCCAAGAAGCTTCTCATCAGTTCTGATGAGAAGTGAAACATCTTCAAGGAAGAACATAGAAAGTTCCAGTTGCCTATTGCAAAAGCGTCTTTGAGACATGACTGAGAATGATTGAGTATCTCCATAGATGAGTGGAAAAATACTTTCAGTCTTACAAGATTCTGTTAATATAACCTGACAATGAAGACAGGATTAGTAATTCTGGTTGGGCTCTTCTCTGGACTAGTTCACAGGATTGTTCACATAGATCAGGGGTGTCAAACTGGCAACCTGTAGGCCCAGTGAGTGATGTCATGTGCAGGCCATGCCCGCTCCAGCTCCGCGAAGGGGGAAAACATTGTGAAACATCACGTGACAGGACGAGTTTGACCCCCGTGACATAGATATTCTCATTTGCCTAGAGCTCCTTAAATAATCCAGACAGTAATTATACATAGCAACAAAATAAATTAAAATAATCTGCCCTTCCCTCGTTTCTTTACAGTTATGGAACTCAATGCCATATGATGAAATCCAGATACTATGGATAACAGGAGGGATAAAATTATTGTCCTTCTGCCCTTGCTCTCTCTCTCTCTCTCTCTCTCTCTTACTGTTACGTAACTCTTTCCAGCTCAAGGGATCTGTGATTCTAGCTGGACACCATTGGAAAAACTAGATCTGGTTTCACAGAACGCAGGTCTGCTTATCCTGCACATTTTTAGTAATTTAGAATACTGCGGGGAAGGTTTTACATTTCAGTGGTTTGATAATACCAATATTAATAAGCTTTTATGCCGCTGGAATGATAAATAAATAAACATACTGGTAAATATAAATACATGAGGGACTCTGGGATGATTTTTGTTTGGAAGAATTGTGAACTCAATTGAGTTCTGGTAGACTAATACATTGGTAGTCTTAGAACTAATTCTAAATATGTATGTAAGGATAGGTGCATGAAAATTAATTTTACAGTGGAACCAATTCTGGGGGAATGTGGTAGCCTCTGCTTTGCCAGATGAGTTCAAGCAGACATATTGGAGAGGAATGTAAATTCCTGCACCGAGAAAATGGTTGAATGTAGTGAACTAAATGATCTTTTCAAACTCTGTGCTTCTGTTCCAAGTTAATTGATCTCTGGGTTCTAGTTAAAAACCAGAATCCTTCCTCCCAGACCTAAAGACTCCCCAGCTCTTTATTAGATAGTCTCTAGCATTGGTGAGCATGGCATTGCTTGGTGGGTGTCGCTAAATGGGTATGGCAAGGGATACCGTAAAATCTCCATTCCCTCCCCCACCCCACTAACCTGCTTTCCAGCTCGGTTCTCCTGTGCAGGGCAACAAAGGAAGACCCTGCTGGGACTCAGGAGGCAGAGAATAGATGGGGGCGGGGCCAGTTAGAGGTGGGATTTGCCAGTTCTCCGAACTACTCAAAATTTCCACTACCGGTTCTCCAGAACTGGTCAGAACCTGTTGAACACCACCCTCTGTATATATCGCTTCCTCTTTTATTTGTAAGGTGTTCAGGATCATTGAGGAGTCAGGGGACACAAAAATACAGAAATGTGAATGGATGGATGGATGAATGGATGGACGAATAAATAGATTTTAACATTTATCAGGTTTACACTATAAAAAACACTTTGAAAATATGCTTTAAATGGCCACTCGAAGAACACCACCTTAATTTTACTTTGAGAAATATGGAAGACGGTGGGGAGGATTGTGAAGTGCGATATTCCATGTTCCACATGAAAGCTCCATAAATTAAAGACAAGGAGCCGTGCTGTTTGGCTTTCAGTAGTGTCTGAAGAAAGCAGGCTGGCAATTCATTATCTGCATCTCGAATGACTTCCAGGAATCCACTTTGATTTATAATACCAGCAGCAACATAGTCTCTACTCAAAGATTGGGATGCACTTTAGAGGCTGCTCCAAGTTTTGCTCCCGAGTGTTTACTTATACTGATATTAGATTAATTTCACAGGTCTTTTCATTAGAATGTGCTGTTACAGTTGGCAGAATTAACTTTGTAGCTGTGGGAGCCACGGAGCTTCACCCTCTTCCTTCTGAAGGTTTCTGAGGTGGACCGGAGACCCTCCAGCCATCTGGAAGTGAACGTCAATAATTATAATTAGACCATTCATCTCTCTGCTCTGTATGGCTCTGCTCCCACCATGTTCTCCCAGAGTTCCTTAAGGGTTTCTTTCTTTGGTTACTTGTTTTGTTCTGGTGTGAAAAATGAATCTTTTCCATACTGTGCAATCCATGGAGGGACACGTTGAATGGGCTAAACAGGGATGCAAGAATGGAGTTTGTTCTGTATGTAATATGGACTTCAGTCGGCTGCCTTGTCTTAACAACCCTTCATAATTCTAAACCGGTGTGGCTATTTTCGATGCAGATTCTGAGAATTTTAGTCCAGTGATCAGGCAGTAATATTGGTACATTTTTAGAATAAATGTGGCACTAATAAAATGGAAACATAACACACACACACACACACACAGAGAGAGAGAGAGAGAGAAAGAGAGACAGAGGGGTAGGGAGAGGAAGACAGAGAAAGAAAATGAGAGAAACAGAGAGAAGAGAGAGAGAGAGAAAGAAAGAGAGGAGGAAGAAAGAGAGAGAGAAGAGTAAGAGAGGGTGAGAGGAGGAGAGAGAGAGAGAAAGAGAAAGAAAGAGAAGAGAGGGGAAGAGAGAAAGAAAAAGAAAGAAAGAAAGAAAGAAAGAAAGAAAGAAAGAAAGAAAGAAAGAAAGAAAGAAAGAAAGAGGGAGAGAGAGAAAGAAAAGAAGAGAGAAAAAGGGGAGGAGAGAGAAAGAAAGAGAGAAAGAGAAAGAAACAGAAGAGAGAGGGAGAGAGAGAGGGAGAGAGATAGAGTCAGAGAGAGACAGCATAGCATCATAGTCCTCATAGCTTCATAGTTCCCCAGAAGTTTAGAAGTTTAGAAGAATGTCCGGGTGAACACCAACCTGGATTGGTCTGGACTTCATTTGGTCCTGGATTTGGACCTGTTTCTGCTTTGTTCCTGGAGGAACAGGCTGTGCCAGCTTTGTGTTGCCAGCCATGCCTTCCACATCAGCCACACCTGTGGGCCTGGTGGTGTTTGCTGAGGCCACCACCCCTCTATATGCTGTGTGCTCTGACATCTCTCCCACTGTGGACATTTTTCTTTGGTGGGGGTTTGTTGGCAGCTGTGTTGGGGGGAAATGGCAGAGGGGCTTGGAGAACCTCCTGCAGGTGCATATAAACCATAAACATTGATTTTTATTTTGCAACTTATGGAATCAGAGATGAGAACGAGAGCAGAAGCGACTCTTGCTGGTCTAGTCTTGCTGTTTTGAAGCTCTATATATCATCTTTTTATCTAGTCTGTAACAGCATATGATGCATCAAGGTTCATGCTGTTTACCCACTGAATCCAAGCAACTGAGCAATTCATAGGCAAGTGAAGCACGTCAACAATATTTAGTTCTTGTCACTTTTTCTTCGATGCCCTCAGCATACAGCGTTGGCCTTCATCTCCAGATAAAGCAAAACAAGCGCAACAGCCCTTTAAAATCTACCCATCTATCCTATCTTCTAAAATAATTTAATGGAATCTATTTAAAGAGCTAATGGCTGTCTCGATTCAACTTCACACTCACTGCTTTCTACCCGATTACAGAAAAACATTCACTGGGAGATTAGGACAGACTGTCAAACTTCATTTACCGCTGGAAATCACAGGACTTTTTAGTTGAGTTATTCTGTGAGAAGTGAGACTCTAATCACTTCTTTTCCTAGGTTGCTCTCTTCTTAAAGTGGGATGGATGGAGAGGGAGGGAGGGAGAGGGGAAGAGAGAGAGAACCTATTTTGCACCAAGACTATTTTATGCGATATAAACTTTAGGTATTGGAGATTTAATAGCTGACCAGCTGTGGTAAGGCTGCTGTAAATGCTGATGCAGGGTATTGCCACTTTAAGAAGCTGTCTATATAAAGGAGGCCATGAGGGGGTGTATCTCTCTCTCCTCATGTTCTATCTTCATTGTAGTTCACCATGCAGAGTAATGAAGACTGATTGCTTGCTTGGTATGTGCCTAATGCGTATATGTGTGTATATAGCAGTCTTGTATGTAAACCATTGTTAAAAGACAAAGCCTCTGTGTGCTGTGTTGTGCTCCTGGGTTGTCTCACAATATTAGTCATGCTGCAAACACTCTGACAGAAACAACATTGGTGTTTTCAAGAAGGAAGTCAAATACACATATCCCAGGTTAATGTTGCAGGATCCAATCTGAGTTGATCACTGGGATCAGAGGTTTAATTTTCTGAGATTTTAGACTCTCAACATTCTGGTAAGAGAGAAGTTCCCTGAGGATGGGCTCCAGCACCAGTCTGAAAGCTTGGAAGACTAAACCTCTGGTCCCAGAGACCAACCCAGATTGGATCCTGCATCATTGGTGCTTTGCTTATGGCGAAAGAGGATTGCAAGAACTTTCTAGAACAGGGGTGTCAAACTCCATATCACTGAGGGCTGCATGAGGGTTGTGTTTGACCTTGGGGGAGTGGAGCGGCCAGGGTGGGTATGGCCAGCTCAACATCACTCGTGTTAGGGGTGCCTGTGGTGGCCTGAGTATTCTGCCAGTGAAAATGGGCTCCCGAGCTCCGTTTTCAGCTGTGACAGCCTGGCAGAAGCACCTTTGCTGTTTCCAGGATGGCCCTGTGGTCCAGATCTAAGTACCCCATGGCCCAAATCCAGCCTCTGAGCCTTGAGATTGACACCCCTGTTCAAGATGAAAAAGACTTTTTTTTTCATTGGAAAAGAAACCCACTGTCATTCCCCTGTCTGAGTCTGAATCTGAGGAGAAAGAGGAACAGCTGAGAGTGATTGGGAGTGTGGCTACATTGGCTTTGGAGGAAACTGGGGAAGGGCGAAGTCAGGCTGGGCAGAGCAAGGAAGAGATAGAACAAGGGAGAGAGGGTTCAGAGGAAGACCAAGGCCCACCCCCTCTTCATCCTAGGGCACACAGGGAAGAATGGAGAAGAGAGCAACGTGGGTTGCATGGCTTATGAGGGAGGAAAGGGCCCTGATTCCCTTCAGAAGGCACACCTGGGGAGGGAGTTTAAAGGATAACCAGTTGGGAGGGGCGCTTGTTGTGAATAAATGTTGAGTTTATCTTGTGTTGGCTGCTGTTATGACTTCCTGGAAGTCATAACTGGTTTGATTTACTGCCTTGTTACTTCATTTCTGGAACTCCATATCTTGTTCTACCAGATTTATTACCTTATTTTGCCTTAATGGATTTATAGTTTAAACTTTTCAGTTTACAATGTTTGGACTAGAATATCTGCAGCCAAAGGCTGGTGCAGGCTTGCGGGAGAGTTTTTCTCCAGACCAGAAAGTAACCAGCACATTGGGGTCAAAGTTGCAGCTAATAAAGGGACCCATACTTATTCACTGGCTGAGTTGCCTTTGTGCCACGCCCCGGGTCATCACACCCACCACGAGACAGTGGATCTCATGCAAAGATAAGGCTGGGTGCAAAGTATATGCAAACGTAGCTTTTCTTTTTCAAAAATTATGGCATGCTGAACCTGGATTTGTTTGTGTTCTTTTCCATTAGGTACTGTGGTGGTTCAGCAATTAATGTCCATGATGATAAGTGAACATGAGCTGTTGTTTCCCAAGGATGCAGAGTCTCAAAGTGGACAGGAGGTTTGCAACAACAACAACGAGGTCCAAAAGAAAGTGATCATCGGTCAGCTGCAGAACAGAGAGAATAATAATACCAAGGAGTCGTCCCCTGTAAGGCAATGTTCATGGGACAAGCCTGAATCCCCTCAAAGAACCATGGTGGACAATGGTTCTCCTACAGCTCAGCCCGGAAGCAAATCAAACAGTCCAAGGAACAGCATTCACAAACTGGACATGACCAGGAGTCCACCCCTTACAGTGAAAAAGAACCCGGCATTTAATAAAGGGAGTGGGATAGTCACCAACGGCTCCTTCAGCAGTTCTGTAGAGAGTCAGGAGAAAACGTCACCCTCGCTACCCAACGGTACCTTGCAGAGCAGAAGAACATCTTCTCTGAAAGGGCCAGTAACCAAAATGGGCACGCACAGCATGCCGAACGGAGGGGTGAGGATGGGTATCTCCAGCACTGATGCCCACAGCAACTCTTTGAACAGTCGTTGCCAGAGCTGGATGCCTAATGGGTATGTGACCTTGAGAGACAACAAGCAGAAGGAGCCCATGAGTGACTCTGGCCAACACAACAGACTTTCCACTTACGACAACGTGCACCAACAGTTCTCGGCAGTGAATGCTGAAGATAAGCAGAGTGTGGACAGTGCAACTTGGTCTACATCCTCGTGTGAGATATCCCTCCCAGAACATTCCAACTCCTGCCGCTCATCCACCACCACGTGTCCCGAGCAGGACTTTTATGGGAGCAATTTTGAAGACCCAGTTTTAGATGAGCCCCAACAGGACAATCTCCTGAACCTGGCTGAGGGTGAGAGCAAAGTTGAGCGGAGAAGCGTGGGGGGACGAAGCAGCAGGGCTACAAGCAGCAGTGACAACAGTGAAACCTTTGTGAACAACACAGGCAATCACAGTGCTTTGCACAGCCTGGTGTCCAGCTTAAAGCAGGAAATGACCAAACAAAAGCTGGAGTATGAAACGAGGATAAAAAGGTAAGATTTCGGCAGAAGAAATTTCGGAAGCCAAGGGATAAGCTGGTTGGGGGATTATGAGAAATGGACTCCATTACTGGCATATAGCAGTTTAGGGCAGGGGTCTCCAACCTTGGCAACTTTAAGCCTGGTGGACTTTGAACTCTGGCTGGGGAATTTTGGGAGTTGAAGTCCACCAGGCTTAAAGTTGCCAAGGTTGGAGACCCCTGGTTTAGGGAACTGACTGATTTACAAAGTAGTGCTGGAGGTACAGAAATCTCCACCTGTGGTTCCATACTTAGAGGCAAAGGATTTGCTCATTGGGTTAGATTACAACTTCAATTTCAACCAGACTGGTAGATCATTCTTATTCCAAGTGAGTCCATCTAGATCAGAGGCACAGACGAGGTTCCCAAAACGACACATCATCCCCCCGCAAAAAATGTTCAGCTTCAATCTGAGTCCTTCCAAAACTTGTCAGCAAATTGTAATTTTTCATGGGTCATATGAAGAAAACTATATGGGGAATTAAATTATGATATAATTTACATGTAATTATAGCATTGCTTTTTCCCCTAGCCTCATGTGTTTTTAAGAGTGTGGCCATAACTCAACACCAAAGACTAAATGTGTCCTTAAGTCCCTTTTCCAGGTTGCCTCATCTCGGTCACATACTGTAGATCTAGTGTCACAATTTGTAGAACATAAATCAGTAGCACCTCTTGTGTGATTTAAAAATAGGGAACGAATGAATGAATGAACGAATGAACAAACGAATGAATGAATGAATGAATGAATGAATGAGAGAAAGAGAAAGGAAGGAACGAAGGAACGAAGGAAGTCCATTTCGTCTACATACAGCTGGTTTTCAATAAATCTTACTGTCTTTCATTGAATTAACTATACATTATCATTATGATGAGTAACCAAAGCTACTTTCTTCAATTGCCCTGAAGTGGGATGGCAGCCACAGGTAAAGGTTGTAAACATAGCTTTTATATGATACTGATGCCGTCACACAACTATCCATGATAAACCTCTGTTTAAAATCAAAGAATTCAAAATTGTTTTGAACACAAACAATTTAAGTTGTTTGTATTTCTTCCTGACTAAAGAGAGGAAATGCCAATATATTATAATCTTTGCTTCATGACCATAATTGAGACTGGCAACTTTGTCACTAAATGACCACATCCCATGACAGCGCTAGATTTACAATATCACTTCCACTTCAATCATTAACAGTGGTGAGATTCAAAAATTTTTACTATTAGTTCTGTGGCCGTGGCTTGGCGGGTTTGGCAGGGGAAGGATATACTGCAAAATCTTCATTTCCTCCCCACTCCAGGGGAAGGATACTGCAAAATCTCATTCCCTCCCTGCCCCACTAACCTGCTTTCCAGCTCCGTTCTCCTGTGCAGGGCAATCAAAGAAGACCCAGCCAATCAGCTGGAACTCGGGAGGCAGAGAAAAGATGGGGGTGGGGCCAGTCAGAGGTGGGATTTATTGGTTCTCTGAACTACTCAAAATTTCTGCCACCAGTTCTCCAGAACTGGTCAGAACCTGCTGAATATCACCTCTGGTCATTAAGCAAATGAGCCCTGGTCATTAAGCAAAACACCATGTGACTGCAACTTGCGAGCTCATTGCTGACTTCTCCATTGGCTCTGCTTGTGAGAAGGTAGCTATGAAATGTATGAATTGGGATCACAGGACTACAGGATGCTGCAATAGTCAAAAGTGTGAGGATTGGTCTTAGGGTTACTTTTTCAGTATCGTTGTGACTTCAAAATGGTTTCTAAACGGGGGACTTGTTTAGCAAGAACTACCTGTGGTCAGGTGAGTTAGAATTGCGGTACATGGGCCTTTTAGATAGATGGAAAGTGGGGGGAAATCATTTAAATTATACATGGAATGACATAAAGCACTGAAAGAACAATGGGACAAGGAGGAGAAAGGTCAGCATTTAGCTTAATTTATCTCTTAGGGGATTATACATCACTCACATCTTCCATTCTGCCACCAAGTAATCTAAAAACTCCAGCATGAATACTAATGAATATCACAATTTATTTTGTTGGATGCCATGGGAGAGAGCTCAAGACACTTGGAAAAGGAAATGACATTTCAGAGTAGTAGTTGATGGGAAAGCCCCTCTTTAAAGATTGCTACTTCAAATTCATAGGAAGGTTTTAATGAGCTCGTGGGGGGGGGGGTGCTTTCTTTATGAAAAATTGCAAATGAGCCTCATAAACGACTTTAACATTTCAGTCATGAGATGGTTGTGTGTAAAGCTGGGGCCAAGAAAGACACAGCTTTTTTTAAAAAAATAAACAGTAAAAAATTGCATTGGGAGGAGGCCTTGCAGCTTTGGCTGTGTTGAGTTTTCCAAATATCTACCTCACCATTGGAGAAAGGAAGAACTTAAAATGTCTGAGCAACAGAAGATACAAGTAAGTGACATCTAGAGAATGTGACTTCTGGTCTTGGTAACAATAGCTTTCCATTGTTGTGTGCAATCCGAGATAGATAGATAGAATTCTTTATTGGCCAAGTGTGATTGGACACACAAGGAATTTGTCTTAGTGAAAATGCTCTCAGTATACACAAAAGAAAAGATGCATTCCTCAAGAGTCAAGAATCATAAGGTACAACACTTAATGATGGTCATAGAGTACAGTCAGCAAACAAATCATACTAGGAATACTCTTGACTCTCAACAAATGTATCTTTTCTTTTATGTATACAGAGAGCATTTGCACCAAGACAAATTCCTTGTGTGTCCAATCAGACTTGGCCAATAAAATAATTCTATTCTATTCTATTCTATTCTATTCTATTCTATTCTATTCTATTCTATTCTATTCTATTCTAGGAAACAGTCAATATAAATCATAAGGATACAAGCGACAAAGTTACAGTCATACAGTCACAAGTGGGAGAGATGGGTGATAAGAAGTGATGAGAAGATTAATAGTAATAGTAATGCAGACTTAGTAAAAAGTTGGACAGTGGACTAGAAAAATAAGACAGGCAAAAGTAGTTCCTTTTGGTTCTAAAGGAAATAATTTGACCACTGAAGTAGCTTTTTATGAAGATGTAAACAAGATCTTCAGTCAGGAATAGCAGCACCAGTTCCATATATTCATCCTTTGTTTTAAATCCAGTTTGTCGCCCCAAGCCACACAGGTTGGATTCATCTACCGAATTAAACCATAATTTGGTTTTGGTTTACCATGGCATGTAAATTTTGGCTGTTGGGACTTTGCATTTTGTGGAATGAAATCTGATGTTTGCCAAGGAGCAAACACCTAGTTTTTATCTAATTCTTTGCTCGTGTTCTGGCAAAGAGCCCTGGAAGTCACTTTAGCTGTTGCCTAAGGTGAGCGGAAACACATCCATGCATACCAGTGGTGGTAGTCTACCGGTTTGGCCTGGTTCGGCTGAGCCGATACTGGCAATGAGCAGCAAAGACCGAACCAGTTCTCTATGCTGCTGTGCTGTTGGGCCCTCCCACCCATCACCTACTCACCTTTGTCCTCTGCTTTTAAAGCACAGCTGCTTTGCACGGCACAGCAGAGTGCTGCCTGGCAGCTGCTGAAGCGACCGGGAGAGCGCAAGTTGGCACGAGGTGAGTTGACACACCTCTGCACCTGTGCAAACTAGTCAAAAGGGCCCAGCCGAGATTATACTACCCGAGGCTTCTCAGAAAACAACAACTGAATGAAAAACTGCTGGTGACCTTCTACCGCTGCACCATAGAGAGCAACTTAACTTACTGCACCTCTGTATGATTTGTCTACTTATTTGAAAGAGAATATAATGTTCAATAAACGCTTTCTGACATCTATTTGCTCAGCTCTGCAAAGTTTAGGAGGTCAAGAAATATTTGCTCCGAATGTATTCATTGCACTAACCTTTCCAATGGGGATAGTGATTTGGCTGATAAAATCATTCACACATCCTGTTGTTGAACCACTTTCAACCTGACAAACTTTGCAAGTGGGAGCATTTCTCTTCATCCTGACTCTTCTGGACTCCAGATACAATGGAAGACTCTTTGCCTGTGTATTGTCAAGGACAGACCACATTTGAAATCTCGAGGCCCCTATTGTGGACATATTCACAAACTAATGTCAGGACAAACTGATGAGATTACTTCTCATGTATTCTTTACCCAAAAAAGATATTCCCAGCAACCCAATTTTCTGTTTGCATAATAATTCTGTTTCATTACTCAGAATGCCTTTCTTTTTCTCTTCCATTCATTTCTGTCAACTTGTTGTTTCCATAACTTAGAACAGGCTGAATATTTTTTGCATCTGCTCATTCCATGTGTTCAACAGAACGGACACGCTCCAGGTACCTTCCTTGAAACAGGGCCACTTGGTGGGACCTAAGAAACATCCAGTGGGACGTGGTGCTCAGTGGCTAAGATGCTGAGCTTGTTGATCAGAAGGTCGGCAGTTCACTGATTCGAATCCCTAGTGCTGCATAATGGAGTGAGCTCTCATTACTTGTCCCAGCTTCTGCCAACCTATCAGTTCGAAAACACATAAAAAATGCAAGTAGAAAAGTAGAGACCACTTTGGTGGGAAGGTAACAGCATTTAGTCATGCTGGCCACATGACCACGGAGTCATCTTCGGACTGTGCTGGCTCTTCGGCTTAGAAATGGAGATGAGCAATGCCCCCTACATCCAGAAACGACTAGCACGCATGTCCAGGGGAACCTTTACCTTTACCTAGGAAACACCCTTTCTCTGTTTTTGTGCTTACCTGTGATAAGCCATGTCCACTGAGATTCAGATTGCTTTGACCCTGTTAACCTTTAGTGAGTGTTGGTATCAGGATGCTGATGAACTTGTCCTCCAAGTGTAATATATGTTGGTGTGTCCTATGCATGTTTGATTCTGCTTGTTGGTTGTTTTATCTGTTGTGTGCTGATTGGAATCAGTTTTTGTGAGTTTGACAGTGGGGAATTATCTCAATGCATACAATTTTGTCTATAAATGTTTGTAAGAGTGGAACACCTGCACAACCTAAGACCTTAGCATAAATATTTTAAAAAGACAAAGTTTCTTCACTCACAACTTCCGGAGGCAAGCCATTCCATTGATACATTGGTCTCCCTGTCAGGAAATTTCTCTTTAGTTCTAGGTTGGATGTCTCTTTAATAATCTTCCACTCATTATTGTTTTGGAGAATGACTCCTTCATCACTATGACAGCCTCTCAAGCATTGGAAGGCAGCTATCATATCACTCCTAGTCCTTCTGTTCATTAGACTAGACATACCTAGTTCCTTCAATCATTCCTATTTCCCTCCCTCCCTCCCTCCCTCCCTCCCTTCCTCCTTTCTTCCTTCCCTCCTCCCTCTTCTTCTCCCTCCCTCCATCCCTCCTTCCATCCCTTCCTCCTTCCTTCCCTCCCTCTTCTTCTCTCCTCCTCCTCCCTTCCTCCTCCCTCCCTCCCTTCCCTCCCTCCCTCTTCTTTTCCCTCCTTCCTCCCCCTTCCTTCCCTCCCTCTTCTTTTCCCTCCTTCCTCCTCCCTTCCTTCCCTCCTTCTTCTCTCCTCCTCCCTCCCTTCCTCCTCCCTCCCTCCCTTCCCTCCCTCCCTCTTCTTTTCCCTCCTTCCTCCCTCCCTTCCTTCCCTCCTTCTTCTCTCCTCCCTCCATCCTCCCTCCCTTCCTTCCCTCCTTCTTCTCTCCTCCCTCCCTCCTCCCTCCCTCCTTCCTCCCTTCCCTCCCTCTTCTTTCCCTCCTTCCTCCCTCCCTCCCTCCCTTCTTCTCCCTCCTCCCTCCCTTCCTCCTCCTTCCTCCTCCCTCCCTCTTCTTCCTCCTTCCTTCTTCCTCCCTCCCTCTCCTTCCCCTCCCTCCCTCCTTCTTTCCCTCCCTCCTCCCTCCTTCCTTCCCCCTCCTTCTTCTCTCCCTCCTCCATCCTCCCTCCTCCTCCCTCCTCCTCCTTCCCTCCCTCTTCTTCTTCCTTCCTCCTCCCTTCCTCCTTCCTTCCTTCCTCCCCTTCTTCTCTCCTCCCTCCTTCCTCCTTCCTTCCCTCCTCTTCTTCTCTCCTCCCTCCTTCCTCTTCTTCCCTCCCTCTTCTTCTCCCTCCCTCTCTTCTCCTCCCTCCTCCTCCCTCCTTCCTTCCCTCCCTCCCTCTTCTTTTCCCTCCTTCCTCCCTCCCTTCCTTCCCTCCTTCTTCTCTCCTCCCCTCATCCTCCCTCCCTTCCTTCCCTCCTTCTTTCTCTCCTCCCTCCTCCTCCCTCCCTCCTTCCTCCCTTCCCTCCCTCTTCTTTCCCTCCTTCCTCCCTCCCTCCCTCCCTCTTCTTCTCTCCTCCCTCCTCCCTTCCTCCTCCCTCCCTCCCTTCCCTCCCTCCCTCTTCTTTTCCCTCCTTCCTCCCTCCCTTCCTTCCTCCTTCTTCTCTCTCCTCCCTCCATCCTCCCTCCCTTCCCTTCCCTCCCTCCCTCTTCTTTTCCCTCCTCCCTTCCTCCTTCCTTCCCTCCTTCTTCTCTCCTCCCTCCATCCTCCCTCCCTCCTTCCTTCCTTCCCTCCCTCTTCTTCTCTCCTCCCTCCCTTCCTCCTTCCTTCCTCCTCTTCTTCTCTCTCCTCCCTCCCTCTTCTTTCCCTCCTTCCTCCCTCCCTTCCTTCCCTCCTTCTTCTCTCCTCCCTCCATCCTCCCTCCCTCCTTCCTTCCTTCTTCTCTCCTCCCTCCATCCTCCCTCCCTTCCTTCCCCTCCTCTTCTTCTCTCCTCCCTCCCTCCTCCCTCCCTCCCTCCTTCCTCTCCTTCCCTCCCTCTTCTTTCCCTCCTTCCTCCCTCCCTCCCTCCCTCTTCTTCTCTCCTCCTCCCTCCCTCCCTTCCTCCTCCCTCCCTCCCTTCCCTCCCTCCTCTCTTCTTTTCCCTCCTTCCTCCCTCCCTTCCTTCCCTCCTTCTTCTCTCCTCCCTCCATCCTCCCTCCCTTCCTTCCTCCTCCCTCTTCTTTTCCCTCCCTCCCTTCCTCCTTCCTTCCCTCCTTCTTCTCTCCTCCCCTCCATCCTCCCTCCCTCCTTCCTTCCTTCCCTCCCTTCTTCTTCTCTCCTCCCTCCCTTCCTCCTTCCTTCCCTCCCTCTTCTTCTCTCCTCCCTCCCTCTTCTTTTCCCTCCTTCCTCCCTCCCTTCCTTCCCTCCTTCTTCTCTCCTCCCTCCATCCTCCCTCCCTCCTTCCTTCCTTACATTTTTTAAATAAAACCATCCTGACTACCAAGAAAACTTACAGCAAGAAATTTTGAGATTCAGGCATCCAGAACAATCACAAAGGACAAAAAGAAGAAAAAATTAAATTTAACTCAAAATATTCTAAAAGAAAAAAGAAAATAGACATGAATAAAAGGAATAACAGGCCATAAACTTTCTATTTTTTATTCTGTAAAGTACCCAGAGCCATACAGGAATAGAAGAAAATATTTATAGCTCAGGATTGAACTGTGGTGTCCTTGGTGCTCTATGAGCTTGGTTGTTTTCTTACAGATGTTTCATTACTCAACTGGGTAACATCACCAATGCTAGCCTCTTGTACATAAACAAACAGAGAGCAAATCTCAGTGATGATATTACCTGGTTGGGTAATTAAACATCTGCAAGAAAACAACCAAGCCCAGAGAACAACAAGGTCTCCACAAAGCTAGAAGAATTGGCAGTCTGTGCAGGATCAGTGAGCTGAATCAATCTGACCTAAAACAGAGTCACCCAAGATTGAATAGATTTATATTCCTAAGAAGATACCAAAGTAGAGTCAAACAAGTGAGCAGATTCTGTAGAAGTTCTGTATCCGCTGATAGTACCTTGACAGCAAACCGAGATCTGTTCAAGTAATCTTCAGCTTTTGTTTAACTTGTACCTACTTTCCCTTCCCAGCCTTGAACAGCGGAATCTCTCACTGGAGACTGAAATGATGAACCTCCACGATGAATTGGATCAAGAGAAGAAGAAGTTTACGATGGTCGAAATCAAAATGCGCAATGCCGAGCGAGCCAAAGATGATGCGGAGAAACGGAACGACATGTTGCAGAAGGAGATGGAGCAGTTTTTCTCAACGTTTGGGGAACTGACCGTTGAGCCGCGTAGGACAGAGCGAGGGAACACCATATGGATTCAGTGAGGGCTGTTCCTGCCCCTGAAGAAGACTGTGGGATTCTGGGAAGAGGATAGCTGTGGTATTTTATTGCATTGTTTCTCAACCTTGGTGACTTGAAGGTGCGTGGACTTCAACTCCCAGAATTCCCCAGCCAGCATAGCTGAGGAAAAGATTTCTGGGAGTTGAAGTCCACGCACCTTCAAGTCACCAAGGTTGAGAAACACTGTTTTATTGTAACAGGTGGCTGGTCACCTGACTGAGGCTAGAACTCAATGTAATGTTACGAGACCTCCAGAGACTCTTCATAACTGCATCAACCCACCATGCGTCTGCAAGTTGCTTCTCAGTTGAGAAATCCTTACTCTTCAATCCATCATCATGCTACTGTTAAGTGTTACAGCAGGCTTTGGGCATCTAGATTTTAAATAGGCTATGTGGGACAGGGAGGGGCAGTACGATAGAAAGAAGCAAAAGATTATTTTAATGCAAGTCTTATATTTAAACTGTCAGATGTTAACTTCATTGCAATCCAGCTTTTCTCCCTTGCACTTAACATAGTAAGCTATTTTTGGCCTTGTGTTATAATCAGCTAATTTTGTATATTATTTCCCCCTCTGCCCTTGGGTTGCCCCATCACTGCAAAATTAATTATATAATATATATATATATATGTATAATATATGTATATTTATACACACACACCGTCACACACGAGTCTGTGTCTTTGCGTGTGTATATATATATAAGATGTTAGCTATTAAAACAAGCGGGAAAAAAAGTATTGTGTGATTGTGCTGTTTATGCCAATTGAGTTGCCCATGACCAAAAAGAAAAGAAGGAAAAAAATGTAAATAATTTTATAAATATAGAACATGAGCATCGACTATGTTTGTTTTATTTTCCCTTTTTTTCCTTTGCATTTCTAATATTTCGTTTATAGCTGTCAATCCTGACCTGTGCACTTGCATCTTCAAAAATCTCTCCTATAGTCACTTCAGGGGTGGGATTCAGCCAGTAAAGACTGGTTCGGGCAAACCGGTAGTTCCAGCAATCAGTTGGCCCCGCCCACCTGCCCCTGCCCTAGTCTGTCCTTTATTTCCGTGTTTTGAAGCCCAGCTGATTCATGCAGCATAGCGGATTGCTGCGCTTCAGCTGTTTTACTCACCAGGGCTGCAGCAAAAGGTACATTTTAGAGGCAAATGGCTGTCTTTAAAATGCTGCGCATGCGCTCACCAAACTAGTTGTTACACTGGTTGAATCCCAGCACTGGGTCACTAGAATAGAATAGAATAGAATAGAATAGAACAGAACAAAGAATCATACCCAGAGAGAAATCATCCAGATGCCCTAAGCTTTATGGTCTCCCCAAGATACACAAAGAAGGAACCCCACTTAGACCAATAGTCAGCTCCATAGGCTCACCTCTACAAAACCTAGCCAAATTTCTCACCAAACAACTACAGCCCTATGCAGAATCCATCAACTCACACATAAGAAACTCATTCCAGTTCATTGAGATCATAAAGAAACAAAACTCACAACCCAGCGACCTACTAGTGAGCTTCGATGTCATATCCCTCTTCACCCAAGTGCCTATAAAAGAAGCCTCGACAGCCATCCAAAACAAATACAACCCCCCAAGTACATCCTAGATCTGACCAACCACTGCCTATCCAATACATACTTCACCTACAATGGACAAAAATACAAACAAATAGAAGGAGCACCCATGGGATCACCCCTCTCACCTTTCATCGCAAACCTCTACATGGAACACTTTGAAACACAAGCTCTAGAAAAATATGATCACAAACCCAAACTCTGGCTCATATACATAGATGACACCTTCATAATCTGGCCACACAGGAAAGAAAAACAACTTCCTCACACACCTCAACAGCCTACACCCCAAAATACAATTCACTATGAAAACAAAAGCTAACAATCAACTTCCCTTCCTAGATGTCTTAGTATACAAAAAATCCAATGGCTCCCTAGGACACACCATCTACCAGAAGAAAACACATACACGCACTCTCACACCACCACCCAGCACAGATCAATTCTGTAGCCGAGACACTCATCTCCAGAACAAAATGCTTAGCCAACAAACACCTAAAAACTGAACTACACACTCTCACTAGTGTACTAAGAGCCAATGGATTCCAAAGAAAGAAGATTACCCACCTAATCCAAAAAGAAACCCCAAACAAAATCCAAGACAGAGAACAAGAGAACGGCAAAGCCCTCCTCCCATATATAAAAGGCACTACAGACAAAATCAGCAAGATCCTCAAAAAAAGCAACATAAAACAGCATTCTGCACAAACAGATAAATATCCGCCATCCTAAGAAACCCTAAAAACAAAATCGAGTTAGAAAACCAAGGAGTATACGAAATCCCTTGCACCGCCTGCCCTACCACATACATTGGACAAACTAACAGAAGAATAAGTACACGCATTGAAGAACACAAGAACTCAATCAAAAAAGAACTGACCTCTTCCCTGGTCCAACACCTCAATGCCACAGGACATGAGATTGACTTTAAAAATACCAGAACTATTGCCAAAAGCGAACACTTCAACAACAGAATAATCAGGGAAGCCATAGAGATAGAAAAATGCCCACACAGCATGAATAAACGAGATGATACCTCCCACCTACCAACCATTTGGAAACCCGCCTTCATTAACAAATGAGTACTGAACATGAAGAATGACACCAGACCCACACCCACGAGGGCCACACAAGATGCTACCGCCACACTTCCACATAGAAAGCAGACTCACACCCACACAGAAGATGAGACATGACCATGGACCAGAAGCCGTACTGTAGCTGCATCGCTACCTGCTTCAAACCCCTCCGACCCATACATGAAGCGAATGGACGCCCACCATGAAGATGTGGTATGACCACGAAGCCAAACAGGATCACAGCTCACCAGCTAAAATCCCCTGGCAACTAAGACTAACCTGAGCACAACCAGGCCCCCACCTGAACAGAACACACCCCAGCCAATCAGAACACAGCCAACCCCCAACCAATCAGAACACAGCCAAACCCCCAACCAATGAGAACACCCCCACCCAATCAGAACACAGCTAAGCCTCCACCCAATCAAGTCACACCCCCACTAGCAGTTAAAGGAAGAAGCAGCTGCAAGCTCACATTACTCTGAGAAGCACAGAGCCGAAGACACAAGCCTGAAGATGATGAATGAGACTTCATCGAAACGTCACCTAGATACTTCCTATCTTACGCGGAGAAAACCTGAATAACCAAAGATACACACACACACACACACACACACACACACACACACACACACACACACATATATATATATATATATATATATATATATATATATATATATATATATATATATGGCATTCAGCTTTGTTAGGTATTTTCCCAGTCATTATAGTTGTGCTTTTAAGTTGTAGCAACATTTGGCAGAGTCTCATCTGCCATCATCAGGCTTCTGTATAGTGTTCATCTGTGAGTCACAGAAGCCTGATGATGGCAGATGAGATTCTAAACGTGCTACAACTTTAAAAGCACAACTACAATGACATGGGAAAATACCCGACAAAGCTGAATGCCATACATGTAAGTACCCGCGAAAACTTAAGAAATATATATATGTGCATATGCACACACACACACACACACACACACACATATATATATATTCAGTATGTTAAGTTTGAAGTATAGCAGCATGAGTGTCTACAACTATGCAGTGCCAAGGGCTGAGAAGATGCTACAGGAACCAACCTTGGAGCTAAATTGCCCATTTTCCTACTTTTTTTCATAGCCCTCTCTCCGTGGCAAACTAGCTGCAATGTGGGCATAGAGCCAGCATGGCGCTGTAACATGAATGACTCACCAGATGGCATCCTTGGTTACCCACATTCTATTTCTGCCAACCTAGCAGTTTAAAGTATATAAAAAGTGCAAGTAGAAAAATAGGAACCACTTTGATGGGACGGTAACAGCATTCCGCGTGTCTTCGGTGTTTAGTCATGCTGGCCACATGACCACGGAGACGTCTTTGGACCGTGCTGGCTCTTCGACTTTGTAATGGAGATGAGTGCTGCCCCCTAGAGTCAGAAACAGTTAGCATGTATGTGCGAGGGGAACCTTTACCTTTACCTTTTATTCCTGATCACTGCCAGCTGGGACATAAACCTTTTGTGTGTTTTTACACTGGTGAAAATACCATTGAGAACTTTCACATGGAGTAAACTTTAACCATTTTTCCACTTCCCTATCTGCAGGTCATTCTCAACGTATGACCACAATTGAGCCCAACATTTCTGTCATAAAGTTATTGAGTTTTGCCCTGTTTTATGAGGGTTTTTTTTTTTGCCACCGTTGTTAAGTGAATCACTGCACTGTTAGTAACACAGTTTTTTAAGTTTTTGACTTTGTCGTCAGAAGTTCACAAAAGGGGATCCCATGACCCTGGGACACTGCAGTCATCATAAACATGAGTCAGTTGCCAATCATCTGATATTTGATCAGGTGATTATGAAGCTGCTGCAACAATTGCACCAAAAATGCCCGTAAGTCATTGTTTTCAGTGCCGTTGTAATGTCGAATGATCACAAAATAAATGGTTATAAGTAGAGGACTACCTATATAGAGGACAATTCCAAGCTGCTTTAGACCTACAAAAATGTATTTATGTGTCTAATATAGGTATAGGCAGATTCTGGGTAAAAACAAAAAGTTTGTTTAAAGACTGAAGCTTTTAAAAAGTAGGCTGGGTTCGACAACTAAAGGAAAACAAAAAAGAGGACTTGGGTGATGTTCTTGGAAGATCTTCCTTGCTCTCAGGCTTTTAACAGATCACCGGACAGCTTGTGAATGTTCCTTAATTTCCTGCACTAAACATAAAATAGTTTAGAAAATAGCCTTCAAGATACCTGCCAAATCTATGATTTTACTATTCTTCCCATATTCTCTCTCCTCGCGGCAGGTAATGATTGGGGAAAGATAAAGGTACTATGGAAATTTGATCTGTTTCCCAAATTAATGGGTCCTGCACCTAACAGATTATCAATCTCTGTTTTGATAAATTATGATTAGCCTGCCGCACATCCTCCTTATAGATTTTATTAATTCTCCTGTCACCAGACAACAGTAGGGTTTTATGTTGAGCACCAATAGACTAACCCGCCATTTAATTTCCCCAAATCCTCCCAAATGTTCCCCCATAAGACAAGTTTTCCCAACCTTGGCAGCTTTAAGACTTCAACTCCCAGAATTCCCCAGCCAGCAGGACTAGAATTTCTGCTGCTAAGCACAACGGTTGTTAAATGAGTCATGTCTAATTGCACGATCTTTATTTTGTCTCAGTTGTTAAGTGAATCACTGGAGTTCAACCCAATTGTGCAATTGTTAAGCAAATCCAGCCTCCCCTCTTGACTTGTCAGAAGCCATCTGAATAGGTCACAAATGACAATTGCCTATCCCCGAGACACTGCAAACTGTGGTAAATATACAAGTTACCACAATTCTGGTCACATGACTCTGGAGGTGCTGCGACAGTTGTAAATGTGAGAATTGGTTATAAGTCACCTTTTTCAGTGCTGTGGTAACTTCAAACATTTGACTAATGAATGTTTGTAACTTGAAGACTGCCTTTCATGTTCAAGACTACCTTGTTATGTTTTGTTCCCATTCTGGGTGAATTGGACTGTTCTAGTATGTATCTGTCCGTCTCCCTCAGGTTAGAAATGATGCTACAGTCAAGGGTGATATTAGGGAACCCTGTCTTTGGGTCAACATAGCTGGAATGTTGTGAAGGCAGAGGTCTAAGTTACCATTGTGGCCTGTCAACCACCAGCCCCTCCAGCAGCCAAATCAAAGGAGGAGGGAAGAGAGATAGTGGCGGAGCCTGGGCCGTCCGTCAGCCCTCAAATGGAGAGTCAACAGCCCCCAGGTCTGGAGGTGGCTGATGAAGAAGAGGAAGAACAGCTGGGTCCAGTGCTTGACTCATGGATGCATAGAAGGCAGAGGAGAGGAGAGCAGTGGAAATCTGTGGGCTGATCCTTGGGAAGGAAGAGCCACCGCTGCTAGCGAAGCCCCACCCTAGCTCTGGGGATAAAAGGCAGGGGGCGGAGATGAGTAGATGTGGCAGATGAATAGTTGTCTGACATGTTAACCTGCGGTGAGAAACATTTTTGCTGGGCTGCCAGCATTCCTAATTAAAGGAATCTTTTGAGTTCACTTCAGAGGGTTTGTTGTGTTTGGGGAGCTGGATCAGAACAGTTACTATCTACCATAGGGCTCGGCAACTATGGCAACTTTATGCCCTGTGGACTTCAACTCCCAGCATTTCTGAGCCAGCATGGAAGTCCACAGAGCATAAAGTTGCCATAGTTACCCACCCCAATTTAGCAGGTGTTTGGAGGTGGATTTTTTTTTTTTTTTTGAGGGAGACAACAGGTTGTTTTTGATGCTGTCCTATCCAAAGCAGAAGGGGAAGTGGATAAGCAATTTACACCAAGAAACTGTGGCTATAATTTAATTTCACTACGTGGCCCGTGAAGCTACTCAGGAGTTAATCATTCAGCATTCCCATGTTTGGACGCATGCTCTTCTTTAGGCCTAAGAACAAGGGTGTCGAACTCAATTGTGTCATGTGATGTATTGTGATGTATCACAATGTTTTTTGCCTTTGCGGAGCTGGGGTGGGTGTGATGCATCCAGCCCGTGAGCTGCCAGTTTGATACCCCTGCCTAAAGGAAGAGGTTCCAGAACTGCTTTGGTCTTTTAGCAGCCGATTCCTCAACGAAGAATGGCATATTCTGATCAGCATCTGGAATTCAAGGGATGCTGGCTAATCATTGTAAGCATAATATAGGCAGAACCTTTTGGACACTAGCCAAGATTAGCATTCACTGTACTGTATAATGCAATGTGAATGCAGATTGACAGTGGACCTGAAGATCAGGTCCACAGCTTGGAACTGTTTCTGGATTTTGTTTTCCCTTAGGTAGCTGTAATAAGGAGCACCGGCGGACAGTTTTAATAGGGCATTCCAAATTCCACAAGTCACTATCTTTAGAGTAACTTCATCTGGGACTGATATGACTCCCAACTCAAATGGTTCCTACCCATTGTGGGACCCAAATGGAGAATCTCCATAGACATTTACCTGTTACAGTATTCCAAAACACTTTGAAAACTGTGTGTAGAGCTGTGCTTTGCTTCTCAGATGCTTTTCTGCTTCCTTTCCTGTTGAAAGCAGAGGTAGTATTCATCAGGTTCTGACCAGTTCTGGAGAACCAGTAGCGGAAATTTTGAGTAGTTTGCAGAACCGGCAAATACTACCTCTGACTGGCCCTGCCCCCATCTATTCTCTGCCTCCCGAGTCCCGGCTGATGAGTTGGGTCTTCTTTGGTTGCCCTGCATAGGAGAACAGAGCTGGAAAGCAGGTTAGTGGGGTGGGAAGAGAATGGGATTTTGCAGTATCCTTCTCCCAGGAGTGAGGAGGGAATGGAGATTTTGCAGTATCCTTCCCCCTGCCACACCCACCAAGCCACGCCCACAGAACTGGTAATAAAAAAATTTTTGAATCCCACCACTGGTTGAAAGTCTATTGCTATGATTTTGCTGCTTTGCTTTCTCAGCATTATTTTATGGTGTCGGTTTGATTTTGCTTTATATGTATATATTTCTTAATCCATAAGTCTGTTCAAAAGCCCTTGCATGGTGAAATGGTTTAAAATTTATATTTAAAAGTGAAATAAATGCCCTAACTATATAGTAGCGATACATGTGCCTCTTAGTTCCACAGGTTTACAGGAAAGATTGCTTGTTCTTCAGATATGACATTCTGATGATAAGCTAGCTTGATTTCTCTCCTGAAGAAATATATTGAATTTGGAAATAAAATCCTCCCACGGACCACGGGAAAAAATTGAATCAAGACAACAAAGGCAAACATATTTAGACAAGAACTCCAAAAGGATTTTTTTTCCTTTTTTCTTTTTCTTTTTTTGGCACAAAGGGGAAAATAGACTCCCTTCTGCTTTTAATAACTCAAAACAAATAGAAGTTAGAATGCATTGACTCAACATTGATCCACAAAAGGTTGATGAACAAAGCCAAGACTCCTCCATTTCCCCCTCTTACCACCCACAGGAAACAATGAAAGGTAGAAAGTAAAATGGCTGAAGAAGTAAACAAAATGTAATGATGCTCATCTCCTTTTCAAGCTTCACATCGGTCAGTTCATCCACATCACTTATTGTGACTTCTCAAGTTCAAAACTAAGATCTTGGAAATTAAGTTGGACACTTCTTTTTCTTCTAATCTTGATGCTGAACAAGCGGCTTTGGATTTTCGTGTGTTGTATTTTTTTCTTCCATACAGTGTGTGTGTGTGTGTGTATATATGCATACATACATATACATATACATATACATATACATATACATATACATATACATATACATATACATATACATATATATATATATATATATATATATATATATATATATATATATATATGGAGAGAGAGAAACGGTGTTTTTAAACATGGATATTTTTTTCCCCTCAACACTAAAAGTCATGCTTTTTGGTTGCTGTAAATTATACGTGAAACGCCAATTGTGCAGAAATATAGCAAACACAATTTAGGTCTTATAGGATGGACATGGCAAGGTGAACAGTTGGACTTTGCTACGTGGATTTGGAGATCCGGGATATCCTTGTTTCAAAACATATTACTGGCCAGAAGTCCCACTTACTCAATTTTCTAAATATACATCAATGTCTCTATATACAGCGGAAACCCCTAAGCCTTTTCCTTGCTGGAGGAATACCAACAGAGGAAATGGCCAGTGGTAGCACACATGGAAGCATACTGTGGCCTTTGAAATGTACAGAAGAAACAATGGTTTGTTACAGGAAAGTGATGGGAATCGGTACAGATATTTACATACAACGTGTCCCTTGCTAAATAGAACAGCATAGCCCTGTTCAACAGAAAGAAAGTGTTATTTAATAAGCTCTACTATCTTAGAATCAATAAATTTATGCCCTTGAGCAGGGGTGTAAAACTCAATTTCATTGAGGGCCGCATCAGGGCTCTGGTTGACTTTGGGGGGAGGGCGACTGGGTGGGTGTGACCAACTGGGTGGGCGTGGTCAACCTGACATCACTCCCCAAACTGCTGGCATGTTTCCACTTCGCACTGGGTAGACTGGGCCGAAGCCAGGCTGGCCTGAACTTTCCTCTTCACATTGGTTAGACCAGGAACAGCCCCATGGGCCAGATCCAACCACACCATGGTCCAGATTTGGCCCGCGGGCCTTGAGTTTGACATCCTTGCCTTTGAGAGTGGACTCATTCCAGTGAAGTTGACACTAGGTTGCTGACTTCAACAAGTCAGAGCCCACCTGACTTGTTCTAAGAAATACTTGAATTAGCAGCTTGGGCTAAGTAAATACGATTATTGAGACAAGCGTAATAAAACCCCACCTCTTATGCCCAAGCCAGCAAGAGAGATTCATGCACACAGTGGAGGTGGGCGCAGTTGGATTTATCTGATGAGCATACTTCTTATATCTTCACTTGCACTGACTTTGACATCGAAGCTAGATAAGAGTCCCTATTCCTTCTTATACTTACTGCAGTCCCAAGAGGACGTGGCAATGTCACCCAGAAATCTACAGGTATAAAAATGGAATTTTTAAGAGAGGGTAGGAGGAAAAACACATTGTGTTCCTACAACAAGGACTTTTGCAAAATAAATAAATAAATAAATAATAAACCTAAGCAAAACTTTCCGATTTTTTTGTGACTGAAATAAAAATGAAAACTTGCCTTGGGTAAAATGGATATTGGATTTATAGCTGGCTTATTTCCTTGAGACTAAAAGGGAATTTACCTGAATCAGTTCCACAAGTTGCATTAAATGTTTGACATTGCTGGACTAACTTTTATCCTGGGATCAATACATGGGTTAAGATTCATCATGGCTGAGTAGAAGGTTCTGATTTCATTTGTCTAACCGACAGCATCCTCTTTTTTTTTAAAAAAAAAATCCCTGATCCATAATGAAGTCCAATCCAGAATTGTTTTCTATCAACACTATGTAAGAATGCAACTGAAGCAAAAGGATGCTTTTCCTGTGCCTTTTTCAGAGTCCTTCACTGATCATCATTTTCTTTTAATGACCCCATAATCCCTTGCGGAGTGGAGTCTTGGCAAGTGAATGGAGCTAGCAGAGTGTTTACTGGCTGGATGCCTTTCCTGTCACCGATGCGGAGTTTGTTCAGTAGATATATCCTCACTGTGCCCAGAGAGAGAAATATCTGCCACTACCTAGGATCGAACTCATAGCCTCCTGCTTGTGAGGCGAGAGCTACACCTCTAGGCCACCGCAACCACTCGGAGGCCTTCAGTGATGACATTTCAAAAAGATTTTGAAAGGATTTATATTAAGATATAAATCTGCTAGGTGGGGATTTCACCCTTTCCTCCTTTCCTTTTCAAAGCAAAATTGTTCCCTGGAAACAAAGCCACATCATCCTTATTCCTTTTGTGCTATTCTCAAAAAATAATTGGAGACAGAGAGAGCCTAATCTCACTTCTGCCAGGAAATCCTCAACTGAAAGTGCCACTTCACTGCTGCCCCCTCCCTTTGCCACTGACATTTTAAAAATGAAATATCTTAAAGTTAGACTTGGATAATGATAATCCCACCTAAGCAAATCACATATTCTAGAGGGTTTTTTTTGCTGTAAAATGATAAATGATCGATAAAAAAAATCATGCTGATCTTAAATTAATTTTAAAAAGCATTCTGCAAATAGAAGAGTGCTTGACATCATCTACCATTATAGATTTATATAATGAAATCAATTTTTCCAGTTAAAACTCTTTCTATGGCATAACTTTAAGTTTCAATCTTAAACCTCTCCAGAGCTCTTCACTTTAAGGAAACTTTCCAAGTTAGATGGGCAATTGATTGGAGATTCCGTTTTCCACTGGGACTAAAGAGAGATGAAATTTAATTAAGATATACCCCACAAGGTAAACAAACATTCTGCAACAAAACCTAATCTATTACATCTTAGGAAGAAGGCTATTTTTGTTCACAGATCAAGTAAAAGAATCAACAAGTTCTTTTCTCCTTACCACACAGAGAACCCTCATGCAATCCTATATTTATGTATAACAATTCAAGTGGAATGTGTCTTCTCACTCAAAACTCAAACCAATTCTAGATTACAACATATTATTTTCATTTTAAAAAGACAAATTCAGGCTAAACCTAGTGAACTACCAAACTATCCAACATTTCTGTCATCTATCAGAAACTGGTTTTAAAAAAAACCCCACAGGTAAACAACCAAATCCAAATAAATAGCAAATTGTCTTTTTTCTCCAGTTTTCCACACAAAAACTTACGCTAAGAAATCTTCTTAGCTTATATAACTCTCTACGGCAGATTTGACAGACAACAGAATTTTGTTAATAATGTACTGAAATAACATGGAAGGCTGCATCTTGTGAAATGCAAGTATTTGCACTGTTACTGAAAAAGTAGGGAAAGCTGCAATCTGACACATCTGCACAAGACTGTTGATTTGAGCTCCGGGCTCGGTAATTTGGTTGCAAAAGTTTCATCATAGATGAAATATGGCAGATGAGCACAACTCAAAATGCACTGACGATGTCTCCTCCAATGGTGACAAAACGTTTGCAACCAAATTGCCAAGCTCGGAGCTCAAACTAACAGCCTAACTACCAACCCGAGCTGCTAATAGTCAAACGCATTTCAAACATCTGCACATTTCTGAACCAGATGGAAGGTGAAAAGTCCTTCAAATTGTTGTTCTGGCAAAAACCATTTCTGAAAATCCTTGCCATGAAAATTGCAGGGATTTGTGTAGGAAGTTGCCAGTTGACTGAAAAACACAAAAACAAAACAAAACTCTAAACATAATTAAAATGGAAGCAAACAAATAAACTATAGACTAAGCAATGCATAAAATTATATAGCCTAGAAAACTAAAATTAAAAGTTCAGAGAAAATCTTACATAGCTCATTACATTTACATCTCGCCTTTTTTCTGAGGTGTAACCCTGTGAGGTAGATTAATTTAAAAATAAAATAATGATTGATTGGTTGTTTTCTTAGTGTCCTTGATGGCTATAGGGAAATTTAGGATTCTCAAATCTTACTAGAGTTACGTTGCATTGTTTTTCTCTATACAGGGATTATATATATGTATGTATGTATGTATGTATGTATGTATGTATGGTATTTAGCTTTGTTCGGGTATTTTCCCACATCATTATAGTTGTGCTTTTAAAGTTGTAGCAACGTTTCGGCAGAATCTCATCTGCCATCATCAGGCTTCTGTATAGTGTTCATCTGAGATTCTGCCAAGACGTTGCTACAACTTTAAAAGCACAACTATAATGATGTGGGAAAATACCTGAACAAAGCTGAATACCATACATGTAAGTACCCGTGAAAACTTACATACATACATACATACATACATACATACATATATGTTTTCATATGTGTGTGTGTGTGTGTGTGTGTGTGTGTGTATATATATATATATATATATATATATATATATATATATATATATATATATATATATATATATATATATATATAAATGGAAATTTGTTATCAACCCCATCTGCAATCTGAAGTGACATTCATACAGATATAAACCTATCTGCTCTGCGACACAAAGTATTCCTTTGAATGAGTATTTAAAGAAGAAAAACAAGTATCTTCAAAATGCTCAGAAGAATCTACCAACATTCTTATCTTTAAGGACTATTTGCAAAAGGCTGAAGATTATATTTATTCACTTCCACTTCCTGGGTATCTTTCACAGCTGTATAGCAGACTGAAATTCAACAGGGATAGCTTTCAACTTGCAACAAATTTTCCTTTAATATGCATTCTGCCAAATCACTGATTCTCCAGCCATGCCATCCTACAATATAAGGTGTCTGCAAAGATCCCTGCCTATAGTATTTTTATGCATGATAAACACACTACAGAACCTAACTGATTATGGTTACGGTGGATTTGGGTGGAAAGATACTATCCATTTCATCCCAATATTCGACTGGCCTTCAGGAAATGAAAAAAGCAACTGAGCTTCCTTCAACTTGTCAGTGTTTGACGGTTTTGCAAGTAGCAGAGAATGAAAATCTAATATGGTATTTTTTATTGTAGATGCTGGGAGTCAAAACCAATGCTACATAATGTCCCAAAGATGCTTTTTTTAAGAGGCAACTGGACTTTCTGGTTTTTCTTTGAAGACTTTCTGCTTCTCATCCAAGAAGGTTCTTGCGCTTATGAAGCTTCTTGGATGAGAAGTGAAATGCCTTCAAAGAAAAAAACAGAAAGTCCAGTTGCCCCTTGATAAAAGCATCTTTGGGACCACCATGACCTGGATGACTGAGAATCTCCATAGACAATGGCACTTAATCAATGATTCTTTAAGAACACTAGCTCTTTTAGTAACCTGAACTTGTTCTTCTCATCGAACAATGAATGCAGTATACTTCCTTGCAAAGACCATACCATATTAAAAAGCCCTCAGAGGTTTTTGTGACAATTCAAGAGTTTGGCTGAGAGAAACTTCGGAGTTAATAGATCCAGAATAACAGAGTTGGAAGGGACCTTGGAGGTCTTCTAGTCCAACCCCCTGCTTAGGCAGGAAAACCAATACCATTTCAGACAAATGATTGTCCAATCTCTTCTTAAAAACCTCCAGTACTGGAGCATCCACAATTCATTTTTTGTGTGTCTAGATTGGTGAATTCAAACACAAAATGCCCTCTTCAGTTTATATTAGAATCGTGGGCAAGCATGCTGTTTTAAATCTGAAAATCCAGAGTTGAACCCCATTTAGTAAAAGCAACCTAAATGTTTTGGGAACAAGGGGAAGTGGAGCCAAAACAAAATTCAGTGTATGTTTAGAACTTATTTACTTGGATAAAAGTTAAAAACCCCTGAGAATTCGGAGGGAGGTTTATTTTACAAAAATGCAAACAAGACTAAGCAAATGTTTTTGGAGGTGCACAGCCTTTGAACAGCTGATCTAGGAAATTGTGAACCACATCCCAGTCACTCTGCCATGCTTAGGTAAAATTTTGGAGCAAAATAAGACAGCAAGCGCAAACATTAAAAAAAAAAGCCTAAGAAAATATGTCTCTTAAAAGACGTTGCTCTCTTAGGCATCATTGTATCTGGATATTTTCTTCTCATCATTTAACCTTGTTTCTAGTTATACTCTCTCTCCCTAATATGTGATGCTGATGAGAGTCGATCTCTTTCAAAAGTAAAATTACAATAAGTTGAATTATTCGCTACTTCATTGAATTCATAAAACATATTGGCACCTAAAAGATGCCTCAATAGTGTTTATCCAGAATCATTTCTGGAGCAGTAATTCCACAAGAGTTCTTAACTGGTGGCTATCCAATCTTCCTAGGAGACCACAGCAGCTCCAGACCCAATTCATGCCATTGCCGAACAATTTATAACATTAGGAGCAAATTATCCTTTTCTTATAATTTGCAATTTGCTACTAACCTCTAGGGCCCGGTTGCAAGAACAGTATCATCTGTGGCTCTCCTGAAGTTTATTGACACTTTTTTTTGGCTTTGTTTTTGGCTGTTCAATTCACCTTTTGCCTTTTTTTTGGTGGGGGGAATGGGGGAATGTTTGGAGATACTTATTTTACCTTAAAAAAAAAAACCTCTATCATGCCCCATGCTACCCCAAATATGAGCCACTTTTGAATTCTTTCTACTTTCAAGTTTGACACGCTGCACAAAACCTATATGGTTTCCGGCAGATGGAAATAATTAATTTTTGTTCTGTAAAGCCAATTTTATTCCTTCATCTTTCTAAAAACACTCCAGACATTTGAATATGGCTATTTGATTGCTTCTCCATACTATTTTTTCTAGACTAACCATACCCGATTCTTTAATATTTCTTTCTAGGATATGGTATCTGGGAGCTTCATCATAAACATTCTACTTAATTAATATCCTTTTTGGTCATCCAAAAACTGGGCACAAATTCAAGGCAAGGACTGTGGTATTTCTTCTTGTGAACTAGATAACAACACTACTATTTAAGTAGCCTTTTAAACCAGGGCACTGAAGTACAAATTATTGCTTTGTTTGTGAATTACTCAATTTCTGCATGCTTTATATATCTACTGTGGTCAAACTGGCTACTGTTCATCCTCTAACCACCAAGCTATAAAGAATTCTACATTACACTATCTTAAACACAGATAATGCCAGTTGGACATTATCCTTTCAGTTTTCCTAAAATGAAACATTTCATATCATTACTTTGCTTCTAGTTAACTTGTTCTTTTTGCATACAATCAGCCTTGCATGCCCTTCTACTCCCATCTGCAATCATTTCTTTCATTTAACTGGTTATTAATATTGCTGTACACATATTTTGATGTGATTTTGAAAATCTATTTAATTTGGGTTCAGCAATTAGATGGCAGAGTAAGTTGCCTGTAACATATTCCAGCATTCCTATTTTGAAGTTGACAATAAGTAGAACACATTGTAATTTGCTTTACTTATGCAAAGTTATCTTCACAAACGATATGAACAAGCCTCGCTGACCAACCAATCAATAAACTCCTATGTGTTCTGGCCATTATCTTGATAATTTTCTAGTTCAATGTATGTTGGAACATCTAAAACACTAAGGAAATAGCTGACCTTCAATGAATCATCTTTCTAAATTGACCTTGAGCCATTCTGCAACAATGATTTTCATCTTAATCAAGGCTTGCAAGGTTAAATACTCATTTCCCTTTATTTATAACGACTACAATTATTTTTGTAGATAATTCTGAGCCTTAAACTGTTTAATATTATCCATGTTTCTTCACTTTTTCTTTGTATACACTTTGTGAAAGTCCAAAGCTTACCAAAATATCCTCAGAAGTTAAATCATTCCTCATTCATCAAACCTTCATTCTTTTCTCAATGGTGATTATATCCTTTCTGAAATGAATTGCCCCAGAATGGGATCTAGTCCTTTTAAGTGATGGGAGAACAAGAAATAATGCAACAGGCTTATGATACCAGTTGCTTGATTTTGAATCCTTTTGTTAGTAATTAGTAATGACCGTTGTCTCAAAGTTTCATGGATATTTTTCTTAAGCATTTGTAGATCACTCATGCACTAATTAGATTTGGACCTTGAGCTTTTGAGGAAATCTCATCTGCCATATCCAGTGTGGAGAGAGATTTTATTTATTTGTTTATTTTTCATAAATGCTGCTCGGCATTTCGCTTTACCTGAGTGACTTAGTATCTTCCCTAAACTCAGTTGCTTTGCTGTTGATTGTGATTTCTGGTAATAGTTAACAATCACATCTTAGGATCATATGTGATTCCAAACAACTCCCAGAAAATGTACATCAAGCAAACACCATTATTGCTTAGAACATCATTTTTCTGTTATTGCCTTTACGGAATCCCCAAACGTGCTCTTGTCTCTCTTGTAAATAGTACCATTTCTTGCGTATTGGGATTTCTTCCAGGCTGGATTCAAGTTACAATGCCACATGAGATAATTTCATGGCTTTAAAAAGAATATGGGGGCAACAGATTAAGCACCATTGTTTTGTGACATGTATGGAAGTTGCATGTGATTCTTGTACACATACCACCCACATGGCTATGACTTATAGTGGCACTTAGTAGATTGTCCCCTATATTGCTATAAAATATGTATCTAGGTATATTTATATATATATATATATATATATATATATATATATATATATATATATATATATATATGTGTGTGTGTGTGTGTGTGTGTGTGTGTGTGTATATTTGCAGTAATAATCTATTGCTTATTGCTGTTATACATACTGCACAAACTAAACTTTCTGATTCTTTTTCTTGAAAGAAAAATCTACTCCCTCACTATCTTACTTAGCAACTGAAACTACATTACGTCATTAGAAACTACTTATAGAAGTATTGTATGGAACTCAGACCAGTGTGATACGAATAGATTCAAACATGCTTGCTAGGGTGACTTGCAACTGTGTATTAATTGTGCATTCTTTGTTTATTTGTTTATGTTTATTTTATTTGTCTTCACTGAAATTAACTAGAAAGTAAATCAGCTAGAAAGTGAATTTTGTTTTGATTCACACCATCTAACCATGACAGTTGTTAAAGGTAAGTTGGGATTGTGTTTTCAAAGGCTACACAAGGAGTTGAATTTCAACCACAAGAGTTGAATCCCTGACTCAAAACTGTTCTGTTCAAGTCTCTGGAATGAATTTTCCCAAAATCAATTTCCCTCTGAGAAATGGAGCAGAATTGGTCTAATCCCTTGAAGTATGTAAGGAGGTTGAGTTTTTCATGAGCCAAAATGGAACATAACGAATTATGTTAGCATTTTCTGCCCATCTGAACATGGCTTTCTGGCAATCTGTACAGGTTGATCCATAGCATTGATTTCTAGCTTCATTTAGGGAAAATAATTGACATCTCGGATTTTCTTTAAAAGTTAGACTACAATCCTATCATTCATTCAGGCGTCAACAGACTCAGCACCTAAGGGTTTTTTTTTTTTTTTTGGGGGGTCAGGCTTGTGACATTGCTCTTCATGACCAGATACAGTATATCACTGGTCTGACTGAAAACAGGGCATGAACTATATAGACAGAGGTGGTATTCAGCAGGTTCTAACCAGTTCTGGAGAATAGGTCGCGGAAATTTTGAGTAATTCTTCAGAGAACTGGCAAATACCACCTCTGACTGGAGATTTAACAATATCCTTCCCTTGCCACGCCCACCAAGCCAAGCCCACAGAACCGGTGGTAAAAAAATATTGAATCCCACCATTGTGTATAGAATATGTGCAGAGAAGATAGATGGAGTCCTCCTTCATCATTCCAGAATATTTTTGCTCCTACATCTTCCAAAGCCCTCAGGTGACATATTTGAAAATTGTCCCATATGAGGCACGCAGATTTTTGCCTTAATTTCTTGCTCAAGTAATATATCTTACAACTCTAGTTGCTAAAGTTACTAATATCATGAGCATACCTTGGAATATTTTGACTCTGACTTAGATTATCTGGATGGAAAGGTACAAGTAAGGAAAAGTGAAAGCTCAAAGTAGTTAGACACATAACACTTTTATAAAAGGGAACTTTTAAACCAAGTTAAGAAGTCATTCACCACCTCAAACACATTGATTGACCTGCTCCAGACTTGCTAAATTGCTATGAATAAACAGACCTGCAATATTATCTTCTTGTAATTGGACTTCATTATGTTTCTGCGTTTAGGGAATACACCATATGGTTCAAGATGCAGCCAGAATATGTAGTTTACTAATAAGTACCTGTTATTGCCCAGGAAAAAAAATGTTTGCCCAGCCCTACTAAAAATTTTTCCAGATTGTGATAGTGTTCTACTCAGATCTAAGAAAGAAAACCAAGGCTTATGTTTGGCTAGCAAATCATCCAATCTGCCTTGATGTAGAACCTGATAATTATTTGATAGTTTGCTGAAAATTCTGCAAAGAGGAATCTTGTAACCGTTTATGCTTGATGGATTTTAGTTTCCCAAGACCAAATTAGGACAGAAGTATGCTACTTTTTTTCCAAGACATAAGTCCAAGGATATGACTGAGGCTATGGATCAGTTATCCACGCTTGTTATTACTTGTCTATTTTATACAACACCTTTCAATAAAATTCATGGTCACTTTCAGTAGGTAGGGTGGTGCTTAGTAATTCTCTCTTCTTCACTTAAGGCGGGGTCCCCAAACTTGGCAACTTTAAGACTTGTGGACTTCAGCTTCCAGAATTTTCCAGCCAACATAGCTGGCTGGAGAATTCTGGGAGTTGAAGTCCACAAGTCTTAAAGTTGCCAAATTTGGAGTCCTCTGACTTAAGATGACACACATTGGATTAGAAGATCTACAAGGAGCCAACTAAGGGCTTCCAAAAAGTTCACATGAACAATACGATAGAAATGGGGTTATCTCCTAACAATGTCCACAGAAAAACATGCTATTTCCATAGATGAATATTCTAAAAACCAATTCGTGGGTCTGAATAACAAATTGGTTGAAATCACCATCCTATATTTTTCCTCCCCAAAAGCTGCTGTTAAAAACAACCCTGAAATTTAAGAGGCTACTTCATCAAGGTTTTGAGAAAACTTCACTTTGATTCTGATTGTACACAATTCCAGCTTCTAGCCCCCACACATACCAACTCAGAAGTGAGCTTTGTAGGATTTTAGCCATAAAACAATTTAAACTAACCCATGGAACAACTAAACAAGCCGTACTGTACATTGAGATTATAATTACAGATGAAAATGTCATTTAAAAAACACAACAACAGGAGGTTGTTCTCCACGGCAGGCTGCGTGTAAAGACTCCTGCTTCTTCGGTTTATGCATACACACAGCTTCATGTATAACTGTATCTTCAAATGCATATTTGTATGTATGTACACCAAGATACATGTGCAGTTCTCTGTATATTTATCCAAAACAGAAACAGAGAGCAGTTAAATAAGCACACGTATACACAGAAAGGGTGGGGACTGTCCACCTTGTCATGCCATTATGAGAAAGGACAGTTGAAGATTGCTGATTTTACAACCATTAAAATTTTGCCATTTTTAACGGGGGGGAGAAAAATGTCTTTTAAAACTCCCCCCCTCTTTTCTCACTCTTTTTCTTAATTTTTCCCCCCTTCTCTCTCTCTCTCTCTTTCTCTCATTTTGTGCAGTAAGCATCATTGGAAGAAGACCAAAGCAGAGCAACTATAAGTTAAATATACACTTGAGCTTAGCTGCATTTACACTATTCTTTTTTTTTTTTTTTAGGAGAAGCAGGCTGAAAGGGACTTTTTTGTTTGCTTAATCAGTATGTGTATTTTGATTTCTCTCTTTCTCTCTCTCTCTCTCTCTCTCTCTCTCTTTTCCTTACCATCCTCAAATTCTTTCACTAATCACCATAGATTTGTCTCCCTACAAACTGCATCATCTTCTGAAGAACGTCGGGTTTCGCAGGCAGGCGGCTAGTCACCTGCAACAACCGAGGGGCCCTGCAGAAGCTTCCAAACTGCTGTCGGTGTCCGATGCCAGGGTCTGGTCTGTGGACATGGAGGAAATGTCATTGACAGATGAGGAGGGAGGGAGGCTGTCGCTGCTGTTCACTGCTGCACCTGTGCTAAGAAAATGAACACCGACGTGATTCAACCTGGAAGCAAGAGAACGCTCGAGGAGAATGGAACTTCATTCTTTTACATTCGTTTTAGAAGAATAAACGCACGTGCCTTGCCAGCCCAGCCCTCCAGTGATGCCTGGCATTTCTCTTTCTAAAGGACGAAAACTAGACCTTTGTGAATCGAGGGAGAGTGACAGATGCTCCTCAGAGGCTCTAAGCCGGATGTGTGTGTCAAACTCGATTTCATCGAGGGCCATGACAGGGTTGTGCCTGACCTCGGGGGGGGGGGCTGAGGTGGGCAGGGCCAGGGTGGGCGTGGCCAGCATGACATCCCTTGTGTCAGGGGGCGCCTGTAGTGGCCCGAGTGCTCTGCCAGCAAAAACAGGTTCCCGAGCTTCATTTCTGGCTACAACTCTTTGCCAGAGAAAATGGAGCTCGAGGAGGGTCACACGAGCTTGATTTTCAGCTGAGATGGCCTCTTAGAAACCTCTGCCAGTGAAAACAGAGCTCCATTTTCACTAGCAGAGGCACTGCGGGCCGGTCTTTCACTATTTCCAGGGCAGCCCCACAGGCCAGATGCCGCCCCTGGGCTTTCAGCTTGACACCTCTGGTCTAAGCTAAACAAAAATGGCCAATTACATTGGCTATGCCACAGGTGGGGAATTATGGCCCCTTTATGACTTGTGAACTTCAACTCCTAGAGTTCCAGAGCCAACATGGCTGGCTCAGGAATTCTGGGAGTTGAAGTCCACAAGCCATAAAAGGGCCATAGATCCCCACCCCCTGGCCTATGCCAAATCCTGATTCACTGGAAGTTTGGATGTTGGAAAAGAAAGGAGGGGTCTTGTCACAGGTTTCCTCAATCCTTAACATTGTTGGTACATGGCCCTCAATGAGGGGGGAAATTAAGTGACCAGAAAGAGGAAGAGACATAAGAGTCCTTGGCCTAATAGCCAAGTTATCACACTTCTGACGACCAATTACACGATGGGGGTAGTGGTGGGGATACCAAGGAGGGAACAAAAGGGATCTGCTTGAGAATTTTGGCTCTAGCAAAATTTATTTGGGAAATGCTACAATTCCCCCCAAAATATCTGGATGGGGGTGGAAGATTTCCTATCATGAACCAAAAAATAGTTGCAATTAATCAATAATTAAATATGGTTAATCAACACCAATGTAATGCAATTAATATGAAGTATGTGATTAATATGTAATTAAAATATTAATTACATTAATTAATGCAACTAATATGTTTATCGCCCAAGAGATTGCAATATTTGATTTGCTTAGAGATGTATGTTGCATCCCTTACTGGATTTCATCAATATTGAATAGAATAAACAGAAAATGCTATGTATTACTTTGGTTTTCCACTGCAATCACAAACTCCTTAAAGTAAACCATGTTCTTTTCAGTTGTCCAGTCTTGTGTTTTCTATCATCCTTGAGAAGTGACCAATATGCATTTATTATTAGGAGCCCTGGTGGCGCAGTGGTTAGAATGCAGTATTGTGGGGAAACTCTGCCCACAGCCTGGAGTTCGATCCTGAAAGTGCTCAAGCCTTCCATCCTTCCATGGTCGGTAAAAGGAGGACCCAGATTGTTGGGGGCAATAGGCCGACTCAGTAAACCATTTAGAGAGGGCTGTAAAGCACTATGAAGTGTTATGTAAGTGCTATTGATATTATTATGTTTCTTTATGGTTTTTATTTTATTTATTATTGCTATTGATTATTAAAGTTACAAGTTGCCAATCTTGCCCAAAGCGACTTTAGGCAGCTCACAGATTAAAATGCACTATCAAACATTAAAACAATAAATATGGATTTTACATTTTAAATTCAATTAATGTAAAGCTAAGCCGGATGGAGAGGGAAGGAGCAAAATGTACACACGGAGGAGGCGGGGTATTCTATACTCCCATTAGCCAAGTGCGTGCACCTCCACTGGGGCTCTAGGCTAGCGGGCACAGACGTGTCTTCAAGGCCTTTTGCAAGTGGTTCTGACCTCAGGGAGGAGACGTTCCAGAGCCAAAGCAGAAAAGGCCCTTCTGCTGGACTCCAAAATTCCTTGTCTGACAAGGGCTGGGCTAATCCCATCGGGGTGAGCTGGTTTCTTAGATTAGGGGAATCAAACGCAATTTTATTGAGGGCCACGTCAGAGTGGTGTTTGACCTGGGGAGGGGTCCGAGGTGGGCATGGCCAGGGTGCAGTGGTGGGATTCAAAAGTTTTTTTACTACTGGTTCTGTGGGCGTGGCTTGGTGGGCGTGGCAGGGGAAGGATACCGTAAAATCTCCAGTCAGAGGTGGGATTGGCCAATTGTTAAAGTGAATCATGCACTAATTAAACAAATCAGGCTTCTCCCAATCGACTTTGCTTGTTGGAAGACAACTGGGAAGTTTACAAATGGTTGATTATATTATCCCAGGACAGCACAACTCTCATAAATACATGTCCCCAAGGTGCTTTTTCTAGAGACCACGAGACTTTCTTGGATTTTGTTGTTGTTTTTTGAAGAGGTTTCGCTTCTCATTCAAGAAGCTTCTTCAGTTCCAGCTGAAGAAGCTTCTCGGCTGAGAAGTGAAATGTCTTCAAAGAAAAACAAAGGAAGTCCAGTGGCCTCTTAAAAAAGCACCTTTGGGACAACTATGACCTGAATTCTGTCATAAATACATATTAACTGCCAAGCACCTGAATTTTGATCATGTGACCATGAGGACGTGGCAACAGTCATAAATATGAATGCCAATTTTTTTCAGTGCCACTGTAATTGTGGACTGTCACTAAAAAAATGGCTTTTAGCAGAGGTGGTGTTCAGACAGTTCTGACAGGTTCTGGAGAACCAGTAGAGGAAATTTTGAGTAGCTCGGAGAACCGGCAAATACCACCTCTGACTGGCCACGCCCCCATCTATTCTCTGCCTCCTGCATCCCAGCTGATTGGCTGGGTCTTCTTTTGTTGCCCTGCACAGGAGAAAGGAGCTGGAAAGCAGGTTAGTAGGGTGGGGAGGTAATGGAGATTTTGCAGTATATCCTTCCCCTGCCACGTCCACCAAGTCACGCCCATAGAATCAGTAGTAAAAAAAATTGAATCCTACCACTGGTTGTAAGTGAAGGACTACTTGCAATTCATTGCAAGGAAATCGGTGAGATATGTTTAAAAGAACAGTCCTCTGTTTATCAGGAAAGAGGAAAATAATGTGTTTTCTTGCCAGCCACAAACAGTAGTTTGGAATAAGGCCGATCCTCCATTTTAAGTGAAAGCTGAGTTTAATTAGTCTGTCTATATTATTTCCCCCTACAAGCACATCCTATCATTGTTCCCCATAAATCACCTAAGAGGCAGGGCTTTCTATGACAAATTTGCCCATGAACCATGATTTATTTTGACATCCGCTCCATCTTCAAGAATGATGATGCTGGGCCACAGCTCAGTAAGCTCTTAAATCAAATTTGTGTATTCCGTCCCTCACTTTTCGGCTCTGTAAGGACTTGTTGAATGGCCTTTCTGACATAAGTGAAACAAATGTGCGGGACTGAAAGGTTTATGCTAATCCAGACATCTACCCTGAAATTCCTTCTGGCTTTTCTGTCCTCAACAACAACATGGTGGAGGGAGATTAGTGAGTCAAAGAAAACGAAAACGGATGTTAATTTTGCATCATGTTTTCCACGATGGGGAACTCTAAAAAAAATAAAAAAATAATTGGTAAGTCTGAATCTTCTACCCATGCCCACAAGCACAGCAAGTTTTGATACTCCTAGCAAATTGCAAAGGCAAAGAAACAAATAAAAGAGATATAACGAACTTCTGGGTACGTCACATGCATAGCACGTAAGTTGAATATTGAGTAGACCTGGCATTAATTGAGAAAAAAACACTGCAGAAATAATTTCTGACATAATAACAGAGAACAAAGAAAAGTATGTGATAAACCTGCAGCTGAAGTGCGGGGGGGAAAAATGAGTGTGGGAATAGACACAAGATACCACGAACCCGTCTGTCAAATCCTTAATGATGGCTAAGGAAGTGACTGCAGAACCTTAATGTTTCACTGAGCACTGAATTAATACATGACCTGGGAAAACTAGCTTCATTCATTCAAAGTTCTGAAAGCAAATAAGTACAGTCTGATATATTGTTATTTAGAAGTAAGCCCCAATTAATTCTGCAGGGCTTATTCCTAGATAAGCGGATTAGCTGAGAGTTAATACAATTCTTTTTTTAACTGAGTTCAGTTAATATAGCTTATCTTCTTCTAGTGCTCTATCTCAGCCTTTCCCAATCTGGGACCCAAATCCTACAACTTCTCAAAATACTAGCTGGGAATTCTGGAATTATGGGTCCATAAACACATCTGCCCAGCCCTACATATTTACAAGGGACCAAGTTGTTCAAGGTTATAAAATTACTTGGAATACATCCTAGCTTCCAATCAAGGGAAATCTACTGTTTTTAGGTACTATTTTTAGATGCTGATGAAGAAAAGATCTGTCTTAAGGTCTGTAACCATATAAAATACTAGCTCAATACGCGTGCTTTGCTACGAAACTATGTGACCGGGCTTAGTTTTTGGTGAGGAAAATAAAGAGGAAAAAATTCTGCCTCTGCCTACCAGCATCCAGTGGTATTCATCGGTCTAGCATCCTGTCACTGTGTAAGAGAGTTGAGGGCTGTTTGGAAACTGAAACAGTATTTGCTATGTGAGCAAGGAGACAGCAAGGAGCCTGGGCGTGGCTTAGCTCAGCTGTTCTGTACTAAAGCTGCTTGCAGCAGTGAAACAAAAACTGAAACTGAAACTCCTCTCCTCTGCTTGTGTTTTGTATTTGGAGCAGAATTCTTTTCACGTGGAGAGGGGGAGTAGAACTCCTTAGCATCAGAGCGTGATAATAATAATATAGGAAATACTAATGCTCTGATGGTCATTTTGAAAAATCCTTTCTTAGCGAGCACCTAGAAGCCAAGAGGAACATACATGCCAAATTTCAAGTTTGTAGGCTTTAGGGTTCTGGAGTTTTTGTGATGATGCATGAGTGGTATTTCGCTTTTATATATATTCTTTTCTTAAGTTTTTGCAGGGGTTTATATGTATGGTATTCAGCTTTGTTCGGGTATTTTCCCACGTCATTATAGTTGTGCTTTTAAAGTTGTAGCAACGTTTCGGCAGAATCTCATCTGCCATCATCAGGCTTCTGTATTGTGTTCATCTGAGATTCTGCCAAAACGTTGCTACAACTTTAAAAACACAACTATAATAACGTGGGAAAATACCCGAACAAAGCTGAATACCATACATGTAAGTACCCACGAAAATTTAAGAAAACAAATATATATGTCATTCACTTGGACTGAGTACCTGAGGGAGAAGGTTGTCCTTTTACTACACCATTTTTAGTCTTTTCTTCGGAATTCATTACTTCCTTGTAGATTAATTCTGCAAGAGATAAAGGAGCTTGTTATAAAGATACTTCATTACTTCCCCATGTTAAAAAGATGTTTTATTATTTCCCCATATTGTTTAAAACCGCTCTTGACAGTGAATAAAAACCTTGTAAACAAGGACACTAAAATGAATAGCCAACTACGTTTTTCCTAGCTATCATCTATCCTAGTCTTGCCCAAGTCGACTGCCTTGAAGAACCAAGGAATTACAGGTCTCCCTTGTCGTACAACAGTTCATTTAATGACACATTAAAGTTACAACGGCATGGGAAAAAAGTGATTTATGACCAATTTTTCACACTGATGACCGTTGCAGTACCCCCATGGTCACGTGATCAAAATTCAGACACTTGGCAACCACCTCATATTTATGACGGTTGCAGTGTCCCAAGGTCACGTGATTCTCTTTTGCGACCTTGTGAGGAGCAAAGTCCGTGGGGGAAGCCAGATTCGCTTAACAACCGGATTACTAACTTATCAACTGCAGCAATTTGCTTAACAACAGTGGCAAGAGAGGTGGTAAAATGGGGAAACGGTCACTTAAAAAATGTCTTGCTCAGGAGCAGAAATTTGGAACTCAATTGTGGTCATAAGTTGGGGACTATCTGTACCTGTCTTTTGGCCTGCAAAACTTCACAGTGATTCTGATGCACTAACAATTTCTTAGAAAGGGCCTCCGATGAGCCTAAGTTTAATTTCCTGGAACCTTGGTTTGATTGTCACAGACTTAGATGGCTTGTTCATTAAATCTGTTAAGGAAATGCCCAACATCTCAAGAAATATTGTTTTTAATATTATACATATTAAATATTATGGCATAAAACCTCCATCCCTACAACAGAACTGGTATTCAGCAGGTTCTGACCAGTTCTGGAGAACCGGTAGTGGAAATTTTGAGTAGTTTGGAGAACCAGCAAATACCACCTCTGACTGGCTGGGCCTGCCCTCATCTCTTCTCTGCCTCCCATTGAGTCCCAGCTGATCGGCTGGGTCGTCTTTTGTTGTCCTGCCCAGGAGAACGGAGCTGGAAAGCAGGTTAATGAGGTGGGGAGGCAATGGGGATATTGCAGTATCCTTCCCCTGCCACGCCCACCAAGCCATGCCCACCAAGCCGCACCACACCCACAGAACCAGTAGTAAAAAAATAATTGAATCCCACCACTGTACCACGCCTGCTGAAACCAATTGGATGAGCAGGGGGACTGTAATTCAGCACCAGCTATTGCATAGTATGATAATTATATAACAAATCCTCGACTTACAACCATTATTAAGCCTGGAATTACTCTCCAGTCTGTACCATACTACCAAGTTGTATGGTAGTTAAGTGGATCACCACATGATGGCCCCATGATTTTGTGACCTTTGTATGATGGTCATTAAGTGAATACCATGGTTGTTAAATGAACATCACAGCCATCAAGCAAATGCAGTGGCCATTAAATGAATCCATTTTATCCAAAGGGTTTTTTTTTTGCTGGAAACCAGAAGGGAATGCCGGAAACCAGCAAAATTGTGGTCAGGTGATTGTGGGATGCTGCAAACATCCATAAATGTGAGCCAATTGCCAAGCGCTCAAAATGCGATCCTATGACCACAGTGGGGCAATGAGGCAGCAGCTGGAACTCAGGAACCAGTTTGTAAGTACCTTTGGGGGGTAGTTGTAACTTCGATCGGTCACTAAGCGAGGACTATCTGTATTGCATCTGAAAACCATTTAGGAATCCAGTGCAGGTTGCATAGTGAACACAATTCTGTCCTACAGTAACTATAGCATTACTAAGGGAGTAATTAGAAATTTAGTAATAAGAAATTCAGCATCTGATGCCTGAATCTATGATCAACTATGCCCAATGGTAGGACTGGTTCTGATTATGACATGACAGCTTTCTTGTGATCACGTGTTTCTTCTGCGAAGACATTAGGCCAACTCATTGTATCTTCCTAAATGTCCCAAATGAAAGTAGAAAAGGCTAAAAAAAAAAAAAAATTGCCAAGTTCGGCGCTCAAACCAACACCCTAACTGCCAACCCGAGTGACTAATATTCCAACACATTCTCAAACTTCTCAAGAATTACTGAACATGCTCCGAGTGCATACTCAATCCCCATGGAGTGCAGGAGGCACCAGGAGGTGGAGAAGCCAAGAGTCAAGGACAGATATCAAGTGCAGAATCAGATCCTATACCTTGTATGGGTTAAAAAATAATTACCTTTCCACTCTTCGATTGTGTGTTCTCTTTCATCCAACTGCTTGTCATAGATCTGTGGAGGTGGCTGTGAATTAAAACATAGAGAGATCAATGGAATAAGTTAAATTGGGGACATAAAACAAAAGTTTTGAACTCAGTTTTAACTTGGGTGCCAAAATAGTTAAGAAATGAAAAGCTCCGCAAACATGAACCAAGCATGATTTGTGCAGTGTGTGGAGGCAACCAAAAAAGCCAACAAAATCCTAAGTTGCATTAACAGAGGGATACAATCAAGACCAAGTGAGGTACTAATACCGCTCTATAAAGCCCTAATAAGACCACACCTAGAGTACTGCATCTAGTTTTGGTCACCACATTATAAAAAATACATTGAGATTCTAGAAAGATTCCAGAGAAGAGTAACCAGGATGATTAGGGGAGTGGAGACTAAAATATATGAGGAATGGTTACAGGAACTGGGCATGGCTAGTCTAGTGAAGAGAAGGACCAGGGGAGACAGGATAGCAGTTTTCCAATATTTGAGGGGCTGCAACAGGGAGGAAGGGGTCAAGGTATTTTCTAAAGCACCTGAAGGCCAGTGGGTGGAAACTGAACAAGGAGAGATTCGACCTGGAAATAAGGAGAAATTTTCTGACAGTGAGAACAATCAACCAATGGAACAGAAATTGCCTTCAGAAGTTGTGAGACCTTCCTCAATGGAGGCTTTCAAGAAGAGATTGGACTGCCATTTGTCAGAAATGGTGTAGGGTCTCCTGCTTGGGCAGAGGGTTGGACTAGATGACCTACAAGGTCCCTTCTAACTCTGTTTATCTATTATCTGACCACAATGACTCATGCAGTTATCATCTTGCATTGGACTACTATAATTTGCTCTATCTGGGACTTGAAGGTTGCTTGGATGTTATAGCTGATGCAAAGTACAGGAAGAAGCTGTTATAGCAGAATAGCACAAATATTGTGTAAACTATACTAGCTGCTGGTTTGCTTCTGGGTCCAATTCAAAATGCTGGCAATTTCCTATAGAATCTTAAGTCTCAGATCCTTGCTATTTGCAAATGCATCTCATTCATCTGGAATTTATTTGCAAGCTGAGAAGGTATACTGAAGACTATGCCCCTTCTTTGACCATCTAATCTAATCTAATCTAATTTAATCTAATCCAATCTAATCTAATCTAATCTGTGCCTCAACCAGATCTAACCCAGCCCTTGAAAACCCAGTCAGAGAGTTCCTTTTGCTCATCTAAAGAGTGAAGCATGCAAGCCAGGCCCAGACAGACGAAAACTTGGGATCGATCCTGTGAAGTCTGATAGCTGATCGTTCCCACGCACTGTTAGAACTATAGCTAGCATTTATTAATGAGTGAGACAGCAGAGAGCGCAAGTCACAGGGCAGTAGGGGAGAAGGGGTGGAACAGAAGAGCCAAACAAAAGAAAAAGAAACGTGAAATCTCATCCAAAATGATGCACTTGTTCTCTCTCTCTCTCTCTCTCTCTCTCTCTCTCTCTCTTTCTTCCTTTGATAGCTCCTCTCTAGGTTTTGACCTCATGGATGGATGGAGGAGAAAATTGGACTGAACTAAATAGGAGGTCACATCAGCTGAGGCACTAAATTGTCCATTCAAGAGGAAGAATATAAAGCAAAGGAAAAGGCTTAAGATCTCTGTAGCCTTTTTTTCTTCTAGAAAATCTGTCTCCAAAAGGAGGAGGAGGAGGAGAAGCAGAGACAGCTTACTGTGAGCCACACTTTAGCCTTTGAAGCAATTTTAGTAGGTTATGTAGCACCTTTAAGTGCAAGTAGATTGCAAGATGAAGAAGCCCATTTCTTGCGTTCACGATGTAAGAAAGATGTTGAGACTTGAGAAAGAGTGCAGAGAAGAGCAACTAAGATGATTAGGAGACTGGAGGCTAAAACATATCAAGAACGGTTGCTGGAACTGGGCAGGTCTAATTTGACGAAAAGAAGGACTAGGGGAGTGACATGATAGTAGTCTTCCAATATCTATGGGGCTGCCCCAAAGAAGAGGGAATCAAGCTATTCTCCAAAGCACCTGAATGCAGGACAAGAAGCAACAGATGGAAACTCATCAAGGAGAGAAGCAACCTAGAACTAAGGAGAAATTTTCTGACAACGAGGACAATTAATCAATGGAACAACTTGCCTCCAGAAATTGTAAATGCACCAATACTGGAAGATTTTAAGAAGAGATTGGATAACCATTGGTCTGAAGTACTGTAGGGTTTCCTGCCTAAGCAGGGGATTGGACTAGAAGACCTACAAGGTCCCTTCCAACTCTGTTATTCTATTCTATAATTTCTATTGCTAAGTAAGGTGATTGCTAAGGGAGTCGTACCCGATTTTATGCCCTTTTTTGTTACAACTTTTCAAATGGTTGTTAAGCACATCACTGGAGTTCTTAAAAATGAATCGTTTTAGCAAGGAGTCACCTTGACAATCAACAGCAATTGTTGTGAAGTCATGCTGGTTGCCAAGCAGCTGAATTTTGACCTGCAGTGGCCATAAGCGTGAGGGCATTCAAGTACTCTCGTAAATTCAAAAGGTTGGTAAAGGAATGACTGTAAGTAGAGAGCTTCTCTGCTAATTTGTAGTTTTCCATCCAAAACTTGGTCCTCGCTTAATTTCATCTCATCTTTTTAAAAATCAGATTGGTCCCAAACATTTTTTTTAATTAAAAACAACACATTATAAAATAATTATATTAATACATGGGCTTGGTTGCTGCTATTGAACTGGCTTGCCCCTTACATCTTCAAACAGATGCTGGTAACCATGGCTACGGTTGCCAAGGAAATTAAAAGGAAAAGCCTTGGGATTGTGTTGACTTCTAGCTTGACCAATTCCCTTCGCCTGGAATTTGAGATCCTCTCACCATTGCAAAGACTAAATGTGTTCATATAATAGGTAATAACATTTTATATACTTTTAATCTGAAAAACAAAGACATCTATAACACCCTCCGTTCTCCAGGGAAACAGGGCATGGGTGTTGCAGAATTTATACTTAGTTGCTTCTCAAGATAAGTAGACATGTTTGTGAGCATCTTCACAGGTTATTTGTTGTAAATAGGGATCAAGTGTCTGTTGTATGTTTGTCAAACAATGGAAAGGTGCCATAGGAGCCATATGGATGGAAGTTCATTTCCCATTATTCAGGATACCGCTTATAAGCGCTATGTGCTTAGAACTCAAAGCATGCACCCACTTCATGGTCTGTTTCTGTTGCTCCCCTCTGGAAGGAGGTTGCAAAGTATTTCTAGCAGGAATTACCAGATTCTGTAACACAGCGGTGTCAAGCTCATGTCATTACAGCGGTGTCACATGACATATCGGGACTTTTTTCCTCCTTTGCTAAACCGGGCGTGGGCATGCCCAGCGCGTGACACATCCGGCCCACAGGCCAGGAGTTTAACAGGCCTGCTGCAACAGCTTTGTTCCCTAGACTATCCGTCTGGTAAACTTGCAAGATTCGTTTCTCTCGCCATGTTACAAGTACAAGGAAAAAAAAACAAAATTGAAAAAGGTCCTACAGCAATCACTATGCAACAGGAATTATTTGAAGAGACAATGGCTGGCCTGAAGCCACCCAGTGCATTTCGTGGCTGAACAAGCATTTAAAATCACAAGGCCTGAATTATAACCACGCACAGCCCTACAGCCCCTGTCTTCTTCATTACTCCTCAAAGAGCATTTTTTGTCAGAAAACAGACTGAAATGAAAATAACCAGTGCATTTTTAAAGGGCTGATACTGATCCTTTAACCCTGCAAGGTATATTCGCCACTATTTGGCTGTGTTGTTTGAACATATTTGTCATACATCTGATTTGATTTTTCCAAAATGGGCGTCTCTCACTAGAGGCTGACACATAAATTAAGGCAATAAGGAGAAAGCAAGTTTCAAGGCTTTACTTATTTCACATTTGGCCACAGGCTCGTAGTATATGCATAGGACAATGTAATGGACTTCATGTTACATATTATTTTATTTGTTAAGTTTATATGCCGCCCATATGACCTTGTTTGTCTAATCACACTTAGTCAAATAAAACTGTTCTGTTCTGTTCTATTCTATTCTATGCTATGCGATGCTATGCTATGCTATGCTATTCTATTATTATATTCTGTTCTGTTCTATTCTGTTCTATGCTATGCTGTCCTATTATTATATTCTGTTCTGTCCTATTCTGTGCTATGCTATGCTGTCCTATTATTATGTTCTGTTCTGTTCTATTCTATTCTATGCTATGCTGTCCTATAATTATGTTCTGTTCTGTTCTATTCTGTTCTATGCTATGCTGTCCTATTATTATATTCTGTTCTGTTCTGTTCTATTCTATGCTATGCTGTGCTATGCTATTCTATTATTATATTCTGTTCTGTTCTGTTCTATTCTATGCTATGCTGTCCTATTATTCTGTTCTGTTCTATTCTATGCTATGCTATGCTATCCTATTATGATGTTCTGTTCTGTTCTATGCTATCCTATCCTATCCTATCCTATCCTGTTATTATGTTCTGTTCTGTTCTGTTCTATGCTATACTATCCTATTATGTTCTGTTCTGTGCTATGCTATGCTATTATTATATTCTGTTCTGTTTTGTTCTGTTCTTCTCTGCTCTGCTCGGTGCTGCTCTATATTTATTCTATTATCAAGCAACTTGGGCAGCTTACGTCATAAAATACCGGTAACAATATAAAAAAACATTATAAACATTGAACATTAAATGTTAAAACATTAAAATTAACAGCAAAATGGATCTAAAAAGGACAAATATGTAAACTGGGTAAAGGTGGGATCTTCTGCTAATCTACTAACTACTGCTTTAATGTATGTTAAAACACTAAAATTAACAACAACTGGGTTTAAAAAGGCCAAGTATGTAAACGGGGTACAGATAGGATCTTCTGCTAATCTACTAATCACTTGGTATTTTTCAAGTTTCGGTTCTTTTCTTGCAGATGTTGCATTGCCCAACTGGGTTACCAAAATATTCCCTTCTATTGGTACCTCCAGAATGATTAGGAAGATCCCCACTAGCTTAAGTCTATTTTAGCATATTTTAAAAATCACATTTGTCACTTAAATGCTACTTAAAATCTTCTTGCACCAGGTATGAGGGTATTGAGGTAAACAAGGGTAACTCATTTTTGCCTTTATAAAAGGGAATAGGAGCAAATCTGATCAGTTGAGAAGTCAGGTTGGCATCTGTTCACAATAGCACACGTTTCAATAATTATTTTCCAAAAGTTCAACTTGTATTCCATGGATATGGAAATAAGTAAGTCACTATTCATTAAAAAAAAGCTCAAAGCAATCTTGACTTTGCATATTAATGCTGAATAATGTTGACAAACGATACCCTGCAAAGCATAAAGAGGGCTGTAAGACCAAATTTAGGAAAACTTCACCTTGTCCAGATCTCAAAAGCTTAAGTTATTTTATAAGATGGCCAAGGTTCCTTGGAGAGCATACACATCCTTGGTAAGTCAAAAGCCAGTCTATTCTTAATGAGCCAGATATGCAAAGGCAGGTTAGAGTTGGCTTGTACTTCCTTACAAATCAGTCTCTAAAGAGAAAACCCTGACTTCCACCTACACGTCAGTCATTCTGAGTAATCATTCATATTAGCCATAGGTTATCACCTGGCATTTAAAGAAAAACCTCCAGAGTCTACATGTTTTAAAACTATTAAAAGTATAAGGGCCTTGTCACCCATCTATTTCTCTACATTGTTATTCTCACTACCTTTTGAACGAGGCATCTTAATTTTACTGCTTTTTTAGAGGCTGTGAAAAGATCGTAAAAATTTAATGGACATATAAAAAGAAATTTTAGCTGGATAAAAGCTCTGCTTCTTAAATGGAATACCAGCTAGCCTACCACCTCTTCACTTACACCATTGGCACTATGAATCCCAAGAAGCTACCTATAGGGGCATTGCCACTAGGTCAAGATCTTGGCACAAAATCAAAGGCATTTGCTCTAATACTGGTTTATATTTTTAATGCTCCTGCCTCCTCTCACTACTATTTATGGCGCTTATTCTGATGGTTTTGTGTCCAAATCAGATACGTTGACACTAAATACTTTAAATCAAACATTTGTCCTTCTGTTTAATTTGCTGCTTCCTTAATGCATTTGAGTTACAGATAACCCTCAATTTGCACCAGAGAATCTCAGTCATTGAGTGAGACAGCCATTAAGTGAGACACTCCATCACTCTTTTCTCTCAATAATCACAATCCTGACACTCCAGATTGCAGTTGTTAAATGATCTCACAGGTCATTAAACAGAGACCCGGAGAAGTAGCACAGGGTGTCTTGTGGGGTGGAGGGAGATAATTAATTCCTGACATATTAAAACTTTTTGAGGCCAAGTCATTGGCTCAAATCAGGGGTGTTACACTCGATTTCATTGAGGATTGTGTGTGACCTTGGGGGGCTGGTGTGGGCATGGCCAGGGTGCATGTGGCCAGCTTGATGTCTCTTGTGTCAGGGGTATCTATGGTGGCCCAAACCCTCTGTCAGTGAAAATGGGCTCCCAAACTCTGTTTTCATCTGCTACGGCCTCCTGCCAGTGAAAATGGAGCTGGGGGGAGGGGCGCACAGGTGGCAGGAGGCCATTGTGGCCGAAAATGGAGCTTGGGCGGATAACATGCAGCCCTTCCGAGCTCCTTTTTCACTGGCAGAGGCACTGCAGGCCAGTCCTTTTCTGTTTCCAGGGTGGATCTATGGGCCAGATCTAAACACCCCGCAGGCCAGATCATGCCTATGGGCCTTGAGTTTGAAACCCCTGGCTCAAATCCTTGATGGTGCACAAGTGCAACTCTCAACACCAGGCAAATCAGGCGATCCAGACATTACGGTAAGCTTAATCTCTCTATACAAGAATCTGAACTAGTAACAGTCAAGGGAAATTAGTGGGAGTTTAGAATAGAAAGGGATTCAAGATTTGCTGGACTTAAATCTCTTGTGAGCATGCCATGTCTCATGACTGATGACTTGTTTGACTCCTGCCTTACGCTCAGCCTGATCATTTCCCACAGGAACATGGAGGAGAAGGATAAAGTACCGGCTGAAAATCCAATTCTTTCCGCTCACACTGACTCCTCTAGTTTTAATAATTTTCCTTCTTCCCAGAAACAGCCATGGAGCAGAGGTTTCTACACAATTCCTAATTTTCCACATGATTCTTTATTTAGCGTAGGGTATGGCCAAGCCAAACAAATTGTTCACCCCAAAAATAAGAAACATGGAGTCAGGCCAAAATTAATAAGTTGCCTCAACATGGTAGAAATTGGATAAACAAGAGCAATGGGGAACCAGCAAAATACTTACAAAATCTAACTTTCCTCAGGCTGAAGATGCCATTTTTCAAAGTCAGACATAATATCTTAGCATCATATTGCAGCAAGGCAGACACTCCAAAATCCCATTAACTAAGCGTACCTGCCTAGGTGGTGACAAGAAAATTGAATCCATTTCTTACATACTATTACACTGCAAATCCCATGGAGATATCAGGTCAGCTTACATTTGACCCTAATAGGTAAATCCTCAGGAAGGTCAGACTATTTCTATGTGAATCAGCTCCTAGAAGATTCAAAATAATTTGTCACTTGCCCGGTAGTCAGATTCTGTGTTGCGATGATGAAAATAAGGCACAACAGGCCACAGGGATAACCTGTTTTATTCACCACTTCAAGTTCATTATGTGTTAATTATCTTTTTTTAGGTGATATGCACTTTTATTTTGTAAGTTGTAATACTTTAGATCTGTACTGCTAATGAATATACAATTATAGTAGTATATGTTACATTTTATTTTATATTTATTATATATATATTATATTTAGTAATGGACCAGCAACATTTAAAAAAATATGCAACACAAAAGTAAAATCAAAGGGGTGAGATTAAATACTAAGATAGCAAGTATACACAAAAGTAAGATTAGAGGTGAGAGTTTTAATAGTAATTCGCATGCACACAAGCATATGTATGTATATATGTATTATATCTTAATGTTTAATCTCATTCCTTTGATTTTATCTTTGTGTTGCACATTTCTAAATGTTGTTGGTCCCTGATCTTATAATCATTATATTACTTATATACTTCAATACTTGGGAGTCGAAATGCCAGACCTTGACAGACAATATCACTTGGTCTTGGTTCCCGAGGACCAAGTGGACATAACTTTGATGCAACTAGAAAATTGTGAATAAAAAAATTAACATCATACTTTGTAAGAAATGTTCTTCACCAACCAAGTTTCAGTGACTCCAACAGAAACAATGGTAAATTAAGTAAGACTTGTTTAGACGTCATTCTAGTTGCACAGCTGTTATCAGAGAGTTCTATTCCAAGTTTATTTTAGCAATTTCTACAATCATCATAGCACCTTGGGGTGAGTATTTGTACAAAAGTTATCTGTCTTCACGGGATTATGCATGCTACATTCATATAAGTAATTGTATCACACCAAATTCCTTCCAGAGTAGCTTGATGACAGATAAGAAGGAAGCTTTAAAGGGCACAGGTGTCACACCAGTATTTCTATTAGCCTGGAAGGATGAACGTCAACCAGTATTTTGATATAGACAAAATTGGATTTTTCCCAGCCTAATTGTTTCTTGGGGAAGGGGAAGATAATGAGTGGAGGCAAAGGAATATCAGAAACTGGGATGGAGGCAAAAGAAAATGGTAAGCTCATCTATCTTGGGTTTTAGGCCCAACCCGGCTTCTTTGACCTTTAGTCCCAGACAGTTATCTCTGAAGGAATGTGGTAGATGAAAAATATTTGAGCTGCGCAAATGCAGGCAAACACTAGCTGGCAGCAAAGAGAAGAGGGCAAGGGATTGAAAATATTTACTGCTCTCTGGTGGGCATGCAGATTTTTGCAGCCCAGCTATAGATTCTGTTGTTGTAGAAGAAGACAATTTGTGAACTATCCTTAATCATCTGTGAACTATCCTTAAATATCACATTTCGATTCTTACTATGTTACAGAGCATCTGATTATGACATCGAACATGTAAACAAGCTAAATTCACTACTAACATGGGAAACATCCTGCCCACATGCTTTTATCTTTCTTGGTGACTTCAATCTACTTCATATTGACTGGACCCTAAACAAATGTACAACTGAACCCATACATGCAACCTTCTACAATGCTATTACAAATCTGGGACTGGAACAACTAGTAATCAACAATGCTAGACTAAACAACTGCCTCGATGTTATCTTCTGCAATAGTTTGAATTTAATTTATGGAATATAAACTAAAGAACCCTTTTCCAACAGTGAACACAATATGATTGACTTTTGTCTCAACATACTCCCACACGAAAATCATCACAATGACGCAATCCCCAATTATAACTTCCAAAAAGGCAACTATGATCTTATAGATAACGATCTCTTATCCCTTGATTGGCAATCTCTATTCACTGGTTGCAATACTGTTGAAGACCATTACAACATATTTTAATTTGGAGTCAAAAGAGTCATCAAACTATATGTACCAACAACAACTCCCAAAACAAACAAAAAAAAACCAGATTACCCATAACAATAAGGAAACTTCAATCCAAAAAGAGATCACTCTGACGGAAAAACATATCTGGTCACGTTGCCAATTTCAAAAGCCGATACAAAAATTTATGCCACCAGATAAACACTGAATGCACCAATTATCACATCAAACAAGAGGAAAACCTTCTACGCACCAATTCCACCCATGCTTTCTACAATTTTGTAAACAACAAACTAAAAGACTCAAGGTCCTCACCCCTGATAAGACCTAATGGTAAAGACTGCAACGACGACATCATTAAAGCCTACATTTTTAATGCATTCTTTGGCTCAGTATTTGTAAACAGCAATGGATCATGCCCAGTATTTTCTAGCCGAACCACAGAAAACTACAATGATCTAATACATATCGATTTCACAGAAGACAATGTTGAAAAAGCACTACGCAATCTAAAACCATCTCTATCTATTGGACCGGACGGAATATGTGCCTACTTCTTAAAAAAGCTATCCACTGCCATAGCCAAACCTCTAAGCATAATCTTTGAAAAATCTTTAAGGACCAGCTCCTTGCCTAACCTATGGTCACAAGCCACGGTCATCCCCATCTTCAGAAAGGGAGACCCCAGCCTAGTTGAAAATTACAGACCAATCTCCTTATGCTGCATCACCTGTAAAGTCATGGAATCAATTATTAACCAATCCATTATCCTCCACTTAGAGACAAACAACCTACTTTCCAATAAACAATTTGGTTTCAGAAAAAAACTATCCTGTAATCTGCAACTCTTACACTGCAAAAACATATGGACTACACAACTCAATCAGGGCAAAGCAATAGACGCAATCTACATAGACTTCGGTAAAGCCTTTGATTCAGTGGTACACGACAAACTACTCCTAAAACTAAAATCTTATGGTATCTCTGGACAACTGCATAACTGGATAGAAGCATTCCTGTCAAACAGAGAACAAATGGACAAAATTGGGAGTGTCCTATCAAATTCTGTACCTGTCAATAGTGGTGTCCCCCAAGGCAATGTTCTAGAACCAACTCTCTTCATACTCTACATAAATGACCTCTGTGATCATATTAAGAGCAACTGTGTTCTCTTTGCTGATGATGTAAAGCTGTTCAATACCACAGACAATACTGCTACCCTTCAAAAAGATCTTGACTATGTATCAGAATGGTCAAACAAATGGCAACTTCAAATCTCAACAAATAAATGCTCTGTCTTACATATTGGCAAAAAAAAAATCAGAAAATAAAATACAAGCTGAATAGTCAAGACCTTGTTGATGATCCAAGCTCTGTAAAAGACCTTGGAATACTCATCTCTAATGATGTAAGTGCTAGAGCCCACTGTAACTACATAGCCAAAAAGGCATTAAGAGTTGTTAACCTAATCCTACGTAGCTTTTTCTCTGGTAATATCACACTACTAACTAGAGCATACAAAACATTTGCTAGACCAATACTCGAATACAGCTCATCAGTCTGGAACCCACATTATGTATCTGATATTAGCACAGTTGAGAAAGTCAAGAAATATTTCACAAGAAGTGTTCTCCACTGCTCTACTCGTTGTAGAATATCTTATGCCACCAGACTTGAAATTCTAGACCTAGAAAACCTTGAATTATGCCGTCTTTGGTCTGATCTAAGTATGGTATATAAAATCATATATTGCGATGACTTACCTGTCAATGAATACTTCAGCTTCAACCAGAACAACACAAGAGTACACAATAGATACAAATTCAAGGTTAACCACACCAAACTTGATTGTAGGAAATATGACTTCAGCAACAGAGTGGTCAATGCCTGGAATACTCTACCTGACTCTGTGGTTTCTTCCCCAAACCCCAAAAACTTTAACCTTAGACTGTCTACTATTGACCTCACCCCTTTCCTAAGAGGTCTGTAGGGGGCGTGCATAAGCGCACCAACATGCCTACCATCCCTGTCCTATTGTTTCTTTTTATTTTTCTTATATGTACCCATTTCACGTATTCATAACTATGTATATACTTATACCTATTATCTTGTAAGTGATTGACAAATCAAATAAATAAAATAAAATAAACAATGTTCTTCAGTCACATGCTCTCTGACCTCTATCATTACACACAATTTATCTAAGCCACCCTTTTGGCATTTCTGCTGAGTGTTAAAGAATGGTGGATACATCCTAGACAGGCACTGTGGGAAATAGCATCAGAAAAGTGAAGGTTTAAGATGACAGATTTGCACAAAGTATTATCATTTGATTTATCTGTTTCTAATGATCACTGAAAGACAAAGAGAATGCATTAACCAAAAACTAAAACTATGAGATCCTGAACAGCTACAATAAATCAAACTAACAGTTCAAGCTCCCCCCACCACATCTTAGGATGAAATCCTCTTATAGCTTATGGAGTTATGAAGCACCAATACACAAAGGGACTGACCTTGAACACACTGCAAAAGCCCTTATCGTGTTCAAAATTGACTGCTAGAGTTTTGAATGATTCAGCTAGGTGGAGCCACATTAAACCAATTTGTACAGAACAACTTTCCTTTGTCTAACTATTCATTATTCCTAGCCTATTAAAAGTATTAAAATCTCTGTCAACTGAAAACATACATCTTAGTGCTGTGGTGGTGAACCTATGGCACATGTGCCACAGGTGGCACACAGAGCCATTTGTGCCGGCATTCGAGCTGCAGGCAAACTTACCTCACTGCGCATGCGCATGCCTCACAGCTGATTTTCGGCTGGTTTGAGGCCTTTTTTGGCCTCCCTTGAAAAAAGCTTCTGCAGGCTTTTCAGACCAAATAGGTCCATTTCATCACTTCCTGTAATACTGGAAGTGATGAAATGGGCCTATTATTCATCCTGCAAAGCCTGCAGAGGCTTTTTTCAAGCCTCTGGGAGGCTGAAAAAGGTCTCAAACTGGCCGAAAATCAGCTGCAGTACAGGTAAGGGGGCGGCAGTGTGGGGGGCCAGCAGTGGGGATTGCACACACATGCACAGGGGACATGGAGGCACACATTGCCTTCTGGGTGCTGGCATGTGAGCACATGTGCACCAGTGCGCACACAATTTTTGGCACATGAGCCGAAAAAGATTAGCCACCACTGTCCGAGTGGCTTCATAAACACATCCATGTAATTTTATTAGCAGGAATACAGATGTGGCTTGCACTTGTCTTCTTAAGGGATGAGGTTTTCTTCCAACTTCCCAATCTAATCTACAGTCTTGTTGGTTCCTGGAAGGTTCCCATTCATCCTACTTAGCTACTAGGCCAGAAAAATTCTGCTAAGGTAGTGTCACCTACGGGGAAGAAATGTTGATGTTTATATTTAAAACCTTAATAGTTGGCTCCGACTATTCTTAAAGGCAGAGTTTCTACTCTACTATCCTGCTTTAAATCAAAAATAGTCAGCTAAGGACATTGTCTGAATATCAGGGTTAAGTTCAAAACCAAAGGAAGCAGCCACTTCTTTGAAGGCATCCAGAATCAGAACATCGCGCATCAACATTATCATTTTTGACCCAAGAGAAGGAAGTTGTATGTATCCAGGATTTTAAATTGACTTAACACTGCTTTTGTTTACAAAGTTATGCATTTCTCGCCTTTCATTTCTATCTCAAATGAAGAGGTTCGGCAGGTTGTTTTTATTCATTTTATTTTTTGGTATGTTTATTACAGTACAACATCTGCAACTCTTAGAATAAAGTAAACGCAGGTACTTTCTCCCTTATCAAACATAGAAGAGACTTATAGGAAGTTGGATTAAAATTAGGGAATTCGGAGAATGGAAAAAGCTGGGAAGCAAGCAAGTAATTAAATGTCAACTCTCTTGTGACTGATTTTCCCTCCCTTCCACCCCCCACCCCCCAAAATAAGATTAAATTTAAGATATAGGTAAATAAAGGTTAAGGAGCAAGTTCCAATCTCTTAGCAATTCTAATGGAGAGAACCTTAAGGATTCACACATGTCAAATAATCCCCTGGAACAAAAAGGTGAGGTCACTAAAAATTCCACTTGTTTCTGAGAGATTTTCAGAGAGGTTCTTGTGATTTCCAACTCAAAATTGCAAGAAATTGTTGTTTTATTGATTTATTTTGCTATTAAGTTTCCCTTGTTGGTGGAATAGTTAGGAAGGCCTTCAGAAACTACTTTAAAAAAAGATAGTGGGAAGAAGACAAAGTTGCAAACCCTAAAAAAATAGGAAATCGAATGACTCTATTACAACATGCTAAAATAAATTATTAGAGGTGCCCGCATGCAGCGGTGGAATTCAAATAAATTAACAACCAGTTCTCTGCCCTAATTATTCCTTCCAACAACCAGTTCGCCAAACTGCTCAGAAACTTAACAACCGGTTCTCCCAAAGTGGTGCAAACTGGCTGAATCCCACCACTACCCGCATGCATTCATGCACACATGCGTACAACTCAGTACTCCACAGTTCCTAGATCTCAAATGGCAATTAAACATCACATAAACACTAATGAATTCATTCCCAGTGCAACACAAACACTGAGAAAGATTATAAGATTCTCTTCAGGGGATCTTAGAAGCTTCCTGTGATTCATTGCATCTCCTGTAACTGGGTACTAACCCCTGAAAGATAACAGATAATAACAGATAATTAGAGTTGGAAGGGACCTTATAGGTCATCTAGTCCAACCCACTGCCCAAGCAGGAGACCCTACATCGTTTCTGACAGATGGCAGTCCAATCTCTTCTTGAAAGTCTCAACTGATGGCACTCCCACAACTTCCGAGGGCAACTTCTCTTCCATTGGTTGATTGTTCTCACTATCAGAAAGTTTCTCCTTATTTCCAGGTTAAATCTCTCCTTGTTCAGTTTCCATCCATTATTCCTTGTCTGGCCTAGAGATGCTTTAGAAAATGGTTTGACCCCTTCCTCTCTGGGGCAGCCCCTCAAATATTGGAAGACTGCTATCATGTCTCCCCTGGTCCTTCTCTTCATTAGACTAGCCATGTCCAGTTCCTGCAACCATTCTTCATATGTTTTAGTCTCCAATTCCCTAATCACCCTGGTTGCTCTTCTCCCTTTCTCCCGCCACCAGGGAAAAAAAGGGTTAATGATGCTTAGATGGTTTTTAGTACTGAAGAAGGACAATGCTGATTCCCATTCCTACTAGATACATTATGGATGAAGAATTTTCTTCTACCACCTTGTTGTCGGAATCAGATTACCCAGTAATCTTTCCACCAACCTTACAGGTTGACCATTCTGATCTTTCATCATATGGGCACATCCTTAGAATAATTCAGGCAAAGGATCTGACATCTAATTCCTCTGGACTGCAGTGAGGGTCAAGGGGAAGCAGGATCATCACCAGAGATAATGAAAAACTGCCTCTCTGAGGCCTCTCTATCCATCAGCTATCAACGTGTCCATTAGGCATGTCCTTCTATCAGTTCAGAGTGTAGTAAATTTGGGTTCTTGCTCTGCTAGAACCATTTTTATTCCAGTTGACCAGGGTAAGTGTTTTGTAAATAATTTATGTAATTATTCAGATCTTTCAGTTCCTCAATATCTTCTCCATTTTGTGTTTTGTAAGGCCTTTATTAGTTTGTAAGGCCTTTATTTTTTAAGATACTCTAAAGAGACTTTGATGAAAGGAAGAAGAAACAGGAGAGGATGGGGGGACAAAATAGATTTGAAGATACTATCCCTCAGTTAAATTGAGGGTTGAGATGTTGAGACTCTGGAAAGAGTGCAGAGAAGAGCAACCAAGATGATTAGGGGACTGGAGACTAAAACATGTAAAGAACGGTTGCTGGAATTGAGTATGTCTAGTTTAATGAAAAGAAGGGCTAGGGGTGACATGTTAGCAGTGTTCCAATATCTCAGGGGCTGCCACAAAGAAGAGGGAGTCAAGCTATTCTCCAAAGCACCTGAGGGCAGGACAAGAAACTAACCAAGGAGAGAAGCAGCTTAGAACTAAGAAATTTCCTGACAGAATGGTTAATTAATGGAACAACGTGCCTCCACAAGTTGTGAATGCTCCAACACCGGAAGTTTGTAAGAAGAAATTGGACAACCATTTGTCTGAAATGATGTATAAGGTTTTCTGTTTGAGCTGGGGGTTGGACTAGAAGACCTCCAAGGTTCCTTCCAACTCTTCTCTTCTACCTCTCCCACATCCTTGGGAAGGAGTCGCTAGGTAGACAAAATGCCAAATCCAGTCTGAACACCTGGAAGTCCTTCCTCCTCCTCAAGGTTGTCATTTCCTCAGGCAATTGGGGGCATCTCTGCATCTACACGTAACATTATATTGCATCTACTACTGCACCCTTAGCCTCTTTCTTGCTGAGATGGTTCATCCCTTGAAGTGGGAACAATCTGAAACTACCTGAGGATAAAGACTGACTTATGAGCAGCAGTAAGCTGAAGTGCGAGGACACTACAAAAAAGAGAGAGAGAGAATCCCGCTGGGGCACTTAGAAATATTTACTTACTATTCCAGATTGCAAGCCGTTCCTGGGAAATACGGTTTTCCCTAGAATATTTCTCAGAGGCTACGTAAAACCCAGTCATAGCTGCATGCCACGTGTTGACAAGCAGAGAAGTCATGCTTTTGTTTGTTTCCCATAAAACCCCAATCATTTATGTGAGAGAAGTGGGTTTGTAGACTTGGTACGACTATAACTGCCTTGCATTGATATGTGAGTTCTATAAGGCTTTGGGACTTGTGGTCGTTCAAGCCATTAAGTGAAAATCTTGGTGGACTCATCTTTCAGGTGCACAGAAATGCAGAGGCAGACGTAAGACATTAAAGTTGGATCAACTGATCAGGATAGCAAACTTTTTCAGCAGACAAACCCAAGCTTTTATTCTCACTCTGGCAGCCAAACATCCAATGAGAAGATAATAGTGTTATTATTTTGTTTATTCTACCCTTCTTATAGATCCAGACTTCAGCACGCTGTGGTTTATGGTGCATCTATTAAGAACAACACAACCAATCCATAAAGAAAATTGAAACCACCCACTGCTCTACCAGCATCTAGTATTAGCAAGTCTCTGAGTTAAAGCCCAGTAAATTAGCTCAGTCTTCATCATTTTCTCACTTACTGTAAGAAGCTCCAGAAATAAAACTATTGAATTGAATTCCAGGATGAAGTGCTATTGACAATCTTGTTTCCTGCCCTCCAAATCTCACTTATGGGATACTCTCAACATATCTACTCAGATATTTACAGACTAGACAGCTGGTTCTACATGAAGGAGAAAGTCTTAATGTACCTAGGTGCTAGTCATTGAAAGGAGGGTTTTTGGAGCATTTTTCCTACATTGATTGAGAGCATTTTAACAAACTGCATCACTGTTTGGTTTGGTAGCAGAAGTGCCTCAGATAGAAAGTCCATACAGAGAGTGGTAAGGACAGCTGAGGAGATCACAGGAAGCTCACTTCCCATCATTCAGGAAGCTGCTTACAAGCGCTATGTGTTTAGAGCTCAAAGCATTGTTAAAGAGCCCCCACACCCACTTCTTGGTCTGTTTCTGTTGCTCCCCTCTGGGAGGAGGTTTCGAAGTATTTCTAGCAGGACTACCAGATTCTGTAACAACTTCATTCCCTATGCCATCCATCTGGTAACCTCGCAAGATGCTTTTTTCTCGCCATATACATACATGCATCTGAATTAAACTGTGTTGTTTCTCTGCATCGTATAATATATGTGGGCATATGCATAATTTGTATTCATTTATTTTGTCATGTTTATAATGGAGGTGGTGACCCTTTGAGAGCTGTATGCAATGAAATTTCAGTTTAATGTATGCCGATTACTGTACATTCAAAGTGACAACAAAGTTATTCTAAGTCTAAGGTCCCCAATTCTTCATTTTTTAAACTACTAAATCTATTTGAGTCTTGTGATGCTTCCTGTGTTTCTCATCATAAAAGTGGCATAAAGTAATGTCACCGTTTATTGGTAATAATATAATGATGCAGTCATTGAACTCTAAGGGCTACAAAAAAGTAAGCCCCTAGTCTAGAAAATAGGTTGCCCATCTCTGCCGTTGGGGACCCTACTTCTTGACATGACAGCTGTTCTAGACCAATTGAAGACTGATATTAAGATCTGCTGAAAGTTGAGAACAGAAAGTACAACGCAAACCACTTTAAGACTTTTTTAAAAAAGGAATGGGAAGAACAATACCAATGTTTTATAATAAACTACAATATGTGGCACTGATTAATAATTGGTTTGGGAAACAACTGATTCTCCTGAAAAGAGCTGCTTAACACTGTAATAATAAAAAGAAAACAACCAGAAAGAGGGTTCAAGGAAGGTTAGTACTAAAACATTCAAAGTTCTAGTTATTCAAAGCTAATAGTCTACTTACCGCCTCCACCTCTGCTGGGTCATACCAGACATTGATGTATGGATGCTGTAAGGCTTCATCCACTGATATCCGTTTGGCTGGATCAATCACTAGCATCTTTGATAAAAGGTCCCTAGCTTGGCTAGCTGGAGCAATGAAAACAGAAAATGCATCAGTATGGGAAAGAAGGGATGGAGAAATGACTTACAATGCCATATTCAGTGTAGTTAGATCAATGCATCTAGACTCTAAGTTCCAGACAGTTTTATGTGGCTTCAATACATATATTGAAGGTGTTCTGCAGAACTCACCTTTGCTAGAGAACAAGAAAATTAATAGATGGTTCAATTAGATCTTTTTGGAAGCCAGAAATAGCAATTTTAAGATGAAGCTGTTTATAAAATTAATGTTTTAGAATATCTGATTTAGGAACAAAGGTCATTGTCCCCCTTTTTCCATTTCCTATTTTGTTTAGTTCATTTTTTTTCTACATCACTTTGGGATTTTTATTTTTTAATAGTTGTATACAATATACGTATATTTGTATACAGTGCTGTCTAATATACATTTTCCTTAATGCAGTTTGCATACTCTTTTAACTAAAATATGCAGGTTTATTTGTGTGTGTGAATGTGTACGTGCCTATTTATCAGATTTATATAGCTGTCTGTCTCACCGCAAGTGACTCTGGGTAGCATATAAGAAAGCTGGAACAATAAATATCTAAAATAATTATTATTTATATAACATTACACACACACACACACACACATTCAGGAGTGCTATTCCCAAATTTCCCTGATGGGTCCATTAGTTCAGATTTCAAAATAGTTCAGATGTGCTGAGAAAGAAGTAACAGATCTAGGTGAATTGGTTTACCATTTACCATTAGATAGGTAAGCAGCCTTCATGCAGTCCAAGTATTGTAAATTGTTCTGACTTTTTGCTGCTCTAGAATTTAGATTGCAATGCATCAGAAGAATTATACAATTGTAAGGAATGTGGGAATTCCTGCTTAGGCTAACCTGCATGGGATAGGTAGTATCATTTACCAACCCCGAACCTGACTGAGTCTTACAAAGATTTAAGTATTCGTTGGAATAGTTTTTTGAATGATACTTTTCTTTATTGTTCCTGGATTGTATCGCTATGAGAGATGGAGCTTTTTTTTTTTTAACACTAGATGAAGAATTCATGCACATAAAAATATATCTACAAGTTTAATTCAGGAAGGCAACAAAAGAAAAAAAAACATCTTTTTATGCTTTAAATCGCCTGTTAATCCCCCTCCTTTTTTTTTGTTTCACCACAGGAGTGAAGTTGGATGTGGAAGGAATCATGAGGGAAATAAATATATGTGTAAATAAATGACATGCAAATTGTAGCGGATTAACAAACATTCTGTATTGCCACAGCAGGCAGCCTTAGGAATCTATGCCTTCAAAATTGATAAACATTTTAAGCTGGTAGATCCCAGAGCTGTAAATAAAAACATTTCCCATCGATCTGTATTTTCTTAGGAAGTTTATTTTCCAAATCAACGGATTTCATTTACATTTAAATCATCTCTATTCAAATCTCTGCAGACAAGGGCTACATCTCATCTGGCACTGTGGTTATCAAGGTGGTTTTCAATTACTGATATTTCAAACCTGCCAAAAGTGAAGGTGGAACACCTTCTACTAACCAAGATTCAATTCAAGCCCATTTGAACTATTGGCCTTCACAATTTCTACCAAAGTTTCATACCGAGAGTCATGCAAGTTACAGCTTAGGCCTGTAAGGGGCCTCTCAACAATTAAACCTTTCCAAATAGATAACACGAATTGATTATTATGTGTTTGTGTGTGTGTGTGTGTGTGTGTGTGTGTATGTGTGTGTGTGTTTTCTGAGAGATCCATATATATATATATATAGTGATCGGGCAAGTTTTTGGAGCAGAAAATAAGGAAAAAAATTCTGCCTCTGCCTACCAACTTCCAAGGAGCCTCCGTGGCGCAGTGGTTAGAGTGCAGTAATGCAAGCTATTCCTACTGCAATTTGGCAGATCGAATCCCACCAGGCTCAAGGTTGACTCAGCCTTCCATCCTTCCAGGTGGGTAAAATGAAGACCCAAACTGTTGGGGGCAATATGCTGACTCTGTAAACCACTTTGAGAGGGCTGTAAAGCACTATAAAGCAGTATATAAATCTAAGTGCTATTGCTATCCATAGGTATTCATCTGGCTAGCGTCCTGTCAGTGGGTGAGAGAGTTGAGGGCTGTTTGGAAACTGAAAGTCTTTGCTGTGTGAGCAAGGAGACAGCAAGGAGCCTAGGCATGGCTTAGCTCAACTGTTCTGTACTAAAGTTGCTTGGTACTGTGAAACTGAAACTGAAACTCCTCTCCTCTGCAAATGCCAAATATGCATTTGGAACAGATTTCTTTTCAGGTGGGGAGGGGGAGTTGAACTCCTTAGCACCAGAGCATGTTAATAATAATATATGAAATACTAATGATCTCATGGTCATTTCGAAAAATCCTTTCTTAGCAAGCATCTAGAAGCCAAGAGGAATATACGTGCCGAATTTCACGTTTGTAGGATTACGGTTCCGGAGATTTTGTGATGATATGTGAGTAGTATTTTGTGTTTTTCTTTGTGTGTGTGTGTGTGTGTGTGTGTGTGTGTGTGTGTGTGTGTGTGTTTTATTTGTAATTTTCCTTTAACAACTATACATATTTTGTGGACAATGTATTTGTATTGTATACTTTTTATACAATGCTAGCAATAATAATTCAATTGAATATACATGATCCTTGTCTTCCAACTGCTAACCTTAAATGCATATTGTAATTATAATAGTTTTCTTTATATATCAGTGTGTATAATACTATTTGTACTCCTCTTTCTCCCCCCTCCCCCCCATTTGTTGGGCTTCTTCTACATTCACATCTTTGTCTTTAAACAATATAATCCAAAGACTTCACCACCCTTCTCCAACTGGTACCAAGAGATGTGTTGGAACTACAACTCCCTGAATTTTCCAGTCCCTGCACAACTGGAGAGGTATAGATTAATACTTCCATCCCCGGTAGTTATATTTAATAATCCTACTTGTCCTTCCTTTGATAGTAGGAATTGGAAGCTTTGGATTAAACATTTTCAGGAAAAAAAAACAGATGGGGATAAAATAGTAGATGATGAACACATATATTCACATAGCAATTATATTTCCAAGGACATTCTCACCACTCATTTAAATTTATCTACAACATATCAGCGTATAGCCTGGTTTTAAATCAAGCCTGTAGCCAGTGACATTTGATGACACAATGATGACCCTATTCTGGTGACAGGTATGTAAAAATAGGAAAGAAATTATGGCCGGCAGCACCAAGTATGCATGTATATGTATGAGTCTGTGTGTGTGCATAATCCCTGCCTTGTAGATACACTAACCTATATATCACCAAAAGGTATGGGAGGAGACTAGAAAAAGATAATCTGTCATAATTGTTGACTGATGCCATTATCGCATCCTGGAACATCAAAAAAAAAAATCAAGATGAGGCCACAATTGTGCAAAGAACATCCCTTTAAATATGTACCGCATACAAGGCATGTAAAAAAGGGCAGGAACAGAGGTTGTATTCAGCCGGTTCGGACCAGTTCTGGCGTACCGGTAGCAGAAATTTTGAGCAGTTTGGAGAACTGGCAAATACCACCTCTGACTGGGCCCAACCACCTGCCCCCTGTCCTATATTCAGGGGTGGGATTCTACCATTCAGACCCGTTCTAAAGAACCGGTGGTTATGATCCTGTGCAGTTCAGAGAACCAGCAAATCGTGCCCCTGGCTGGCTCCACCCCTCTCTGCCCACCCCTCTCCTCCCCGCCCAGTCAGTCCTTATCGTGCATGTGAAACATTGCGTGCATGCCCAACATGACTGACTGTGTTCTTCCCCTCCTAGTCACTCCTTAAAGTATTTCTTTTTTCCCCCACTCCCGATGATCAGCTGTTCTTATGATCAGCTATGCTGCTTACTTACTGCTTCACCCAGGAGGCTTCCCTGAAGCCCAGGAAGGAAAAAATGGAGGAGGGACGCACCACCACCACCCTTCCATTTTTTTCCTTCCTGAGCTCCAAGGAAACCTTCTGGGAGCAAAAACACCCCCCCCCAGGAGGCTCCCCTGAGGTGCAGGAGGCCTCAAAACAGAGCACAGGGGGTGCTGCATACCCCCCAATGCTCAGTTTTTTTTCCTTCCTGAGGCCCAGGAAAGCCTTCTGGGAGCAAAATGGAGGCTCCCCTGAGGCGCAGGAGGCCCCAAAACGGAGCATGGGAGAGTGCTGCGTGCCCCCCGACTCCATTTTTCCCCTTCCTGGGCCCCAGGGAAGACTTCTGGGAGCAAAAATGCACACACACCCCAGGAGGCTGCCTTGAGGACCAGGAGGCCCAAAAAACAGTGGGGGTGCTGCAAAAAAAAGAAGAAGCCACACTCACCCAGTCACATGGCCACACCCTCAGAACCGATTGTTACAAAATTTGAATCCCACCCCTGCCTATATTCCCTTGTTTTTTAGCTCAGCTGATTCGTGCAGCAGAGCAGATTGCTGCGCCTCAGCTGAACTAAAAAGCAGCTCATCTCACTAGCGCTGACGCAGAAGGCGGTTTTTGAGTGCTGCCTGCGCGAAGCGCGCTCTCATAGAACCGGTAGGAAAAAATGTAGAATCCTACCACTGGGCAGGAAGGCTTTGATAGCACAGTTATGGTCCCCTCTTGACTTTTATTAAAAACCTATCTCACCTCCACCTTGCATCACCGCTTAGCATTTTCAAATATGATATGTAAAACACCATTTTGATCAGAGGTCCCTGATCTTTGGTGGTTTGGGAATTCTGGGAGTTGAAGTCTGCCAGGCTTAAAGTTGCCAAGGTTGGAGACCCCTGATTTAGATCATTTGGGGTACATCAGTATACAGGTAGTCCTCAACTTATAGCCATTCATTTCATGACCCTGCGAAGTTACAACAGCACTGAAAAAAGTGACTTATCTGATTGGCTTTCACTCTTACAACCACTGCAATGTCCCCGTGGTCATGTGATCAAAATTCAAATGCTTGGTAAGTGGTTCATATTTATGAGGCTTATACAGAGTCATGTGATCACCTTTTGCAACCTTCCGACAATAGGGAGGCCAGATTCACTTAGCAACCATGCTACTAATTTAACAACTACAGTGATACACATGTGGCAAGAAAGGTGATAAAATGGGGCCAAACTCCATTAACAACTGTCTTGTTAAGCACTTATGTATTTTAAAGAAGAAAAAACATGTATAAATAAAGTTTAAAAAAAAAAACCCAACTGCTGTCTTGCTTAGTGACATAAAGTTTGGGCTCAATTGTGGTCATACGTCAAAGACTACCTGTAAATATTTTTTAAAGGCTGATGTCATGCCACTGTCTGACTCCGAGGGAGAGATGGAACAGCTGACAGGGAGTCGGAGTGTGGCTCTGGTGGTTGTGGAGGAAACTGAGGAAGGGCACAGGCTGGATGGGCATTCAGAGGAAGGCCCATCCTCTCTTCATCCTAGGCCATGCAGGGAGGAATGGATAAGGGAGAAACATGAGTGGCATGGTCTATGGGGGAGGAAGGGGCCCTGATCCCCTTCATGGGCTGCAGTTGGGAGGATTGGTTGGGAGGATTAAAAGGACCAACTGCGCATGGCAAAGTTGCTGGAAGCAAAGTGTGCATTCTTGTCGGAGCTTATCTGTGTTTTGACTTCCTCCCAACTGTGCTTGCTGCATTATCTGGTAGAAGTCTGCAATTAATCATCCTTGCCTGCCGTAGTATTTACTTCAGTGTGGTGTGTTGGGATTTTTATTTCAAATTAATTTTACTTTGGGTGTGGACTGCATTTACTCCCTCCATAAACTGTTTTCTTTAAAAGTGTGATATCCTGCTGAGGATAATTGGACACTGGGGCCAAGTTGGAGGCATTAAAAGGACTTTCTTCTATTTTTGTGACTTGGTTATTTTTTGTGCCACGCCCCGGGTCATCACAGCTGAAAAGAAAGGGAATGAAATTGTGTCAGTGACCCTTTCCTCAACATTGGTCTCAGCAGAAGTGGGATATGTATTTGACAATGCTCCTCTGACACGAGGCAGGACACTTTGTAAAGCTTCATAGATCCACATCCAGTCAGTGACCAGAAGGGAGACAGTCTGGTTGATCCCATATATATTGCCATGGGTTTCACCCCGGTGGGAGTCTTGGATGTAAATGCAATAACTACATTTCTAATGCAAAGCAAGCTTGCCCTCATTGACCTAGTTCAGGGTGTCAAACTCAATTTCATTAAGGGCCGCATCAGGATTGTGTTTGACCTCAGGTAGGGGGGGTGGCCAAGATGGGGTGGCCAGCTTGACATCACTTGTGTTGGGGGTGCTTATGGAGGTCTGAGTGCTCTACCATCAAAAACAGGCTCCCGAGTTCCATTTTTGGCTGCGACGGCCTCCTGCAACCCCCTGCCAGTGAAAACGGAGCTTGGGAGGGCCGTGTGTGTGAAAGCTCCATTTTCACCGATAGAGGCACCGCAGGCCAGTCCTCCACTGTTTCCGGGGTGGCTTCATGAGCCAGATCTAAGCACCCTGCACACCGGGCCTAGAGTTTGACACTCCTGTCCTAGTCCATGCATGCTTCGCGCATCTCTGTTGTTCTTACCTTTGAGTTTGTTGTGTTCTGAATCAGCTGGAAAAAGAGAGTCTGGAAAAAGTTTAGGGAAAGTGAGGCCAGCATATTTAGGCCGGTTTTCCACGTAGTTCCTCACCGTGGGCTGGAGCTTTTTCATGAATTCTGGACAGGGAGTTCCAAGCTGTTCAATTACCTTATTCCACTGGTCAATATCTGAGCAGAGAGAGTTAAGGAAACAAGTGCTGCAGGATCCCACCCCACCGTCTTTCGCAACCCACTCCGAGCTTTTCTCAGAATCTTGCTGTCTAAAGATAACAAACTAGATTCAGAAGTTATGAAATCTCTGACAACCTTTGTGTTTCCTTTCCAGGGCAATATAATATCAGAGCAATATCACCCATACCGAAACAAGAGCAATGGCTTGGAAATTCAGCTCAGGTGACTCCCACCGATTTGGATGCAGATAGTCCTCACTCAACAACTGCCTCATTAAACAATGTTCAAGTTATGGCAGTGTAAAAGAAAACAGCTTGAGGGTGGGGGGCAACATTTCACATGTACCACTATTGCAGCATCCTGCGGTTATGTGAGTGCAATGGGTTTCCAACAAGTAGAGTTGATGGAGAATGCAGAAGTAAAATTGCAGATTGTGTTCATGTGATGTTTCACTTAATGATCGTGCTGGTCCGCCATGATCAAATGAGAAGTGATGTCATAAGTCAGTCACGCTTTCATGATTTCCTGCTGAGCAACCATACCAATTACCAGCAGAAATGCCAGTCTCAACTTTAGTCGCTAAGTGAGGATTACCTCTATAAGAAGACAATCCAATTCATACATTACCTTGGTGACTTAATTGATGACTGGATTATCCACACCAATCCGTTTCTGATTCTTACCACATAATCTATATGTATTGGATGACACAGATAGCTGAAGCATCTGAGATACTTTATATCAGTACCTGCAGCCAGATGGAACTTGAACACAAGATTCCCATGATTAAAATATCTGCATTTTACCAAGACTGATCCACAACAATGGGGTATAACTCTATTTAGATTTCTTTTTGTAGCAGTTCCCTAAACACCCATGTTTTTTTTTTCCTACATTCATCAGTATTAATTGCTATCAGTAGTTGGACATGTTGTTAACCTGTTATTCCAGCAAGATACTTCTGTTTCATAGTAACAAAGGAAAACCCATCAAAGACATTGAGTCCACAGTAATTCAGTATGTCGGGAAAAAATGCATATAGACTTTGGCGTATTCATTAGCACTGGGTTTGTTTTTTGATCAGAACAAAATCCAAAGGAATAAAAATATGAATACCTCTTTTTGCAAGACCTTAATCCAGAAGTAACTTTAAGCATCCTTCATAAGACACCTAGTATTATTAAACAGCACATGCTCTTTTAGGAAATATGCTGCTGAATAAATGGAAGAGAAGCATTCACCGAAACGGTCCGGTGGATTCAAACACAAGTTCTTCAAATACAGACATATTCATTCCATTCATTTTAGGCCATAACCAATACATAGGAGCAGTGTGCATTCTAAATTTGATTGTGATTTACTCCTGTAGTCGGAGACAGCTTCACATATTACCCCTCGCTGATTGCTTTGCATTGTCTCCTGTTACAACATTTCCTTATGATTATATCTCACATTTCCATTTATTTTTCCAAAGAAGCGTTTGATTCATCCCCACTATGCATATGCAGTACAGTGTTACCTTGGTACTCAAGTGCTTTGAAACTCATCAAATTTGGTACTCAACACATTTTGATGTGAAAGGTTTGTCCTGGTACTCATTGTTTGTTTAGTACTCAATGTATGATTTAGAACTTGTCAGCTGCCTTGTGACTCTCTACATTATTCCTTACAGAAACAATGTGTTTCGTACTCATCATTTTTGGTATTCATCGCACCTCCTGGGACCAATTAACGACAAGTACTTACATTATTATAAAGTATACTTAATTTTTTTAGTTTAAAGTTTAAACTAATTCCCTGCTTATTCGTGGTTTTTTTTCCTATTATTTCCTATTTCAGAAATCTTTCATATTTATTCCTTGTGAAGCATTTCTGCAGAAGTAGTGCAATCAAGCAAATGAAGAGTAAATTAGGAAATTAGGACACAGGTTTAGACAGCCATGAAAGGCAATTAGAATAATTTTCAGTGATCCAGAGTCGAGATGGCTATATGCTACTCAAAAGATCCGAAAATGCTTCTAACTTCCAGTCATTAGAGACTCAGGGGGAAAGTTCTAATGAATTGCTTATGGACTTCCCAAATGATTGGCTACTAGGGGATTAGATAGATGACACTAGAGTGTTTATTGGTTTAAAACAAAAAAGTTGTATTTGAAAAATAATAAAAATAGGGAAACACACACAAGTCATGGTTTCTGGATCTCTTTCAGAGTCCCTTAATAAAGGCCACATCGTGGGCCGGATGCAGCCCATGGGCTTTGTGTTTGACACCCCTGGCGTAGATAAAGTAAAAGATGAGATGACTTTGAGTTCAGGGGCAGTCATTAATTGATAATCTATCATGGAACATAGTCTATTCAGCTAACTTCCCTTCGTCCCTGTCCTTCATTCTTCTTCTTGCTATCTAAGTTTATGCCTTTTCCAAGTGCATTTTGACCATAACATTAAATGAAAATATACCGTTCTATTGCACTTGGCTTACCTATTCCATATTCTAATTAGGAATCTTCCTCCAAAATGCTATTTCCTTTTGATATAAAAATCATTCATTTAGAAAACTCCCGCTTATTATCACAGACCACAACAAGGTCATAATAATGGTTCAGTGATGGATCGCAACCGGTATAAAGCTTTTGACAAGCAGCTCATTCAGTTCAGCTGACATAACACTAAGTATATCTTGCCAAGAAAAATGAGCAAGCAGTTTTGTTTTGTTTTTTAGCAATCTTCTTCAAGGATATATATGCAAACACATTCTTACATATGTCTAGGCCAATGGACTGCTAGTGTACATGGATTGAGAACACAACTAGCGGAAATGAAAGCATGGAACTCCTTTGGTTAATCAAGAGTGATCTTCAATTTTTATCATGGCAATAATGAGATTTGCTACAATTAAGCAAAGGGGTAGATTATTTTAATAAAGAATGTTTGTAAAATATAGTGACACATGAAGCCAGTTCAGATTTTGGATATACAACAGTACCTATTCAGAAGCTTAGGATAATTCTAGCTTGTGGTTAATAGCCCAGTGAAGTGGCTAATAAGAGCAGGCCCAACAGCTACATCCTAGAGAAACTCAGCTGGGAGTTTCTCTAGGATGTAGCTGTTGGGCCTGCTCTTATTAGCCACTTCACTGGGCTATTAACCACAAGCTAGAAATATTAATTCCAATTTATAGAGGAAAAGTAGAGAAGACAATTCACTGTAATTCACAATTCCCACCGAAATGTCTTTCACGATTAGTCAAATCTTGTCCTTCTTATGGCTTTTTGTGGAAGTAGCTAGCGGACCCGTTATAAAATCTAATACTCTCTCTTCTTACTTCTCTTCAAAGAAATTCAAAAATTGGCTGCAATACAATCCACATTATTGCATCAACTCATTATCCTATGTCACACACATTTAAAATTAACAAAATACTCTGGGTTGCTTACAATGAATGGGCAACATGGCTCTGTCTGAAAACTTTTGCATTATAGATAAAACAGGGTTCTTTCTGTGCAATCTTCAAAAGTTTTTGATCTTAACAAGGTCAGCCGTACACGATACATTTCAAGAAACACATCAAAATCAATCAAAGAATGTGACAATGGTCACAGATTGTTTTCTATGGGTTTTTCTCAACGTCTTAGAAACAGGGCAAAGAGAATGCAAAACAAAACTACTTATTAACCCCAGGATACTTGGATGACCCTTATGTATCAGTGCAGAAAGCTATTTCCCATTGTTCTGTAGTCTGGATATGTTTTCTTTTCAAGTGGTCTGGCCTGGTTAATGATGCAGTTCAGAGATGGAAAAAAACTGTGGTGTCCTCACTTTCTTTGAGTCCAGCGGTTTTCTTGCAGATGTTTCATTACCAAACCACCCTGTTTCCCCCAAAATACAACCTACCTGAGAGTAAATCCTAGCTTGACTTTTATATGTTCACCCAATATAAGCCCTATCCCCCAAATAAGCCCTAATTAAGATCTCACCTACTCCAGAGTGCACGAGTAAAAATTAAGCTAGGGTGGGGATGGTGGGATGGAGTTACTACTTACCTTTGGACAGTTGTACCCAGGCCTCACACACCCTGACACCTGCTTTGCTGGCCCATTTCTTCTGCAGCCATCAAGGCTGGCAAGGCTTTCCTGAAGGCCTCTGTAGTTGATAACACAGCTCCGGATCGATCCAGAGCTCAGTTATTGCAGAGGCCTTCAGGAAAGCCTTGCTGGCTAAAGAAGAAGTTCCTGAAGGCCTCTGACAGTGAAAAGACGGTCAATCTCACATAAGTGAGATTAGTCAGTAGATGGCACCCCTGAAAATATAACACAGGGTCTTATTTTTGGGGAAACCTGAGTAAGTAACATCATCAGTGTTGGTGAGGGTGGGAGATGATATTACCTAATTTGGCAATGAAACATCTGCAAGGAAACCACCAGACTCAGAGAGAACCAGGATCCCACAGTTCAACCCTGAGCTACAAATATTCTTTTCTATCAGTATTGGAGCAGGAGAAACTGCCAGCAGATTATGAACCCAAGCCTGAATCTTAACATGTGAAAGGAACAGAAGTCAGCTTTGCACAGTACACAAAATTACAATTAATGGAAGTAGCTTTTGCAAATAAAATAAAATGTGTTGAAAAAGTTGCAGTATAAATGAGAACAAAGACATAAGAGAAAATATTGCATAGCCTTATAAAAACTGGAGTGCATATTTAATGGCATTTCCTCCTCATCTTATTTGTTTAAAAATACCAACATTACTAAGAATGAATTTGAAACAAATCATCAGCCGTTAGTGGCTGTTTCTAGGGAATTTTTCTACAGCAAATGCTTTTAATGGTTTAATTATCGAGGCTCTATGAACAAATTTTAATAACCGTGCAGCTGTTTGAAAGAAACTAGGCTTTTAAAATCCATTATCTATAGGACATTTTGGGTCAGGTTTATCTTTTCTCCAGCTGATTTATTTGAAAATTATTTTTACATTAAAAAGCTATTCCATTTGTTTAACCGTGTCAGAATGATGATTGAATCCAGAGCGTATTGTGGAGAAATATGGTACCTAAAGTAAAACTCATTTCATATTTATGCCTGGTTTGGAAGACAATATTAAAGATTGGCTAAAAATATCTGGGTAAAAAGGCAGTAGCTGGGCAAAGATGTGCATTGTTGATATTGTATTGCATTATATTTATCAGAGCACCAGGAATACATGTGGGTTCTCAGAAGGAAGTGCTGTGTATTGTAAAATGATACCAGTGTAGTATGGTATAGAAACGATGGGGCTGGACTAGGCTGAAGGTCCAAAGTTCCTAATTCACCCTCAACTGTAGAACCTCATTTGGTCCTGTCTCTAAATTCCAGCCCAATCTATCCAACAGTCATGGATAAACATTGGGACATGGAGAACAGTTCGGCACTGTGGAATCCTCGGTGCTCTCTGACTTTGGTTGTTTGCTTGTAGACATTTCATTACCCAACTAGTAGCATCATCAATGCTAGCAAGGATTGGGTATGCATGTATTGATAGGAGACAACCACACTTCCACTGGCAGGGCAAGCCACTGTATATAAACAAAGAGCAAACAGCACAATCACTGACACTGGTGATGTTATCCAGTCAGAAACACCTGCAAGCAAACCATCAAACTCAGAGAGCACCTAGGAATCTATAGTTCAACTCTGAGCACTGTGTGTGTGTGTGTGTGTGTGTGTGTGTGTGTGTGTGTGTGTGTGTGTGTGTGTGTGAACTCTGCCAAATGCCAAGAGTTTTATCCTCACCGGCTCAAGGTTGACTCAACTTTCCATCCTTCTGAGGTGGGTAAAATGAGGATGCAGATTGTTGGGGCCAATATGCTGACTCTGTAAACCGCTTAGAGTGGTCTGTAAAGCATTGTGAAATGATACATAAGTCAAAGCGATATTGCTATTGCTGTGTGTGTGTATGTGTTCATATATCCTGCAAATGAATTATCGAAGAAAAGATAAATATCCTTGAGTTTTGAACATTGACTCAGTTATCAGATATGTAGGAATCATTCCCAGTAGTGACATCCAAAATAAACATATTGCTAATATTTGCTGATTTATCAGCCATGGCATATACGCACAGATTTGAAGCACTAAATTAGCTTGTATGAAACTATGAAAAAATTAATTAATAGCAGAGAGGTGCTGTCCCTGCATAAGGTCCAAAATCCTTTTGAATTTGCAATGGATCTCTTTAAATACACAACATCAACTCAATCTATTTTGATTCATTCTTCAAAACTCTGCTATCTTCAGATGTATAATTTTGCCTCAATAGGTGCCATTAAGGATTTCAAGCTCTTTTGAATTTGAATACAAAACAAGAAATGGGTCTGTGATGCTTCTTTATTCATTTATTTGCCCAACAGATTCCATATAGGCAAGCTAGGATATAAAGGCTAAAACCAACCTCCAACTATGTAACGTCAGTTGAAGATACCACAGCTATCTATAATGACCTATTTGTAAAGTTACAGCAGAACACTATTTATGTAAGTTGTAGCGAACTATATTTCAGCAATGAATTTCTCTCCCCGCTCAGTTAATTTAATTCAGTCGTCCAGACTGCATGAACATGGATTCATTAAAAAAATGAAATAAAATTAATGCTCCTGCAAACCAGACTAAACCTACAAAGTACTGCCATAAACTTTCACGACATATGGAGAGCTAGCAGGATCTATTGCAGGGGTGTCAAACTCAGAGCTCGTGAGCCAGATCCAGGTGGCGGGGCGTTTAAATCTGGCCCACGAGGCTGTCCTGGAAATATCAAAGGACTGCCAACGGTGCCTCTGCCAGCCAAAAATGGGCCACGCGGAGGCCTCCGCGCAGCCTGCTTTTAGCTGGGAGATTGTTGCAGGAGGCTAGGAAGGCTGAAAATGAGGTACGGGGAAAATGAGGTGTGCACGCACCCCACCCCACCCCGTTATGCCCCATTTTGGCCGGCAAAGTGCTGTACTTTGTCCGTCCCATCTCCCACCTTGCTCCCTGCTGTCCCCACCCCCGCCGGCCCACGGAGGAGAACTACAGTGCTGATCCGGCCCTCAAAGAAATCCAGTTTGACACCCCGATCTATTGTAACACAGAAAGTTAAAGAAGAACGCTTGATAAAAACAGGGAACGAGGAATTCAGGAATTCTGAATCTATGGCAAAGGTTCAAAATAAAGATATTGCGGTGACGGCAAGACATCGTTACATACAACGTTTATTGCAGTTCGTAAGAGCCTGTCAGTAATTAAGCTATTCCGAATCAGAAGTTTCAATCAGAACAACAATGTTATCTAGAGAAGCCCACAGCCTAGGAAGGATACGATCAGTGCCAGGAAACAACACAGCACCTTTAATCATTTCTCCCATGATGCAACCTACTGACCACATGTCAACTGAAAACAAAAAAAAAATGAAATGAAGGTAAACAAGAACACAGCAACAGAACAACAAACAAATGAGAAGACTTATCTGGTTGGATCAAAAGAACAGGCACGATTCCTTGCTACTAGGATGTGGGATTCCTGGGAATGTTGCTGTTGTTATTGTTATGGTTGTTGTTGTTGTTGTTTTGATCCTGAATCAGATATTCTAATTAGAAGTAGAATCAGAATTCCATGGCAACCATTCTCTGTTGCATCCATCTGCTTCTTCGGCTTGTCTTTCCTATCAGGCCCTTCTATCATTTAGCAACAGAAGGGGTGGCTCAAGCCAGCAGCCAGACAGAAGGTTTAGAAACAAAACCAAGGCACTAACGAAGGTGCAACTGATCTCTATTTTTGGCCCTCTGCCTTCGGATTTAAAAAAAAAAAAAATCTGTTCTTTTTCCCAGTCCCCAATTTATTTTTCCCATTTCTGCATAAAGCAGGCTTAGTATTAAAGTGCCATCTGCAACATATCTAGGAACAGATTCCCCATTAAATGGGTAATTTATCCTGTAAATTCAAGACACTCGTTGATTGAATTCTCCCTCCTTTGTCCTACTACCCCTATCTTAACTAACCCCCTGACTTACATCCATTAATTGAGGTGGAAAAGAAGAATAGCAATATTTCATGCTCCCAATAAAATCCTTTCTCCATGTTAAAAGTATTCCCTTTCAGAAACTAGGGAATGCTTTTTGGGGAGTAGCAAGGAAAATGTTTGTTGAGGTTCACCACCTGGATGAAAGGATGATGGAAAGAAAAGAGAAAAGGAGTTTGCAACTATGGGATAGAATGGGTTGTTTTATTGCTAAATACGTCTACGTTTGCTTGCATGCATGTGAGCACCGTGGAAAGAAATAGAAAGGAACCAAAGAAAATTTAAAGCTAGTCACTTGCCTTTCTTCAACAGGGTAACTAATATTGTTCCTGTCCCCTGTTTATGCCAAATCCTGACTGCAGCAGATCTAAAATATTCCTCTACGATTATCTACAGCCCAAGTCCCTGAGCTTGGACTAATGCCATCACCATAACTGTGAGAGGGATCTTGGAGTCTTAGTGGACAACCAGCTAAACATGAGCCAGCAGTGTGCAGCAGCAGCCAATGTCCCGGGGTCCTGTAACTCCCTTTTGCGACAAGCAAAGTCAATGAGGAAGTCAGAGTCACTTGACCACTGTGTCACAAACTTAACAACTGCAGCGATTCACTTAATAATTGTAGCAAGAAAGGTCGTAAAAATGAGGCAAAACTCACTTAACGGCTATCTCACTTAGCAACGGAAATATTGGGCTCAGTTGTGGTTGTAAGTCGAGGGTTACCCATATTCATATGCATTAAATTCTCCCTGTCAAATATCAAATTATGTGTGGGGGGCAGGGGTGGGATGCTACCGGTTCTGCCCGGGTCTATAGAATCGGTAGCTCTGAAGAGCAGCAGACACTGAACCGATTCTGTTTTTGCTGCTGTTTGGCCCACCCGCCCACCTGGGCTCTTACCTGTCCTTTATTTCCTGCTTTTTCAACCTCAGCTGCTTTGCACGGCACAGCTGAGGTTGAAAAAGCAGGGGGGGAAAAGTGGCTTTTCAGATGCTGTACACCTGTGCGCGGCGCTTATCAGCTGTCCGGGCAGCACAGCTTAAGTTTTTTTACACACGTTGCAAAGAGTAAAAACATAGTCCCCGAACCAGTAGTAACACCGGTTGAATCCCACCCCTGGTGTAGGGTTAGTATTTTACAATAATAATAATAATAATCTAAGGGGAAGAAAGACAGAAGTGTGAAATATCTGGAATATTAGGAAGATAGCAGATAGCGGTAGCATATTTCTTCTCTGCTACAACTTAAAATCAGTGGGTGTAACTAGCACTCAATTGGGACAAGCTGCCCCCCCCCCACCAAAAAAAATTTAGCTGCAATTATCCTCTGAAATTCACTGCAACTAGATTTGATGATGGCATTTCTGATTGAACAGTTTCAAACGTTCAGAGGCATTAATTCAGCTCAGCTCCGTCTGGACGCCATTGCCTTTCGCGTGCAGAATTACAAAGATACCTCAGTGACTACTTTGCAAGTGACTGATTAGCAAGTTTGTAGAAACATCTCCATGATTTCAGAGCAGGGACAAAACAAAAGAAGAGGAAAATCTCCACAATTCATATATCTGTATCTCTCTGATTGGGAATTTAAAAAATAATAATAATCCAATTGCAAGAAAATACTACAAAACAAAGCTTGAAAACAGTCTCCCTTATTATGTAGGACTTTGGGACAGGAACTCCCATAATCCACATCCTAACTCATCCAGAAAGTTCTATGCTGGGAAATGGGGACATCAATATATCTTGGTTCTCCTTGCCTTGGAATATCGAGTTTGGATCTTAGCCATGAAAAATATTTAATTATTAAAAAATAAATAAAACCAGTATTTATAAGGATTAGGTTACTGGCTGGTCTTGTTTGGATTTACTGTTGGAAATCAGCTGTTCTTCCAGTCTATGACTCTGTGATGTTCTGATACCTTTCCTTTTTAGAAGTTTGGTCATAGTGGTAGTCCTCATTTAATGATCACAAATGGGACCTGAAACTACATCATTAAGTGACATGGTTATTCAACAAAACGTCACATGACTGGACTATAAGACTTAAAAATATCTTATAAGGCCATCAGTGTCTCTGCAGTCATTAAGCGAATCACCTAGTCATTAAGCACAATATCACAATGACCACAATTTGTGACTTACTGCCAGCTTCTCCAACTCTGCTTGTTGGACGCTGGTTGCAAAGCTCACAAACAGCGATCAGGGGATGCTGCAATCATCATAAGTTTGAGTTGTAAAGTTACTTTTTCAGCCTAATTGTAAGTTTGAACAGTCGTAAAACAGGACAGTTGTTAAATGTGGAGCATCTATATTCCAATCCACAGATAAAGCTTAGGATGTAAGAAGAAAGAGGGTGTAAGGTAGACACCATATTATTTGGAGTTCATTCACATCTAAATTTGCCTGCATGTTGAATTTCATTTATTTTATTCTTAGCAATAGTGTGAAATCACTTTGGCTTGTGAGCATGACTACCTCTGTGAAGTGGAGAGGGTGTTAAGTAAGTTCACAGGCTATTCAGAAGCTAGGACCATCGCTTTACATCTCCATAAGCTCAAAAGACATTGCTTACTGAGCCCATTAGAATAGAATGAAATAACTATTGGAAGGGACCTTGGAGGTCTTCTAGTCCAGCCCCCTGCTTAGGCAGGATACCCAACACCACTTCAGACAAATGGCTATCCAACGTCTTTTTAAAAACTTCCAGGGTTGGAGCATCTACAACTTCTGGAGGCAATTTGTTCCACTGATTAATTGTTCTAACTGTCAGGAAATTTCTCCTTAGAAATGTGCAGTTATGTCGGAAGGATCTCCTTTTGTTTTAAGAAAAGTTTTGCTCATACCAACGTTTGTGCTGATGAATAAAATGAGTCATTTTTTTTAGAGGAGAGTTAATTTCAATAAATATGAAACTGCCTGTACTTTCCTTCCTAGTTCATTTTTCATTTTGTTCATAATTGTTCTATATCGGGGTGGGGAACCAACCATGGTCCTTTTATGACTTGTGGACTTCAACTCCCAGAATTCCTGAGACAGCAAAGGAGTCATAAAATGGCCATGGATCCTCACTCCTGTTCTATATAAAGAACTTTGTAAGGGTATTTGACTCGTTAAATTTCGTTCTGGAGAAACTTTCAAATCAGTCCTGCTAAAATGGAATGTAGTATGTTTCACAGACACCTTATGAGACGTTTGCAACAATTATGGACCTTATGAAGTGACATACAGTAATAGTACCAGACACTTTTTGTGATATGTGCGCCTTTACAAAGGGTTTTTATTTCTTAAAACTAGTAAAAATCATCAAGATTTTGTCCCTTCAGTTTGTAAACATTTTCCATTTCATTTTGATCCCAATCTACAAATCTTCAAAATTTCCAAACATCTTTTTTCTCCCAGTTTATAGGCACATTTCTCTATTAGTTTTTATACAGAAAAAACAAAACCCTGTTCCTTTCTTAACAGAAAACGAGACAGAGAAAAATACACTTTATTCTACACTGGGTCTTGCTCTGTGATAGGGCCAAAGTAAAACCTTGGTCTAAATGGGTAAAAAGTATTTAGTTCCTGTAAAAGTAAAATCTGACATTATTTCTTTAACGCACCAGATAGGCAAACAGCTTAAAGTATAGGCCACGTGGTTAGCAGAAATCTGCACTGCTAAATGTGAGGACATACTTTTTCATTATTTGGTAATACATTTATTTTTTGACCGAATCCTGTTAAGCCATTTAAACAACATCAGTACAGTATTATATAAAGGGAAAGGTCTGGAAGAGATAGTTCTTTTTCTATTTGAATGTCACTATAATAGAGTGGGACATACATTTGCAAATAAATGTACTGCAAAAAAAAAATCTTAAAAATATATGAAAAGTGAATTCCTCTTTATAGGTACAATCGTGTTTACAAATACAGCTAAAGGAATATTTTAATCCCATGCAAGTCAATGACACATTACTTTAAAAAATGGGCCAATCAACAGCTATATTTTATTTTTTATTTAACCGATCTAGAGCAAGACTTTAATCTACAAGGAAGGCAAAATCTAACTCTTTGTTCTTTTCCTATGTTCTTGATTGAAATCCCACTAAACTGCCATTTATATTGCCTTTAAGTAAGCCACTGCTTGGATGAATCATTTTTTTGGGCAAAGCAAATCAATGCACAGAAAGTATAATCTAGATCACATTGAGTATTCAAAGTTAAAATATATTTCCCTGCATCCAAACTACAGTAGCAGTAATCCAGAGTGGAGCCTCTATATTATAGATAAAATTAGTTATCTTCCTCTTTCATAGGGTGGGGTGCAGGAAAATATGTTTTAACTTTGAATCTATGATATGGGAAATATTTGGAGCAATTTGTTTTACATTTAGCAAATGAAAAAAGATTAAGCAATGATTCATGTCATTCAATGATTGTGTTTGCTTGTGTGGATATATATGAAACACATTATATGATTTTATGCCTTGGGAGTGATGTTGGATTTATATTTAATGAGAAGTATGACAGGGTAGCCAACTTCCCAAAAACATATTTCAATGTTCCTTGACAAAAAAAAAAAAAAAAACCACAGCCTGCCAACATAGCAAAAAAAAAAAACCCCACCAAACTTTTTGTTTTTTGAAACTTAGAGCTGAATAAAAGTTTCATATGTTTCAGGACACACTCAAAACTCTAGAATAGGTAATGTTGCTCTCTCTTGGTTCACACAGGATAAAATTCCTTGTGTCACTGAAAATCTTGCCGATATCAGAAATATGTGTGGATCCAGGTGGGCTTAAATCACAACTTGCAGGCCAATTGTGATGAGTAGAAGATTTATTTCGGGGTGTTTCTGTTGAGTTGCTGATAACACTCCAGATGGCTTTTTCAAGCAAAATGGAAATCTCTAAAGATCTCTAAAGGCTGTCTGACAAATCATCCATTGATCTTTACATCTGATCTTCAATGCAAGCTGGTGTATGTAGATGATATAGTCTTCCTATTATTCAATTAGAGCCTACTTCCTCTTTGTGCAAGACTGGAGAATTTGCCTCAATATATTGGACAAATATATATATTTATAACCCAGTATGGCTAAACACTCATGCCTATCTCCAGCCATCATACCAGCTGTCAGAAGATTTAACACCAGTTTATCAATAAGATGTTTGTTTCCTTTTAAGACAAAGAATGTTGAAATAAGCATACAATTTCTCCCCCTCTTATTAATAGAATTCCTTATTTTTCCTCCTACAGCTAAGATAAAACTTTTTTTTTCTTTCAATTCTTTTCATTTTCCAATATTACTTTCACCATCTTGAGAGATGGTCAAAAGAATATCACCAAAGCACAAATGGACAAACGAAAATAGGCTGTAGAACTAAGAAGCAAAGTCTTGTTCATACTACGCAACCGCATGCATAATAATAGTAATATTAATAGCCACACTATGGAAAGCTCATTCTGAAAATCGGAGTAACGACATCAGAAAGGGCTGGAGAGCGTTTCTAGGTAACAGAGGAATAAATCAAAACATTCAGCGTAAAGGTTGTATTGACCCGTCTCTGAATCCATACAACGTGAAGGTGGACCCAAATCAACGATGCATTAGCAAGCAAAAGATTATGATGCCACCACAAAGGTCAAAAGGAGAACAATGTTCAAAACATCAAGCCAAAAAGGGAGTGGGAAAGTTAAAAAAAAAAAAAAGAAAGCTTAAAGAAACACATCAGCCATTTTCCTAAAAGCGTTAACATGTTTAAAGGCAGAGCAGTAAAATTGGATGTGACAGTATTTGCCGTATAACTTATTTGTTTTTTGTTTTCATCATCTCTGGATCTCAGATGACTCCAATAATAATTCCACACACCTCTACAATTCATTTTTGTTTGTTTGTTTTTGCTTCTAGCTTTGTGTTCCTGTCGTATATTCTGTATTTGGTTTGGAAAAGTGCAGAATGAACCTGCGCGGGATGGAAAATAAATAATTCAATGAAGATTGCAAATGGCGTAAGGATACAGTCCCTTCCTGGAAAGAGGATTTTATGGCGCACCATTTCTCCCATAATGCATCCTACTGACCATATATCCACTAGAACGGCAGAGACAGGGAAATGAAGAGAGAAAAAGAGGAGGGGGGGGGAGGAACAGGAAAAGTTAACTAAAACACTTTGGATCCTATAGGAGGGGAAAAAGAGGAGGTTGATCAAAGAAAGCACAATTTTATGTACCTTCCACCAAACATTTTTTTAAAAAATACAGATACACACACAGAGAGAAAGAGAGAGAGAGAGAGAGAGACAAAATACCCACTCCATGCACAACTACAGGTAGTCCTTGACTTACAACAGTTCATTTAGTGACAGTTTAAAGTTACAACGGCACTGGAAAAAAGTGACTTATGACCGTTTTTCACGCTTATGACCATTGCATGCATTCCCATGGTCCAAATTTGGATGCTTGGCAACTAACTCATCTCTATGACGGTTGAAGTGTCCCAGGGTCCTTTGATTCCCCCTTTGCAAACTTCCCATCAGCCAAGTCAATGGCAAAGCCAGATTCACCTAACAACCGTGTTACTGACTTAACCTCCGCAGTGATTCACTTAACAAATGCGGCAAGAAAGGTCATAAAATGGAGCCAAATTCACTTAACAAGTGTGTGGCTCAGCAACATAAACTTTGGGCTCAATTGTGGTCGTAAGTTGAGGACTACCTGCATTTCATAAAAAGAAGCAACTTGGAGGTCCACCCAACCAGGAAATACCTACTTCATCAAACTTTTATTCCCCTTTATGGAAAGAACAGCAACTTTAATTTCAGAGTCATTGACACTTGGTATTAATGCTCCATTTTCTTATACCATGAGCCACAGATAAAGATCTTATTTATTCAGAGATAAAATCTTATTATCCCTTTTCTGGGAATAAAGCCTTCTAAATTCATGAGGATTTATTCTGAACGTGGACAGCATGGCATGTGGCTCCAATCATTTCTAATTGACCCAACGCAGGGAAAGTCAAATTTTGTAATCTATTTCACCCAGGTCACTCCTTCTTACAAAATACCAGGAAAGTTGACGTATTCTCATGACACGTTCTTGTTTATTCTCCTGCACAAGGAAATTACCAAGTAAATGGATTTGGGACGTGGGGATGAGAAAAGCTAATCATTCCAAAAGAGCTACTTAATAGCATTTGGGAGGATTAAATAAAAACTGGGTCAATGGTTGCCGTGTGGTGGAAGATGTAGCAAAAAGGAATCTTTCATGAGCTTTTGATTCCTGCTATGTTTACTAATAGCCTTTATACAGAGTCCCATTTTGAAGCCACATTTATAGGTTTCCAGCTACTACAATTTCTAAGTCTGGCTGTTTTATATAGCTGGATGAGCAATACGGATAATGATATCCTAAGTCCTTTCTTCAAGCTATCAGAGACTTGCTAAGAATGGCTATAAATTATACAGCCAACAAGTTATATTGGCCTTGTTACTTCTCAACTCTTTTGATTACCCTACTCTCCGAATGATGATTGTACAGGAATGAGCCACATTAGCTTACGTGTCCACGAAAGAGGAAAGAGTCGTTTCCATTGCAGCTGATGTGGTCCAGTGTTTTAAAGGGCTCAGCTAATCTCGTACGGTCACCCTATTAGACTACCCAGAGATTTTGTAAAAGTTGAGAGATGGGTTGGATGCTTTGTATCTTAACTGATGAATGGCTTTAAAAATGTTTGCAGTGGTTCTTTGATCACAACAGAGAAACCTAAAAGGACCCACGATGTAGATAATGAATGGACAGAGAGAGATTCATAGAAGATATAATATTTAGGTCTGCTTTTCAGGTTCACTGTATGAGTGGTAACTAATTATCAAGTGGTCCTTGGGAAGGAATAGAAACAGAAGGCCAATTGGTCAGTCACACACAAAATCAGCGATACTTTTAATCAGTAAGAAAACAAGAACTCCTCAAAATGTTCAGCGGAAATCAAGAGATATTCCATAGTAGGCCACTTATTTAAGCTGAAATGATTAGTTATAAGACAAATACAGGAGGAACTTTTGCTATGGATGCTTTTTTTTTTTAGGTAAAGTTATCATGAGAAGCAGAGTTTAATTAAGAGCCTGGTATTATTTCTAATATGTCTTTCTATTCTTCCCCCAGGTAATTTTTCATTAATATGGTAGCTGCTGCAACTTAGCCCCAAGTCCATAATTACAGAAGAAAATACAGGGGCCAAGCAGTTAGATAAGTCTTAACAGACAAGGAAAGAATTGCCCATGATCCAGTTTAATGAAATTTAAGGGACATGTGAAATGTGATGGAGTAATTTATTAATCTTTCTATCTCTGTTAGATATAAAGCCAAAATAATCTCTACATCAGTATACTTAGCAATGATAGGACTACATAGGGGAAATGTCTGATATACAGTAGTTTCCGCATTCCTCAAGAAAGATATGGTTTCTGAATGGACTTCTGGTTTGAGCTTCTTCAGTGACAGACTGAATCCACGATCGTGCACGGTTTCGATCCGTGCTCAGCACCGGAGCACCCCGAGCTGGCTGGATTCGGGGCTAAGCCTTCCTGTAAAGGTAGTGAAGAGGGGGGAGACCGCCAGCAAGGTCGAGGAGAGCCTCATCTCTCCTCCTCAGCTGGCCATTACTCCCTTTCCTGAAGGCAGTTGCAGCGGTGGTCAGAAATGGCCACCTCAAAGAAGAACTTGACTGGAAAAGAATGTGCAGGAGGAAGAGAAAGTTTTGGTTGACTGGGTTGAACTGAAAAAGCAACAACATAAGGTACCCTAGAATTTGAACTATAAAAAATAACATTGTTCCCAAAGAAGACTTTGAAGCAGCGAAGGAGAGAGGGAAGGGAAAGGATTTTCCAACCATATTTAGCACTATGAACCCACCATGAAAAAGGGCTAACTTATTCTATCCAGTATCATCCAGTATGCCGAGTAATTATTTTCTAATGCTTTTTCAATCTATTTTCTTTTCCTTTCTGCTTCTTCTCTTTTTGTATCCTTGACAAGAAGTAAATTGTTGTGGACTCAAGCTATTCTTTTTATTAACCAAAACAAATGTTTCATTTAGGGGACAAGATGGACAGGTGTGAGAATGGGAGTCCAATATATTAGACTAGTACTTTAATGGAAATAGTAATTTAGGAATCTTGGGAACAGGATAAGCAAACAAGGGTAAAATAAATTATCCATAAACTTGGATTGAGAGAAAAATGAAAGCATGGAATAGCCCTAAAAGGCAGATAGAATGATAGATGAACATTAATTTAAAATAACTGACTTTCCTTCTAGAAATTTAAGATGATTTCCTGATATTTTAAATCTAGAAGGAACATTAAAAATAAAATCTGTTTCTCTTCTTTCTTACAATGCTTCTATTATATCTACAATGTTCCAGGAGTTCAAATTAATTTCTCACATGACCATAGTCTGTTGCCCCATTTATAGACATGTTCCTTTCTCACTTGATTTTCACTAAGCAGCAAAATTCCTGGATTCTTCATTGCATAATATCCTAGTCTAGGTTTGCCTATGTGAAATATATTAATTTTAGCTGTCACAGGAATGACATAAAGAGCCTGATCATAGATTTCTTGAGGAAGTTCTAGGAGGTGTTTCAGTTCGGAGGGGTGTCTGTTCAGTAGAAAGGGAAGACCACATTAGCAACCTGAACATCATACTCATGCATTTTTGAAGGTTTTTATGATTGCCAATGATCACTTGGCCTTTTGTCTGATCCAGTGTAGATTTCTTATGTTCTTATGTACCCTATCCACAGAAACCTGTCTTAACAAGTCCTGTGCTTTGTTAGAACTTACATTCTAAATCAAAACCAACACTTGAACTCACCTTTTTTCTCAGTTGGCTGTTATAAAACTTCTGAATAAGAAGATTTCCAATGCATCTCACCCTTTATTATCTTTTTTTTACGATATCGTTTTTTTTTTAAAATCTAAGTGAGTACTATTGATAACTAACAACTAGAATTTCTTTTAGGACAACTGACAGTTTGAAATAGCAAATACAAAGTGTATTTTAAAAGTAGCCTGCATTTTTATCCAATTTTATCCAATTTAATCAACGGAGAAATCAGGCTAAAAATCAGCTACTAAATGCCAGCTTGTAGACTGCAGTCAGGTATCTGTGAAAAGAACTGCAGCATGCTAATTGGATCCCCCCAACTTAAAAGGGAAGGCTTTCAAAGATGCAAAATTTCCTCATTACATTTAACACACAAGGTATTCTCATTTTAAAATTGTTTAGCATTGTTTAGCATTCATTAGCAATCTAATGAATGTGTTTCTGTAGTTTTCTTATTTGCAGCCTTGATCTATGTCATTTATGCAATCATGTCATAATAATGTATTACTAGTAGGGATTCTTTTTAAGCACACAAATGCTTGGTAGGATTAAAAAAATTGAGCACAACAAAATAATCATCTTCTCTTCTTAGCATGTCATTTGGGCTAGAAGAGGTTTCTCCCCAGCTCTATCCACCCCATTTAAAAAAATAAAAATGGCTCAGTTATGGTATAGTAGGGTACAATTTTAACATCACTATCTTCTCCGCTCACCTAGGGACCTAAGTATAAGGACTACATTCAATATTTCATTTTTAATGTGGTAGCAACAAAATGGACCCATCCAAAGTCAATGCTGCATTTTTATGATAATAGAGGATTTTAGCAGATTTTCTACAGCTGAGCTGAGAAACTTTCAGTTCAAATATTGCTCCAGAAGGGTTGCCAAAATGGCTTTGTTGTGGCTCTGACTAATAGGCCTTCCCTCTTTCTAGATTGGGATAGAGAACAATGGCCTTTTTATGACTTGGGGAGTTCAACTCCCAGAATTCCTGAGGCGGCCATGCTGGCTCACAGATTCTGGGAGCTGAAGTCCACAAGACATCAAGGAACCATTGTTTTAGATCAGGAGTGTCAAACTCGCGTCATCACGGCATCGTCACATGCCAAATCGGGACTTTTTTCCCATTTGCTAAACCGGGCAGGGGCAGCATGTGACTCATCTGGCCAGCGGGCCACGAGTTTGACTTGCTCTACCAGAAAGGAATGGGGAGGAAAGGAGTCACAGTTTTTTTTAAAAAAAAAAAACACAAATATCTCAGCAAATCCATCATGTCCTTTGGAGTTAGTGTATTGTGTGAATCCATCAATTGTGTGTCATAAGTCATGCCATCTTTTTTTTTACACTAAATCAATATAAATGCATTGTGTTTAGGCCTGAAGCCTCCATACCTCTGCTGAGTTTGGAAAACGTAGTTGAGGAGGGCCAATTTAGCGAAGGGAAGGATTAATAAGGACATGCTTTGAATCCAGTAAAGATTAGAAGACTGGAAATGTGGCAGAGACGAAGGCTACTTTTTCACTGTAACATGCTGCCTTTGGACTTTCCCTCTTACTGCCTGCAGAAATTTTGTGCCGTCACATTTTGTGACCTGGCTGCTGTTCCCTGAAGTCAAGGTGGTGGAAACTACAGCTTAATTCCCCTTTTGCTCCCATCCTTAATTCTTTCTTCAGTTTTCTTCTGCAGCATTGAAAAATGGTTTTGTGGATAGTGAAACAAATTTTGTTTGTTTTTTAAATGAGGAGAATATTATCTCAAGATGCTTTGGTATTTTTTGCTAGGGGAAAAAAAGAAAAGAAAACCTAAAAATAGGAATTTCTGCCATCAGTAATGTGCCTATTTTACACTCAAAAATAAATGCTGTAAAACTGCAAAAAAATCTTCAGGCTCAGCAGCTAACGGGAGAAGTTAACCATCTCAGTTTCTGAAGATCCCTTAACAGCATTATTGGCATGTTTCGACACAGCACTAATCTTAGATTGGAGAAGTCCTTGTATATAGAAGGGCTGTATATTTATCTAAATTAGCTCTTTATATCTCAGGTTGAGAGGCCTATTGTATAGCATTATAAAATTGATTTAGATAGCATCCAATGTTATTTTTTAATTGCCTGGTGACCTGCACCATACTCTTATCTTGACTAACTCTTCTTGTAGTAATTTAGCAGGGAATTCAATGGACATGTTACTTCTACTCTCAAAAATGACAAACAAGATTGCCAGTGGTTGTGGCCTTTAATATAAGACCTAGACTTGCAAATTCTCCCCTACAGTCTGTTGAATCTGAATTGATGGTATTGCAATCCTTTACTTGTATAGCTAGTAAGTTTTTTTTTTTGTTTTCATGTTGGCCTCATCAAACGACATTTGCAGGGTCAGATCCTTTCCAGATCTAATTTGCTCCTCTCTTCCCTCCCCTTACTTTCTTCTGTCCCAATTTTCTCCATATTTGTATGTCCTACCATTCTCCTTGTAGCCCATTCCCAGGATGACTTCTGGTGCTCTGTAATAGCGTGTGACCACATAGGGTGTCATCATGAAGCTAGTGCCTGCAGTCCTTGCCAGTCCAAAATCCAGGATCTTCAACGTACAGTCTGATTTTACCACAATATTACTTGGTTTTAAATCCTGTAAGATATGCAAGAGAGAGAGAGAGAAAGGGATAAGCTTTAATCTCACACCCACAATATCATTGGGTTTTGTCTATTGTGGGAGAAGAGTGTGAAATGAAAGACCCAACAGGGCCTAAAGCTGACTGAAAATTATTCATTGATGAGCCAAGAAAGGTAATTGGTATTTCAGCGATGGCCAAAACTTTGATGCCCATACATGGACCTCATTTAATTTTTTTTTTTGGGGGGGGGGCAACTGAGAGCATCAATAATGGGCCAGTGATGCAACAAAATGGTGGTGTTTGTGTCTGTAGGAGATGACTGGGCTGAACCCAAGGGAGAGGTCAACACATCATTAGTCACAAGTCCTAGAACACCCATAAGAAATCTAAGCTCACCTTGAATGCTTTTTATTCCCGCTCATCTTCCTTGACCATTAGTAGCTCAGATTTTTATAGAGTGCTTAAGCTTGCAATAAATCCTTATACCCATTGAAATTGCCCAAATCTCCTGATTTCCCTGGCATTTTGACAGTGTCATAACCCTTTAGTGGAACCAGGTAGAGAATAAGGAAGGTGACAGGGATGGAAATATGCAAGATCCATTACCTAGGCAAAAGGGTCTGAGAAATGAGACAACGGTTGGAAGCATATCAGGTAGTTGCCTTCCAGACTCATTGGAGTGAAGGGATTGAGGTATAGCCACAATGAGACTTGTGAGATTCTGTTACAGACAATCTCAAAAATATAGTTTAGTCTTCCTGTGGAATTAATTTCTTGATATGGTCTCACCGACAAGAATTTTCAGTCTTATTGATTTTTAAGAGGATTGGGGTGGGTGGGGGTGTGCTTTTAAAACAACAGGACTTGTACACTTGCTTTTGCAAGTTTTTTATCTTAAAAACCTTGCACCACAGCAAATGTAGTTAGAATAAATTTCAGGGATGCAAACAACAAATTTAGGGTGCTATGTGTTCCCTCCCCTCTTGGGCTTTGAAATCTACACTGCTGCTCATTTCAGTGTTTCTGGCTATGGTGGAAGTACAATAAAAGCTTTGAGGTGGGCATGCCCACGAATAATAAAGAATGCACAAGGAATAATAAAGAATTCACAAATTCATAATTTTCTTCATTTCATTCTTGTGGGGAAATCGTTCTTACTTTCATAGAGAGAGGCCAGCTTACCCTGTGAATGATTCCTGCAGAGTGAAGGTGTTTGATACCACACAGCATCTGATAGAGCAGGTAAGACATTCGCTCGTGATCTAACTCCATTTGAATCACCTGGCACAAATTGGCATCCATCAACTCCATTACTAAATAACTAGACAGGAGAACAAAGTCACATCATCATTCCTTGGCTGAGATGCTTCCAATGTAGCACTCCTTTCTACAGTCTCAGCCTTTCACAAATACCTGATAAAACCATCATTTTTTCTTCATATATTGCTTGACTTATGTTTGTTTATTTGTATCCCACCCTTATTATTTTTTACAAATATATTCAAGGCACTGAATATATCCAACACATCTTCCTCCTCCTATATCTACTATCCTCCTCACCACAACCCTGTGAGGTGAGTTGGGCTGAGAAAGAGTGACTGATCTAAAGTCATTCAGCTGGCTTTCATGGCTGAGGTGGAACCAGAATTCACCGTCTCCTGGTGACTGGCCCAAAGTCACCAAATCAGCTTTCATGACTAAAACAGGGCTGGAACTTACCATCCCCAGCTATCTTTCATGAAAAAGGTGGGACTTGAGCTCATGGTCTTCTGCTTTCTAGCCTGGTTTTTAACGACTAAATCAGGGATGTCAAACTTGCATTGTCACATGACATATCGTGACTTTTTTTGCCTTCACAAAACTGTGCATGGGCAAGGCCAGTGCGTGATGCATCTGGGCCATGGGCCACAAGTTTGACACTCCTGCACTAGACCAAACTGCCAAATATCCTCAAGTCAACAAATTATACTGTATTTTACATCATACCTTATAAAGAGTGGTTATGGCTTAACATAAAGCTTGAAAAACTTACAGTTTCTTTAATAAACAAATCAAGAGTTAGAACAATATGTGAGCCCAAATTCTGACTGGCAACATCTTTGTCACCTGCACTGTTTAAATAAATATATCTAGATTCTGAATTTTGGCCTTATTTCTAATCCTAAATGTAATTTTTTTAACTACAACATTTATTGTAACAAGCCTAGAACTTTCCTTTTGCTTTGTTTAGATATACATGGAGTAAGTTCACACATAATGATTTGATTTATTGCACTTTGATTTATTGCACTACTTATCTTTTTTTTAATATATAAACAAGTGTCTGAAATTTGGTAAATTTTAAAATAATTATGTGTTCAAAATATTTAGGAGAGGAATTGGTTGCCTTCTCTCATCATAAGATACAAAGTGAGGACAACAAATGAATTTATAGATTACTCAGATTTCATTCTGATCAGGATTTGATTATGTGCCAAGCAAGAGAAAATAATACTTGATAGAAATATTAATATTTTTTTTTCTGTCAACTAATTTTAGAGCTGTGGGTTATCATAAACTCTAATGAAATAAAGTGTTTCACTTGACACTCTTCCTTTCTTTTAAAGTGAGATGATTTAAAGGTAAATTGCCAAATCTTCAAAATCCTGCATATCTTAGGAAATTCAGACAGAAGTCCCATCACAAAGCAATTAAATCAAATTCCTGGGAGCCATTGCCTATGTATGAATCTTGTATTCATTCTTCTTCCTCATTCCCTGTAGGTCATTTATACATTTGCTCAGTTCTTTCTATTAGGATTCTCAATGGCTGTTCTCTAGTTTCCTATTCCCACATCAAGCTGTAATTGATTTCTGAAATACCCAAAGTAATAGAAGGCTAGAATCTGCAAAACTCAGAAACTAAAAAAAAAAAAAAAGATTACCTTGAGCAGTTTCTAAGAAAGAGCAGCTTTTTATATTTTGTTGTTCTTAGCTTTTAGTTTTCCCGCAAGATACCAAAGTGATTACTACCCCTCCCTTGCAGCAAAGTTTCTCTCTTGACTGCATTACTTACACATCCTGGAACTCCTCCAGAGATTTCTGTGGTGTAAAGACATTTAATAAACTGATAATCTGAAACGCAACAAGAGACAAAAGGGAGAGAAAAGAATAATTAAATATTAATGGTTGATCAGGTTAACAACAACTGCCTCACTGTTTCCTATCTTATGCAGTTTAAAAGCAAAGGGGAAAAACTTTATACAAAATTCAATAATGTTTTCTTCCCAGCTAAGAGTTCTGTGGCTCCATTTTCAGCCGCAGTGGAAGAATAGGTAGAACCTGGAAATAAGGAGAAATTTTCTGACAGTGAGAAAAATCAACCAATGGAACAGCTTGCCTTCAGATGTTGTGGGAGCTTCATCACTGGAGGCTTTCAAGAAGAGATTGGACTGCCATTTGTCAGAAATGGTGTACAGTATCCGCTTGGGTGGGGTGGACTAGATGACCTATATGGTCCCTTCCAACTCTGTTAATCTGAATTTGCAAAACCATTAAGCATCTCTGAAATTTTAAACATGGATCAGAAGCTTAGAGGAAATAGAGAACCTTTTGAAGAATGGCAGCTTGCCTATTTTAAAAAAAGGGTCATTGTTAAAATATTGACTTTTACCGCAGTTACTAATTTAGCTGCCACCAAAGTGTGGCTATAGATAGGATTCTGCTTGCTAGTGCCACTTTTGAATTCCTGTGTTTAGTTAGATTGAAGGATGTGTCTAGCAAGATTGAAGGATATACCCAATAAATGTAAATTTAAAGCCTACATCTGCTGAGGTATATCTTTCAATTTTGCTGTCAGCCAAATGTGTTGTCAGAGAAATGTCTGAAAGTTAACATAAGCAGCTGATATTAAAGACAAAGGCTGCATGGTATGGATATGTGATAATTTGTTTCTTCCACTGTCAAGGTAACTCTGGGGATGAGGTTGATAAAGTGCCAATAGTAGGCTGTACAACTATAGAGTAAATTTGAGATTCAGGTATTTAAATGACACCACAAACTCAAACTAGAGAATTTGACAGCAGTTCAGAAAATAAAACTACACGGTTATGTTTATTTTATCTTTGTTCTTGTTCTTTCAGACTGCTAATTTTGATATCCTGATTATATATGTTCCTTCTTCTGTCCTGGTACTTAATTTCTATTTGAACTGGACAGATGTTTATTTGTGATTCTTTCAACTAATTGATTACATGGCTTCTGATTTAGGCTTTGGGACTAAGAGTTTATGAGTCATTTTCTAAATAGGACACATTTATTTTCATTAAAACTGATCCCCTCTCTCCTTTGGGAGATATTTTTAATGTGGCCCTATGAAAATGGAATTTCTCTTCAATAATGTGTGAGCTTGCTATAATATTGTCATGTATTTGCTTAGATAGACATGTTAGTTATGTTTTGTTCTGTAGTTACTGGTAAGTACAACCCTGAAAGATGCTCATACATTTTTCATAGGCAGTATTTTGTCATAGGAGGACTGGAAGCCTATTAAAGAGCTCTGAAGAAAAAGCAAAAAAAGCACTTAAAAGCTGAACAGTTTTGAAGAAAATTTTCTTGTTCTGAATGACTGATGAAGGAGGTATAATTTTTATATATATATATATATATATATATATATATATATATATATATATATATAAATTTGGCGCAGTGGTTAGAGTGCAGTACTGCAAGCTACTCCCACTGCAATTTGGCAGATCGAATACCACCAGGCTCAAGGTTGACTCAGCCTTCCATCCTTCCAAGGTGGGTATAATGAGGACCCAAATTGTTGGGGGCAATATGCTGACTCTGTAAACTGCTTTGAGAAGGCTGTAAAGCACTATAAATTGGCATATAAGTCTAAGTACTATTGCTATAATGGCTAGAAAACCAAAAGGAACTCTACAGAGTAGGGCATGATGAACTATAATTATTTTTCCAAGATGCCCAGGCCAAGAAGTGGACTAAGAAAGCTGTTGATGGACAAATGATCCAGCACAGGTGGCATCCAGAAAGATGGACTGAGAAGGGGGAGAGAGAATTCTGCCAGAGAGAGAAAGCTACCAATAGAGGTAGCCCATTATTTATCTCTAAGGAAGGGAAATTAGGCACAGAAACAGCAATGAATTTGCGTTTAGTCAACATGGTAGGTTGTATGCATATGCAATAGAAAAAGTAGGCAACTATAAAATGTTTAGCCTAGCCAGAGTTAAACCTTTAGTTCAGGTTGGAAGAAGAAATATTGAGTGAAGAAGTTTGGCCCATTTTTCTAGAAGATGGTGGATGTATAATACTCTTTTATATCTCGGGCCAGTAATTTGACACCTTGCCACAATGAAAACAGCAGTTTGGCCCATCAACAAGAAAAGTATTAGGGATGTACATGATTTAAGAACAACCTGGAAGAACAACTTTGGACCTTATGCAAGAGTAGCATCATTCTTAGGTTCTAGAAGGTAGGCACACCTTTTTTTCTATGAACCTAAGAGTGCTTTAATGATTTGATTAATTCTTCCTCAAACAGAAGACTGAAAAAGTATTTGCTACATTAATATAGCAATAGCATTAGCACTTAGACTTATATACCACTTTATAGTGCTTTGCAGCCCTCTCTAAGTGGTTTACAGAGTCAGCATATTGTCTCCAACAATCTGGGTCCTCATTTTATCGACCTCAGAAGGATGGAAGGCTGAGTCAACCTTGAGCCTGGTGAGATTTGAACTGCCAAATTGCAGGCAGCCAACAGGCAGGAGAAGTAGCCTGTAGTACTTCACTGTAACCACTGTACCACCATGGCTCATAGGTATCTGATAGGTACTCTTTTCATGCATACATAGGGTTTGAAACATTTCTTCCTAAGGTTTTCCTAATTATGCGGGGTCCTAAGGCTGTGTCTTGACACCAGTGAGACAGAACATAGCACAGAGATTAATAGGGTTGGAAGGGATCTTGGAGATCTTCTAGTCCAACACCATGATCTAGCAGAAGACCCTGTATCATTCCAGACAAATGACTGTCCAGTTTCTTCTTGAAAACCTCTAGTGATGGAGCACCCACAACTTTTGGAGGTAAGACATTTCACTGATTAATTATACTCACTGTCAGGAAATTTCTCCTTAGTTCTAGGTTGATACTCTCTTTTTTCCACCTGTTACTTCTTGTCCTGCCTTCAGGTATTTTGGAGAATAGGTTGTCTTCCTCTCCTTTATGACAGTACCTCAGCTACTGGAAAACAGCCATCACATCACCCCTATTCCTTCTCTTTGTCAGACTACACCAGGGGTCTTCAACCTTAAACACTCAAAGAGCCATTTGGACAGGTTTCCCACAGAAAAGAAAACAAAGGAGGCCAATAATTTAACAATTATTGTGTGACTGGGTGGGCATGGCCAACTCGACGTCACTCACTCCTACCCAGTTACCACCTGCTCTGGAATATGGAGCAAGTTTCCATCCCCTGCCATCACCTTTACCTTCTCAGGCCAGGTGAGGAGGGACGGGGAGGCGAGGGATGGGGCCAGCCAACAGAGAACTGCAGGATCAGCCGACAGGGAACCACAGCAGAGGGTTGAAAGAGCTGCATGTGGCTCCAGAGCTGGACTAGACAAATACCTAGTTCCCTGAATCATTGTTTTCTAAATTCTGTAAAGGAAAGACTTGAGGAGAATGGTTCGAATATTTGGTGATCTAAATGAAGGCAGGATGTACTTCACAGCTGTTTTACATCTCATGAATAACTTTTGTCCTTAGTATTAATCCTGATTCTATTCAGTTGCTCTCCCTAGGAAGAAGGCAAGGGCAAACCACTTCCGAAAATATTGCCCAGAAAACTGCAGGGACTAATTCAGGCAGTCATCAGGAGTCAACACAGGTTTTCCACTCTTCTCTGGAGAACTTCAATTGACTTTAAAAGGGAAAGAATCTCCATACTGAAAGCATAATCAAATAGGCTGCTCCATGGCTGTACTATAATAACACATTCTTCTTGCCACAAAGAATGTGTGTGTGTGAGTGTGTGTGTGTGGTGCCCTTTCCTAGACATCTGCTTTGGGAAGGGAATAAAGCATCTGTGATCACATCTGCATTTCAGCATTCTATTCAAATCTATGTGTTTGTTAATGGAAGATATATTTAAAAAAAAAAAAAAACATTTACTGGTACACAAAGACCCTATGGGATTTTGCATTTAAAATAACGAAGGTTAGACAGTCAACTTTGCAACAACATATTAGCACAATCTTTTTCACTTAGTAGTGTGAACTATACAGGCTTCTGAGCCCTTTCAGCAAAGGAATACTTACATTTTTGTGATTCACACACTTCATGAGAACTAGCTCCCTATACGCCCGTTTAGCATGTGTTTGATTTTGAAATGGCCTGCTGAGCTTCTTGATAGCCACATTTCTGTCCAGTACAGCATCATATGCAGCACTAAAACAAGAAAAAGAAAATGACAATAGAAGAACTATTAATCTGTAGGATTCCCACTCAAATATCATTGCCTGAGTTTGATTCACTTTCAATGTTTTTCCCCCCCAAAAGAAAAGAGATAGAATTTTGCATTTCTTCAATAGCTTTACTTTCCTTCCGAGACTTATCCCAATTTATTTGAATAAATATGCATCAATATAGTTTAGGAAAATACCCCAAGTGACTTCAGTGGAAGCTGGCAACTCAGTTGTTAAGCCATACTAGGTGAAAAGAGGCACGGTGGTTCAGTGGTTTAATGATGCTGGAGATGGTCTCTGCTCCAGTGGTTCAAGTCCGAGCACTGTGTGACAGTGTGAACTCCCATCAGTTGCCTCAGCTTCTGCCCACCTAGCAGTTTGAAAACGTTATATGCAACTAGATATATAGGTACCCACTTCAGTTTAGAGATGAGTTGGTGCTCTGTGCAGGCTGTCAGATTTCTGCCAGCTCTGAACCTTCCTGCTTGCAACACCCATTTGTGAGGCAGCTCTGGGGGAAGGAAGGGGGCCTTGGATGACGCTGCATGAAGAACCAGTCATATTTCTTTCTGGTATGAAGCTAGCTTGCATCTTGGGAAGCGCACAAGTGTGTACCTGACAGAGCTGGTAAACAGGCAACTAAACTACTACTCTGCAATAGCACTATAGTCTCCTGGCTAACGTAAGAATGCCACATTGCTAATAATAATAAGTGAAAAACCACATGGTCCACACCATGCTTACAATTTTACTTCGGCTATCATTTATTTTATTGCATCAGAAAACTGGGACTCGAAACAGTTGGGTGAGTTCAAACAGCAGGTAAGATTTTTGGAACTCAGCTCAGGAGGAAGCTAGGTAAAAAGGCAAATCTTCACAGCCACTTTTCTTTATTTGCCTGCCTTTCTGAATGTTTATCTTCGCACTGGGGTGATTAGCAAAAAGAGAATTGATGTTTATATTTAGAGTTATTGGAGACATTGATTAAAATATGTTGTGAAGGACATAAATGTGGGCACTGATCAAAATCACTGTCATAACTGTGAACAGATACTATCCAAGGCAGTCACTAAATGAGGACTACCTGCATGCTTGTTCATTATTTATCCTGGCTATTAATAATTGAATTCAATTTATTCCAATGTAACTTGTTTTATACTGTATATTGTCTCAGTGACCCATATGCTCATCTAAATTAATCTACAGTGAATTGTATGCTTGGCCAACCCTAATCTGAACTGGATTCAGTCTTGGAATAAGGAAGATAGCCTTTATCTATTCACTCCTCTCAACCAATAAAAGGAATTCATTCTTCTATTCTGGGAATTGAAGTCTGATAAAATTAGAGGAATTAGATCAGGAAAGGTTTGTAATAGCAATACTGTTTCAATGAAGTTTGTAAAGGGCCTTCTAAGAGGGAGCAAGAAATAAACATATTTTTTAGAAAATATCTTATTTATTTGACTTGTTTGCCGTTCGTTCATCTGTAGGCTACACTTGTTAGTATTAAAAGTCCTCTTATTACTACAGATTACTACTATCCGGGTTCTATTATAAAACTACTAACTAAAACTCTACTAAAGAATAAAATGCCTCTTCCTTTAATGTTATTTCTAATTTCATTTAATGACAAGTTCACTGGCGGGTTAAACTGCTTTTGCACAATTTGAGGAAATGCATGGATAAACCTAAAATTTTATGCTTAAAAAAATGGAATGCTGGATCTCTACAGTAATCATTTCAGAACAGTGATCTCTTCCCGCATCCCCCACCCAAAAGAAAGAATGAGGATAAAGACTTATTTATCTAGAAAGATTTACTTATCAAAAAAAAACCCACAGCTGGTTGTATTTGTTTCTTACCTTTTCACAGCAGGTATAATAGCAATAGCACTTAGATTTATATACTGCTTCACTGTGCTTTACAGCCCTCTCTAAGCGGTTTATAGAGTCAGAATACTGCCCCAACAATTTTGGGTCCTCATTTTACCCACCTCAGAAAGATGGAAGGCTGAGTCAACCTTGAGCCTGGTGGGATTTGAACTGCTAAATTGCAGGCAGCTGGCAGTCAGCAGAAGTAGCCTGCAGTACTGCACTCTAACCACTGTGCCACCGTGGCTCAACGTTGAAAAGAGCATATCAGCTACGTTTATTAATTAATTAATTTTATTTAGATTTATTTATTTATAAATTATTAATTTGTGCCAGGAAAAATTGGAGCAAGGCGAGAGAGAAATAAGAATTCCCAGTTCTATTTATTAAAAGGATGTGCCGTTCAGAAAGAGATATTGTAGGAAATGTATGTCTCCATCTCCAGCTTGTAAGAGAGTAGGCTGGTAAACACTTTAATCTATATTTCAGAGGTATAATCATCATACATTTCAGCAGCAGAATAATCCACCATTGTTAGTGATTTTTAACCTCAATTCTCACAGGAAATATTGAAACTTTTTCTCTCGCTCTCCTTGGAAAAGGAGAGTCTCATTTTCCAGAATTCCCTTTAATCTCCTTAAAACTGTGACAATGTATAAAGGTTCAATAATTTGGCCAGGGAAAGAAATGGCCTCTGGAGACAGTCTAGCACTTATTGGCTCTCTTGTTCTGTTAATGTGTGGCTATCATTCTTCATGAATGTTGCATCTGACACAGGGGTGGGATTCAAATTTTTTAACAACTGGTTCTGTGGGCATGGCTTAGTTGGTAGGCATGGCTTGGTGGTCATGTGACTGGGTGGGTGTGGCCAACTCAATATCATTCACATTGAGGCACGCATCTCCTCGCCTGGCCTCTCATGACTGTGGGGATGCTGCAACAGTCATAAGTGTGAAAAATGGTCATAAGTCACTTTTTTCAGTGCCATTGTAATTTTGAATGGTCACTCCACACAAGCAAAGTACCAGCAAATGAGGGAAAAAAAACTCCAGAGAAGTTCCTGAGACAGGAAGTCTAGTCCTGCCAAGAATGTAAAAGAGTTAATGGAGAGGCAGTTTCTGTAAGCAACACCAGAATCTTTCCTTCCTGCCTTCCTTACAGGATTAGGCCAGTAATTTCTTCTAACAACCGGTTCTCCGAACTGCTTAGAATGTTAACAACCAGTTCTAGCGAATAGTTGCAAACTTGTAGAATCCCACACCTGATCTGACACACAAGAAATAAGGGTAAACAAGATCTTCCACATTGCCCTCTCCTCATATCAGCTTGTTTCAATCAAAAGCAGCTATGCGAAAAGCTGGGAACTGCAGATCCACATCAAGCAACACAGACAGGCTGAATTCTCTGACCTTTTCTATCAAATTGAATATTTCAATCATGGAGAGGATCACCATTTCAAGCAAAGGTTGCAGCCATGTTCCAAGATAGATATCACTTGAAGATGCATAATACAGAACCTGGAGCTTAAATAAATCAAATGTAATGTAGCTGTAGCATATATCCCCACGTACCATTCATTTCCACTTGTAATGAAAAAAGAACAACAACCCCAAAACTTATTAATTCTGCAATGGAACAAAGATTTTATTTGTTCATTCTCATGGCCACTTTTTTTAAAAAAAAGCAGGGAAAGCTAAAAGAAAGATGTATGCGAGCTCTTCTTTGCGTCAAATATATTTTCAAGGTCAAAATAGTTTCAGTAATAACAATTCCATTTTTTTTTACATATAAACACCCTATTTATTTACCTAATGCATAGGAAATAGGGTGATACAGGTGTGTGGCACCAAAACAAGCCTTATTCCCCACTCACCACCTTATCTTATAATAGCTTACTAACATAAAATATGACCTTCTTTTGGCTTAGGCTAGTTTGGTTTATCTTGCCAGAATTAAAGACAAAGGTCTTTGCATTATCTTCATCAGACTCAAGGAAGTAAGAATGACAGGAGGAGTTACTTCAGTGAGTTACTTTCTTTATTGCTGCTCACTTATACACCGGAATCTTGCCAGACTAAAGCACAAATCTGCAAAGCTATTATATATACCCATGAAAGGCTAGGGAGGGTCTGCCTTGTCTCTCTTCCTACACCCCAAAGTTTCCAAGCATGATTTTTCGGGATACTTATAATATAAGCCCTACCCCAAAAATAAGCCCCAGTTAAGATAATCAGTCATATGGACACATTTAGGGCCATTTCCCCCCAAATAAGACCTAACTGGAAAATAAGCCCTGATGAGTCTTTTGGAGTCAAAATCAATATAAGACCTGATCTTATTAATTAATTAATTCTGTAAAGTGATTGTTGGTAATTTGTTCCAGAAGACACAATGAATATTAAAACCAACAGGTACCAAGAAAACCATGTCATTTTCAGCCAGAAGAAATAGCATGTCATAAGGCAGCCAATGTCAGCAAGTTCTTCCTTGCGTGTCAACTACAAGGAGAAAGATGAATGCCAGGACAAGTTTTCTGCTTCAAAACCCATCAAATACCGAATTCTAAGCACCATGTTAAGCAGCCGAGTGCTGAGGTAGGACTGTACTATATTCCACCACAATCTGCTATTGTTTCTTTTCACTGGAAATCCTAAGGGACCATCAATTTTCTGGCTGCAGAGCAAGTTTTTTTCCCCAAACATTGGTCATTCCCTATGACCTCTTCCTACACACACAAACATATGAAACAAGAAAGTAAATTTAAGTAGTTAAAAAGCATTCTGCTGCAAGTACTGTAGGTAAACCACTGACATGCTTAAACAATAGCACTTACATAAAGTTTCACAGTGCTTTTACAGGCCTCTCTAAGCAGTTTACAGAGTCGGCCTCTTGCTCCCAACAATCTGAGCCCTCATTTTACCAACCTCAGGAGGATGGAAGGCTGAGTCAACCTTGAGCCTGGTGAGATTCAAACTGCCAAATTGCAGGTAGCCTGCAGTCAGCAGAAGTAGCTTGCAGTACTGCATTCTAACCACTGCACCACCATGGCTTAAGATTGGAGTGTTCCTGCACAGCTCACTTTTGACATGCTAGCATTACACCTTTTTGGATTTCTTGACTCTTTCTCGCCGATTTATGTGGGTTCTGCCGCAGTTGGTGTGAAAGCTACGGGAGGAATCTTCTGCCCAACACCCTCAAGATGCCTGCTGTGTAACGACATGTCTTGAAGCAAGTATCAGAAATCAAATGACAACGACAATAGACAATCAGCAGGAACCCCATAATGAAAACTGGCATCTCCTGCTGGCAACTTATTCTCCCTCCCAGTATTCAGGCAGAAATGCATATAAACATGCCTTAATTTTGGAGAATATTTTTGCCTCATTCTTTCCTCTTCAGACCACATGTTAGATTGTGTTGACAGTCTAATTTAGCAAATACGTTTTTTTATACCAATATTCAGAAGATACATTCATGAAGGCTACAGGGCATCAAATCCTTTCAGAAAGATAATCCTTTATGTATGCTCTTTGGCCCAAATCCTTGGCCCTTCAACCCCACTGTAAATATATAGTCCCAAATATCCCTATATATGATATATAAAACACATAGGGGCACTTAAAGATTTGTCCACCCTGAACACAATGTAATCTCTGACATAAATGGATTTCTCCCCCTTGTAGAACATCAAACAGATTAAGATTTTTAAAAATGGGGAAACAGAGAATTTGCATTTGCATTTGTTACTTCCTAACCATCTAGAACAATGTTTCTCAACCGTGGCAGCTTTAAGATGAGTGGAACTCAACTCCCAAAATTCCCCAGTCAGCATTCTGGCTAGGGAATTCTGGGAGTTGGCCACAGATAGTAAAGCTGCCCAAATTAAGATACACTGGTCTAGAATCATTGTAATCTTACTTGCTATACCAGCAGAGAAATGCAGAGAAGGAGCGGGGGCAACCCTGAGCCATGAAAGAACAAATTACTGAGTCTGGAAAAAAAAATAAAGAAGGTAAGAAATACTCAAAATAACTCTCCCTTGACTGTGTTAAGTATAAGCTGAAGTGCAAAGGGGCTTTATCAGGCTTTCAGGATTCTGATAAAATACTCTGACTGCAATAAATTATATTTGAAAACTCCTAACAACTCCTGCTTCCTAACCTTGCCAGTTTCTAGGGGATAACAAGTATAATATTTACAAAACATGTTTGAAAGCAGAGCTTGTGGATTTTAAAATGTGGTCATATTTCTGGAAGGATTTATAGCGAAATGTCTTGCTTAAACCATCTTACTATCCTAGTATCTGTATAGCTGCTATATATTTTTTAAAAATACAACAGTTATATTTGTCTTCTTAAAAAATATGAGAATTCTAAGTCAGTTATGGTTTTATCACAAAAGCTATAACTTAACTGCAATGCATACAATTAAAAATTACTGGTTTAACATAAATCAGTTGAGGCAGAGTGTATTAAAATCAACAAAAAACAGTAGAAATCAATTTTAATGGCCCAGTTTAATTGGGAGAAATATTGCTTTTAGCTAAACACATAAATTGCTAAAGCCAAAACAAATGAACTATGGACAACAGAGTATTGTATCGTGATATTAGGTATGCACATCTATTGATATGAAAGTCATATCATTCATAGATTACATTTAGTTATAACATAGTTCATTAGATGGTGCTTAGAGTTGTATGACCATGCTTTCTGTATTATGCAAACCATGTTAACTTTATTCATTCAGTATAGTATAATTAAACTGAGGCTCAACAGTGCTTTCTCACTTTCACACATGGACATTAATTGTCTTTAATGATCTGCCCAAAAGTTTATTTCAACTGGCAAGAGAGAAATCACCCGAGTTATGACTGTTTTACAAAACAAAGGTTGCAAGAAACAAAATAAATGACTTAACATTAAAGAATTCATAGACGATTGATAATTTCTAAGTAGTCAGTACGTACTAAAAATAGCATTTTGACTTAATTTTTAACGCGGTGGTAATTTAACTTCCACTTAATCTTTCTATTTTAAGTCCAAACATACAGTAATTTTAAACCTCACCAGCACTGATAAGAGTCCAGACAAAGGTTTTTCTTCAACTCAGGACAAAGAAGACCATTCTTATTTTAAAATATTAGACAAAAACATTTGGCTTCAAAAACAGGGCCAATGGAAGATCTGCAGGGACATGATAAGATTCAACTCTTGAAGATTAGGACAGCTATTCATTTGATGAAAGGCCTACTGGGAGCAATTTAAATTGCAATGAGTTCCTTAGAGAAAAATCAGTATATAGATATATGAAACCAACCAACGAACCAATTTTCTCTCCAGGATCTGTGACAGCAGGGGCACCATCTCATCCCCAAAATACATTGCTTCTGTATAGTTTACTAAAGAGAAAAAAAAGGTGTTTAAATGCATCTGCATTCTTCACAACCGTGTATTTTGATATTCTATTCAGGTATCTCTCCAAATTACCCAAAGTGTAACATTGTGAAATTCTGCTAAGAAGTACTGCCAACATTCACTGAGAAAGAGGATGCAGTAAAGGAATTGTGAGGCCCCTCTTAAAGCAACTCATCCTGAAGAAACTATCAGTAGAAACTATTAGGAAAAATATGTCCATATGAGGGGCAGGAGTGGGATCCTACCGGCATAACAACAGGTTCAGAGAGTGTGCGCTTTGCGTGTGCACGCCAAAAACACGCTGCGCACACATGCACACGACTTACAAATTACTGGCTCCGTCAACCATTCACCTGCTCCAGCTGATAAGTGGCACTCAGCTGTGCCACACAAAGCAGCTGAGGAGGAAAACGCAGGGAATAAAGGATAGCCTAGAGCCTGGGCAGGCAGGCGGGCCAAAAACATGACCAGAAGGTTGTTGCAGAGAACTGGTTCGGTGTCAGCTGCTCTTCGGAGCGCCCGGCTCTATAGAAAACCAGTAGCATCCCACCCCTGATGAGGGGCCCTTGGTGTTCTTTGAGCTTGGTTGTTTTGTTGCAGATTTTTCATTACCTAGCACTAACACTGATGACATTACCTATTTGGGGTAATGAAACGTCTGCAAGAAAACCACCAAGTCCAGAGAATACCAAGGACCCCTCATTTCCACCCTGAGCTACAAATACTTCTCCTTTATTAGATGTCCATACATAGGGAGTGATAAGGAATGTTCCATAAGAAAATAAATCTGGAGAAATTTATTTATCTGAAGAAAAGAAATAAATCTTTCTTTTGTATCTGTTTTTCTTCCTTATTTCACAGAACACAATATTCAAATACAATAGACTAATGGCCAAACAGGTCTTTGTATGGTGTAAATCCCAGCTCCAGTGAATATCTGCATTTTGAGCCAACACATACATTGGTCCAATCCCTTGACACCAGCTGGATCAGGATTTCCAATCACCCTATTGATTGGGAAACAGACGCAGCTGCTTCTCAGATTAATTTTATTTATTTGTTTGTTCATTTTTGGTAGTTTGCAAAGGTTACAGGGCCATTCTTGCAGCCTGAAAATAGACTGAGTGATATTATTTCAGCAGTCACCACTATGTAATGGGATAGGGATGATAATATAAGATTATCTTCAAATATGGGGAGAAATAAACTGCATTTGCTCCCATTGCCTACTTCCTCCAAGAGGGAGAAAGAGAGGGACGGAAGGAGAGAGAGAGAGAGAGAGGTAGGGAGGAGGGGGACTGAAATGCTAAGTGTTTGTTACAAGGAAAATGGAAAAGTGTGTTAAATAGAGGAATAATGGAATGGTTTATCCTGCCAGAAAGCATTGTTGGCTGACTGGAACACAAAAACATTCCATTTTGCAGACTTTTGTTGAAGTTCCTTGTAATTTCTTCGATCATTAGGGAAAAAAATTGTCTGCAATTTCAAGTCAGGGGGTCCCTTTTACAGGGTCCTACTAAACTGATGGGAAAAATAGGGGCCTTTCAGCCAGGAGAATATAAAGTGATGCTTTTCATGTAACTCAGAGAAGGATTGCTAAAAGCACTAGCCAGTGGTCAGAAACTGTGGTCTGTAACTGCAAATATGCACGAAATTGTGCAGTCCTGCTTTCAAGGCAATGTGGAAGAAGGGTGAATATTGGCCTATGTTTGTTAAAAAGACTTTAATATGAGGCTCCTAGAGGGAAGGGGAAAAGGGCTCCCGATAGCCTCGATATTCCACAGTGTTCTTGTTTTGAAGATTGGGTCAGTTCAAATCAGCATGAGGATAAACGACTATACAAAAAGGGAAAGAGACATGACCTCAAAGGGGTTAGCCGAAGCTTTTTCACACTTTAGTGAGATATATTATATTTCTAATTGGAGACATTATATCTACATGTGCATAAAGGTAAAGGTAAAAGTTTCCCCTGTCCAGTAATGTCCAACTCGAGGGGGTGCTGATTATCTCTGTTTTCTAGCCAAGGGAGCCAGCGTGTCAACTCATAAAATATTTCTATGGTTTTTTTAGAGTTGCCAACAGAAAGGGAGGGGGGAGCAGCGCAGCTGCTTGCAAACTGAAACTGCATTCCATAAAAGTTTTCAAAGATAGTAACTAGGTGACTGAAGTTTCTACCATGCAAAATTCTAACTGGAGAATATGATTGATGACTCTTGGCTATGGATGTATCCCATTGGAGAATATGAATTACGATACATCCGGGAGGGAAACCAGGGTCAAGGGTGACAATGAATTATGTGTCTCAGAGTCAGCTACACCCAGGCAATACCGGACAGTTTAATTTCCAATAAATTCTTTTGGAGTTTTGGAAATTTGGCTCGAGACTCATGATTTAAATGAGAGTAACTGATGGAATCCCGACACAGCGACACTTCTGTAGTCATGTGGCCAGCATGACTATATGCCGAGGCACACAGAATGCTGTTCCCTTCCCTCCTGAGTGGTACCTGTTTATCTACTCACATTTGCATGCTTTTGAACTGTTTAGGTTGGCAGGAGCTGGGCAAGTAATGGGAGCTCACCCCATCATGCAGCGCTCGGATCTCAAACCCAGGCTTTCCAGCTGACCAGTTCAGTGTCATCAACTATTGAACCATCACTCCACCCTCCATGTTGTGCATAGACACATGCAAATCATTTTCATGAGAACAGGATGGTTTTGTGTTTTGCTTTATTACCAGTAATAAATTGAATATTAAAAGATCCATTCCCATACTATGTGGTCTATTTAAATATTTTATTGATTTTTCTCCACTAATTCAGGTAGAATTATTTGGAAGGAATAACAATTTGTACAATTTGTAGTTTTCAGATCTTCTGAGATCAGAAAAATATGTATTTACTTAGACAAATGTGTTCAATTTCTTAAAAGGAATTGCTTTTATGTCTTCATTAAAATCCAGGGAACATTTTAATTCTTTAGTTATGCCACTATTTTTCATGCATTTATAGGATAAATTAAGCATCATTTTCTATAAAGAACAATTTCATTTCTTTAAAAAAAAATCACCCCTTTTCCTACCTAAAAAAATACTAAAGATATCTCTAGGTATCACTTAACTTTTCTTCATGAAATTAGGAACAATTTATTCCTTGGAATTTTTTCTACTTTTAGATCCAAATCATTAAAGTTACAATTTTTGCAAGTAAATTCTCCCAAACAATAATTTAATGTAGATGATGAGTTTTGCATAAGCACCATTTTTGGCTCTGGGTATATACATGACATGGAAATTATTACTGTTACAAACTAATTATGTCTGTAGAGCACAGATATATTTTTTTCATAGGGAGTGTGTTTAAGCATTTGGCTTTAGCATCTGGCATACATTTAATAACACCTTTTGACAGATGTATCCTAAATCAGTGGTCACCAACAGTGGGCCGGGGATCACTGGTGATCCATGAGAAAATTTTGGTGGTCCACAGAGAAATATCACCCCCAAAGCAATTAATCCAGGCTGCGCGGGAACACAAGGCTTGCGTCGCTCGCATTGCAAACAACAATGACTGAGGGGAAAGGGGAAAGGGCAGGGGGGAATTTGCCCCACTCATCCCACATGCCTCGCCTGGCTACCGGGCTGCTTCTTTCTTCTTCTGCTTTTGGCTGCACACAAGGAAAGCAGCAAACGTCTTTCTTTCTCTCCCCCAAACTCCACCAGAAATGAGTCTTTGGGACCCTGCAAGGCATCCTGCTCCAAAAGGCAGCACCAGCAAAGACACATTTTTGGCAGAGTTTGGGGGAGAGAAAGAAAGACTTCTATTGCTTCTGCTGCTTTTCTTGCATGAAGTCAAAAGTCTCTCTCTCTCTCCCGCCCTGAGAATGGAACTGGAGAAGGTATCCTGCAATCCCAAATAAAGAATGATCGATCGGTAAGAAAACAGGGTGGGGAATTTTCCTGCAGACTTTTTGGGGGATTTTCCCAGGGTCTCTGGTCCACGGGATTTAAAATTATGAGTTTGGTGGTCCTTGAGATCCAAAGGTTGGCGACCTCTGTCCTAAATTATATATTTGAATTAGTAAGAAGTTAGGCAAAATTCAAGCTGGTTGAAAAGGTCCCAAGCTCTGCAGGCATCTTTGACAGAAAATTGTTACATGCATTATCTCAGCCACAATTTATTCATACAAATACATTGGAAAAAAATGAAGCTGAATTAAAAAGTCATGTGGTACTTTGGTTTTAAAAAAGTAGTTTTTGTTATATTCAAGTAACAGGAACAAATATTTCTAACCAAGTAGAGCCTGCAGGAAAATGTTGCAACACATAAACATTGCTGTAAATGTTTTTAGCAATGTTTTGAGCCAAGATGCTCTGTTCCTTTTTACCTGCCACCCTGTTTCTGTAGTTGACCATTTATGAATCTAGACTTTTTGGGTTTAGCTTGTTCTAGATGAGGTACTGTGATGACCCAGGGTGAGATACAAAATAAACACAGTCACGAAAAACAGGTAAAGTCCTTTTTATTCCTTCACTTTGCTTCCAAGCTCCAAATATCCTTGACTGGAGACAAAAAACTCCCACACAAGCAGTTACAAGAAGGTGGAAATGCCATTTCAACTAAAAATGCCTATCCCCGCTGTCATGAGAGGCTAGGTGAGGAGAAGTGCCCCTTGACATGAGTGATGTTGAGTTGGCCATGCCCACCCAGTCACATGCCCACCAAGCCACACCCACCAACTAAGCCACACCCACAGAACCGGTTGTTATAAAACTGAATCCCACCCCTGGGCTGCACTATGACTTCCAACACCCATTATCATTGGACAAAAATAACTAGAAAGACAGGAAATAATGCCTCCAAAAAGATTTGTCTGAATTCCACATTTCACAGAGCTGCATTCAATAACAAGTATTGTGACAAAAGGTGTCTGAAACATAAAATAACATAAGTACAAAATATATGCCTAGGATGTGTTTTTCTCAATAGAATCAGCAAGAGCTAAAAATGGGTTTTTTATCAAATGGATGGAAGGATTTGTCAAATAATCACCATGCCAACCTTTTCCTTTCATTGCTGCACAACTCTTAAGCTTGAAAGAGGCCCAGTAATAATTTATATTTCAGTGGTTGAATTTCAATTTTTTCTTGTATCAAAAAATAAAAGAGGCAAGGTTTATCCTGCCTTAAGATTTTCTCTATGCCACAAACCATTCCAATTTTTATATGTTTATATTTTATACTACAACCCCTGCACTTATTTTTATGCACTGAGAGGGTGTCAGGTCTTCGGTATTTTATTTAATCAGCTTTTAATTGATTTCTGTATTAAATTATAAGCCCTTAATGAGATAAGAAGCAAACCTGCTCCTTGACATGCTAACCCAGGTCACAGCTTAGATATACCATGCGATATAATAATGTGTCTTTTTGCTTAGCATGATGTGCAAACCCTCCATAATTATATAGGAACATATCTGGACAAGGCTGTAATGGCTTAAATTCATAGAGTAGAGTAGAGTAGAGTAGAGTAGAGTAGAGTAGAGTAGAGTAGAGTAGAGTAGAGTAGAGTAGAGTAGAGTAGAATAGGAATAGGAATAGAACAGAACAGAATAGAGGAGTGGGAGTGTAGTACAGTACAGTACAGTACAGTAGGAGTAGCAATAGGAACAGGAACAGGAATAGAATAATAAAGTAGAGTAGGAATAGAATAGAATAGAATAGAATAGAATAGAATAGAATAGAATAGAATAGAATAGAATAGAATAGAATAGAGCAGAGTAGCATCTTTACTATCACTTTGAATATACACTAATTGGCATACATTACAATGAAATTTAATTGCATACAACTCGCAAAAGTACTGAATCTGTAAAAAGTATAGCTTAACTCTTTTTTCCCAAAGTTGCTTGCTTTTCCCACCTGCCAGCATCTTGGCTTCTGTGCTATAAACCAGGGGTCCCCAATCCCCAGGTCGCAGGCAGCCCAATACCGGATGTGGCTTATTTGGAACCAGGCCACGTGAGCAGTGGGCTGGTGCATATGGACACTACTTGCGCAAATGGTGGATCATCTTGCGATAGTTGAGGTGTGTGCTCATGCATGTGCTCACCAACCTGCCGCTCATGAGAGTCGAGCTGCATGCAAGTGTACGTGTGCTAGTCCGCTGCTTGCAGAGATGGCTTCCCTCTCCCCTCCAGCCAGGCCGCTAAGCTGCTATAAACAAACTTCCATTTAGAATGAAAATTGTCCAACCGTAGTGAGTAAAACATGGCATTTTATTCAATGTAATCTGAAATGATATTTATAACCCTACTTCAAGCAGACTAGCAATATCCCCCTAATGCTAAAGAATGTCAGAATGCCAGAATGAATTAATGTTATCCTATTAGCCGCAAAACATCAATAGTCTATATTCACAGATTCCTCTCTTTGCTAGCTCCTCTGTGTTTCTTTTTCTTTTTTAAATTTCTATTCTTTTTTTTTTATTTCTTATTCTGACCAGTTCATTAGTTCTTTAACAGTAGGAAATCAGAAGAAGAAAAATGCTGTTACAGTCTAAAATAATGGCTTCTAGCTTTATCTCTGGCAGAAAAAAAAAAGATTTAAGCTTAATAAGCTAGGATTCTGAAAAGGGTCTTATTACACTGTTTAACATAGGAACAAGGTCAACTGCAGATTTGAAGAACTATGTTGTACTTTTAAGATGCTGGTTTCTTTGATGTCCCCCATCCCACTCCATGAGGTCCCAAAGGCCATGATTTTAATTTCCTGTAATGTTCCCAAACTGTATTAGAACAGCTCCATGCTTTATTAGGCATGCTTTGTTGTTTAAATGGCAACCCCAAGCTCCCTGGTGGTTCTCAAAGAACAGAAACAAGTTCTTGAAGATAACTTGCATCACTCATTAGTGAATGGATACAAATACAATTCTTGAAACTGTCAATGGAAGTTAGTTCACTCTATATTGTATGTACAGAACTTGGAAATTTCAAAATGAACTGCTGAAAGAGGTTGTAATTTCTATAGTTCCATTCCAGCAAACAGGATATTTGACAAAATATGTTATGTGAACCTTATGTAAATATTAAATAGGATCCATTGAAGTTTAGTATGCAGAGTTATTATGTCACAGACTACTTGACATAGTCTCTGTGTAATGTAAATACAATGAAATAAAATAAGTGTTTATTGCATATAAAATCATGAGGGGAATGCAAGACTGCATCCAAGCAGCTAATTAAGTAGTGTTCTTATGAGGGAAAAAAGTCATTGTCCCCCAAAAGATGAGATTTACACCAAGTCTTCTTCTACTGATTGATGTGCAAGAATGAAGATAATATAGTTATCATTTTAAAAACAATAACCATGATTTACATTATTAATCTATCCCACTTTTCTAGGATAAAGAGTGAATAAACAACCTACCTTTCAGGTAAACTAAGTATTGATAAACTCTATAACAGCAAATTAAGGACTAAAGAGTGAATACAGCCTAGTTGGTCAGTAGAAGCACAGACAGTTTCATAAAATTATCCTAAAGTGGTTTGGAAGAGAGTCATGAAGTATTAAATGTTTTACAGATGGCACTTTCCTCCAATCAGATTGGCTAAAATAAGTAAAAGTGTATCACCAAAATGTTGGAAATGTAACATGGAGATAGGGACCTATTATCACATGAGGTGGAAATGTATAAAAGCAAAAAAGGACTGATGGAAAATAAACGTATGGATAGAAGAGATGATTAGCCAAAAAGTAGAGTTTAGACCAGAAATGTTCTAACTGGGAATTATTGATGAGAAATATAGTAAAGGAATAATATATTTAATGCTACATATAGCGACTGCTGCGAGATTGGTGTATGCCCAAAACTGGAAGAATGACGACTCCCTTATAGAAAGTGAAATAATAAGGAAAATATTAGTCTGTGCAGAGATGGACAGACTCTAGAAATTAAGGTTAAGGGTAAGACAGAATACTATGAAGTCTGGAGTAAAATATATCAATGGCTGGAGTCCAGGAGAAAAAAGAAAAGAAATTGTTGATGCTTTATAGGAATGAAAGTAAAAGTTTTGTAAATTTAAAAAAATGAAATATAATGGACAAATATGATATGAATGTGTGAATATAAAGACCATAAAGAGAAAAAAGAAGATGGATAAGAAGCCAGGTTGTAAATATATATATAAATGCAAATAGAAACAAATATGTAACTAGTGTTATATCAACAACATGAGAAAAAAGGGAAAATTAACTGTTATATGTATTTCTATGCTATAGTTTGTATGGTCAAAATGATGGCCAAGAAAGTCGCACTGCGTTCAACTGTTTTTAACGTTTACTTAATAAAAATTTATTCTTAAAAAAAAAAAACTCAATAGGGTGTGAGAGTACTAGGGCATCAAGGGAAATGGAAAACACAATTTATGCAAGTGTACGATTGGGTTCCAATTTATACTGTAACCTTTCTCAACCTAGTGCCATCTATGTAATCCTAGGACTGATAGATTAATTGAATCCTATAGGGTTGCCCAATGGAAAAGTAATTCCACAGCTAAAAAAAAAATGGATTGAGACTAAATTGCCAAGACTGTTTGACAGAGATGAAGCATCTTTCTTTCCTAGACTTGAGAAAATAACATGTGTTGTGTTGGTTCAATGTTTATCATTGGACTTTTGGCACAAAAAAGATCAGACTTCATGATGTTTCTATCAAAACAAATTATTTTTTAGCCTGGAATTTTTCTATGCCTGAAGTACTACTTTTCTATTTAGACCTCGAGGGACAATTACTGCAACTGGTAGCTGCAGTATTAATGGCGAAGGAAAGAGATAACATAATCATAGTCAGATGTGATTATGGTTAGATTCCATTCATCTAGGTTTCCTTATTCTCTACGGGGATCTTGTCTGCCCCAGCCCTGCTAACTTTATATGACACAATAAGTTCTCAGGATTCTCTATGGAAAGCAAATTACACAAACACATTGTGCACATGACTGCTGTGTGTTATGGTCCATGGGGTTGGAAAGAGTTGGATGTCACAAAGGTGCTTTTTTCAGGAGGCAACTGGATTTTCTTGTTCTTTTTGTTTGAGGATGTTTTAGTTCTAAATCCAAGAAGCTTCTTCAGCTCTGACTGGATAGTGGGGAATGGAAGGATTTATAAAAACTTCTGGGAGGCCTGTTTTTTGCCCTCCCCAAGCCTCCGTGCATGCCCTGCACCCAAAACAAGCCATGTGGTGACTCCTGGGGGGGCAGGGGGCGGGTACCAGCCAGGAGTGGGATTTGGGTGTTCTCCAAACTGCACAGAATCATAGCCAGGGCCTCTCCCGCACCTCAGCAAACCCATAGCAGCCCACACCCGATCCCTTTGTACTACAATCAACACAACATGTGGATAGGTGTTGAGGCTACTAGGTAGTCCAGATCAAGAAATCAACTCCACCAGAAAGCTAAAGCTACTTTTATTGAGGTTGGCTAGAATAACAAATCTAGCCAGACTGATGGTGTTGTACCTCCTCTTCTTTTTTTTATATTCCAGTTACTTATGGAAGAATCTGCCTGAACTAACACTCATTGTTCTGGAATTTTTTTAAAAAAAATGTCTCATCCCCTTTTGTGTAGCTAATACTTCCTGCAAATCTCTGTCAAAGTTGTCTTCCATACTCTTCTCATCAAGCCCATAAAAAAGAAATCCTTTCTATCTCAAGCTATCCTGCAGAGGAAACTGTATTGTGGCTCTACTGTGCATAGATAAAGAAAGGGAAGAAGGAAGCACATTCACACTGGCAAGATTCTGTCACTGTAATCTTATAATAAAGTAATATTTAAAACTCTGGCATTCTGGTCTGGTCTACCTTGAATGGCTGACAATTTTAGTTTCTGAACGGGGAATTGACCTTGATGGCCTAAATGGCTACTTTTTCTTCTGTTCAATCACAGCCTGTTCTCAGAGCTTCTCTGGATAATTCCCTGCAGTTATCTTGGCAAGGTTTTTCGGAAATACTTTGCCATTGTCTCCTTCCTAGGACTGAGAAAGAGTTACTGGCACAAGGTCATCCAGGTGGCTTTGTGCCAGGACTAGAATCCATGGTCTCCTTGTTTCTAGTCTAATGCCTTAACCACTACAATGGTCTCTCTTTAATAGCTACTTACAGTTTTATAATTCGATGAATCTAGGATTCTTATTTCTATGACTTTTACGCCCACTTTCTATTAGTATAATTCTCAGCCTCCAGCACTCCTACTGAAAGGATGAAATAGCAGGAAATGAGAAAGACTGTTCCTATCTGAGCTAAACCCAATCTGCCAGAAAATATTGTCCTGTGAGACACTGTCATATGTTTCTGAACAGATGTGGGGGTGGTTTCAATCCTCATAGGAGTGGAGAAGGTTGTGGAAGCAAAAAACAAGTTCAGCTCTGAGTAGATTTGAAGTGTTTTCCTCCTACTGATTCATCACAAATGCCTACCTCTACTTGTTTTTGTTAGTTGGCAGAATAACAGAGTTGGAAGGGAAATTGAAGGTCTTCTAGTCCAATCCCCTGCATAAGCAGGAGACCCTATACCTGTGATGGCGAACCTATGGCACCCGGGCCACAAATGACACACAGAGCTATTTGTGCTGGCACGCACAAATGTTTATTGTTCCTCACTGCGCATGCGCGTGCCTCACAGCTGATTTTTCTGCTGGTTTCAGGCCTTTTTCAGCCTCCCAGAAGCTTGGAAAAAGCCTCTGCAAGGCTTTTCAGGACGAATAGGCCCGTTTCGTCACTTCCTGTAATACCTGAAGTGAGGAAACGGGCATATTATTCGGCCTGAAAAGCCTTGCAGAGGCTTTTCCCAAGCTCCTGGGAGGCCAAAAAAGGCCTCAAGCCAGTAGAAAAATCAGCTGTGAGGACAGTGCAGGTAAGGAGATGGCAGCGGGGTTGCATGTGCATATGCAGGGGGCGGGGGTGTGTGCATTACATTCTGGGTGCTGGCACGTGAAGTTAGCCACCACTGCCCTATACCATTCTGGACTACGGGCTGTCCAATCTCTTCTTAAAAACCTGCAGTGATGGAGCACCCACAATTTCTGAAGGCAACCCATTCCACGGGTTAATTGTTTTCACTACCAAGAAATTTCTCCTTAGTTTTAGTTCTAGCTTCTCTCCTTGATTGGTTTCCATCCTTCTTGCCCTGCCTTCTGGTGCTTTGGAGAACAGTCTGACTCCCGTGTCTTTGTGGCAGCCACTCAAATATTGGAACACTGCTATTATGTCACTCCTAGTCCTTCTGTTCATTAGACTAGACATACCCAATTTCTCCAACCGTTCGTCATATGTTTTAGCTTCCAGTCCCCTAAGCATTGTTAGGAAGGAAATTCAGTATGATCTTAACATCAAAACAAATGACAGAAGAAATGGTTTGTCCTGCATACGGAGAAAGGATTTAGGATCACACTTAAGTTTGATCCATGCAATGGGCATGGAGCTGTCACCAAATGCAATTGCTCTCCTGCACACATTAATCATCAAGCCATGACTTCTGAAAATGACTGTCATTTTCTCACCTTTGTATAACATAAAATTAACTATCAAATTAATAGAAAGGTGACGGTTCATTCATAATATAAGATAAGAAGAATATCCAAACAATCTACCAAAACAATTCAGGAAAGAAAGAAACAAGTGGACTATGGAGGGTTTTAAGGCAGCAGAACCAAGACCATTCATCAGAGAAATAGTTACATAAACCATAGAAGACCTGATTATTTACACTGTGAGATTGATAAGCCCTTCCTGTTTTATAATGCAACCTTCACAATATTATTTATATGTTTCACTGAAATGTCAGTTTTTCTTTTTCCTTCCATGAAGAAGGATTAATGGTCACGTCAACTTTGGGAACCTTGAATCTGTGACAATTTCAAAATTATACAGGATGAGACATATTGCCTGGCAAATCCCAGATTGTTCTTGAACAGCAAAAGGGGAAATTACTCTTCTGCTTGAAATCATCTTTCTGGAAGAAGCTGCAAAAATGTGTGAGCTGTGTACCACAATATCCATTTGCTAGCGAGTATCTAATATGTGCAGGAAAAAAACCCGAATACTATTATTTCCAGAAATAAGTAGGGATTATCAGATTACTGGCACCTTTAGTCTAGGAACACTTTTTTTTCAAAGTATGCGTTACTTCTAATATTTTTATAAGCATGGAAGACTCAGAAACTATCATACGTATGCCACATTAGACTCAAAATACTTTAATTACTTTTTATACATGGACTATTAGATTGACCAGTAGCTGTTCCATCACAATCACAATTAATCACAGTTAATTTACTTTCATTTGTGGCATTTAGGACCATGCAGTGTAGAATCTGGAGTGGAGGGGAAAACCAGCAAACCAAAACCAAAATTATAATCTTTAAGCGTTACGATATTTTTTTTCCCTCTTACTTCAACCCTTGCATACATTTTAAGTGTAGGGCAACATTCATGACTCATACAGATAATCCATGACTTACAACAGTTCATTTAGTGACCATATGAAATTACACTGGCACTGAAAAAAGTGACTTGTGACCATTTTTCACACTTATGACTCCCCATGCAGCATCCCCGAGATCATGTGATCAAAAGCCAGAGGCTTGGCAACTGGCATGTACTTATGACAGTTGCAATGTCCAGGGGTCATGGGATCAGCTTTGGAGACCTTCTGACCAGCAAAGTCAATGGGGAAGCCAGATTCACTTAACAATGGGGTTGCTAACTTAACAGCCGTGGTGATTCACTTAACATTGGTGGCAAGAAAGGTCATAAAATGGGGCTAAATTCCCTTAACAAAGGACTCACTTAGCAACCAAAATTTTGGGCTTAATTATGGTCATAAGTCAAGGATACTTGTATTTAATGTATATCAGAGATGGCCTACTCAATTCACAAGGAATATAGATTGAGAAAAACTGAACGTATCTTACCAAACTATTCCCTGAGCTCCAGAGCCGATTGGTTTTAAGTTCTGGTAGCGTTTGAGAACTGTGAAGGTCGAGTCACCTACTTCCACACTGTAGAATTGGTTGTCAACTTTGCTTTTACTCATGTTGTAGTATTTGGCAATATATGACACATCCACTTGTTTCCCAAATCCCTGTCATGGAGACGGAACGATGTAGACAAAGAGAGAAAGACATCAGAAAGTCAATAAACCAGGAGCATAATGAGCTGCTCAAAATACATGGCTAATTTCAATATTCAGATGTTTATAGCTATACCCAGTTCATGAAATACCCCAGTAAATAGGAATTTCAAAATTGTGAAATAGATCTCATTAGCTCACCAATAATTATTGATGGAAGCATGCTTGAAAAATAACTTGTATGTGTAACTTACCGTGGTCATCTAGTTCGGGGGTATCAACCTCAATTTCATTGAGGGCTGCATCAGGGTTGTGTTTGACCTCAGAGGCCCGGGGTGGGCATGGCCAGGATGGGCTGCTCAGGAGTTAGGATTAGGGGTGCTGTGGTGGCCTGAGTGCTCTGCCAGTGAAAACAGGCTCCCAGGCTCCGTTTTCGGCTACAACAGCTTCCGACAACCCTTTGCCAGCGAAAACGGAGCTCAGGAGGGCCACACTCCATTTTCACTGGCAGAGGCACTGTGGGATGGTGCTTCGCTGTTTCCAGGGCAGCCCCGTGGGCCAGATCTAAGCACCCCACGGGCTGCATCTGGGCCGCAGGCAATGAGTTTGAAACCCCTGATCTAGTTGAAACCTTAATTTGCCAAGGGGCATACCTACCAATTACTTTCCTCGCAGGTGGCATGGCCAGACATGGTATTCAGCAGGTTCTGAGCAGTTCTGGAGAACTGGTAGTGGAAATTTTGAGTAGTTCAGAGAACCAGTGGTAACCATCTCCCTGCAATGGGGAGGGAATGGAGATTTTACAGTATCCGTCCCCTGCCATGCCCACCAAGCCATGCCCACAGAAATGGTAATAAAAAAAATTGAATCCCACCACTGGCCATGGTCATTTTCTCAGACAAGATCTTTCTGTCAATTCAAGCTAGATGGCCTTCAGGACAGCTAATCTTAAGACTTTTATGGTTCTTGTTCTATTTTTGCCTACCAAAAAGTTTTTGCACGCCAATCAATTAAGCCTGCTTATTTCATCTCTCTCTCTCTCTCTCTCTCTCTTTTTCTGAAAAATGGGTTAAGGTTAGATTTAGGGCTATTGATCATGGTGGACAGTTTCAGCTGTGAATTTATGTACTCACTTTTTAATCACAACAAAGGTATTGCTCCAATCAATAATGGACGTAAGATTTTTAACACAGAGTTGTGGCATAAAATGACCAGGAGCAGCGTTTCATATTATATTTCCTGGATTAAATCCCAGCATAAATAGGAATTTTTCAAACCATTCAAAGTATGCTCCCAAATAAATAAAATCCCAAGGCGCTGAAATCTTTAATACATTCCTTTGTTATAATAAAAATGAGATTTGAGGTTGATTTGTGTTTTATGCGCTTGTACTTTATTTAGTAAATTAACATGTTCTTTCCAACATATTACTAATTATACACTGCCTGACAAGAGTAAAAAAAAAAAGGATCATCACAAATAATCTGTGTACAACAGGAAGCCTGGAAATAAAAGATAGCAAAATGAGAACAGATTAGGAAAGAAAACATTAAATAATATTTAAATAATGAAGAAATTATATCAGAATAGATGCCCCTGGGCAGCACCTATTTAACCCTGAAAAGAGGAAGCAAAGACATTTATGTCTAAGCAGACTGATGCAAACTGAAAGTAAAGAATCACTCCAGGCTTCTTAAATCATGCTTATCTTTAAAAATGAGTGCATGCATTCTGAATTGTATTTGGAAATTTGTAGAGTTTGGAGCAGGAGCAAGGAAATGACTGGAGAATAGTATATCTTAGAACCAGTTTGGTGTAGTGTTTAAGGCACCAAGCTAGAAAACCAGAGACCATGAGTTCAAGTCCTGCCTTAGCCATAAAAGCCAGCAGGATAATTTTGGGCCAGTCTCTCGGTCTAACCCACCTCACAGGGTTATTATTGTGGGGAAAACAGGAGGAAAGTGTATCGGATATGTTTGCCACTTGAATTATTTGTAAAAATGATAAAGATAGGAAATAATGAATCAATCAATCAATCAATCAATGATTCTCTTTGCAATAAGCAAGGGTTAGGATAGTATTCATAGTAGGAATATCAACTCAGACGCTTGCTCCTAAAGAGAAAAGCTATACTAAAAGCATACTAAAAAGCAGAGACATCACCCTGCCAGAAAAAGTGTGTATAGTCAAGGCTATGGTTTTCCCAGTTGCAATGTATGGCTGTGAAAGTTGGACCATAAGAAAGGCTGAGCACCAAAGAATTGAGACCTTTGAACTAGTGGTAGGATTCAAAAAATTTTACTACCAGTTCTGTGGGCATGACTTGGTGGGTGTGGCAGGGGAAGGATACTGTAAAATCAACAGTCAGAGGTGATAATTGTCAGTTCTCCAAACTACTCAACATTTCCTCTACCAGTCTTCCAGAACTGGTCAGAACCTGCTGAATACCACCTCTGCTTTGAGGTGCTGGAGAAAACTCCTGCGAGTCCCTTGGATTGCAAGGCGATCCAACCAGTCAGTCCTAGAGATCAACCCTGACTGACCTTTAGAAAGCTAGATCCTGAAGATGAAACTCAAATACTTTGGCCACCTAATGAGAAGGAAGGACTCGCTGGAGAAGAGCCTAATGCTGGGAACAATTGAAGGCAAAAGAAGAAGGGGACGGCATAGAATGAGGTGGCTGGATGGAGTCATCGAAACAGTTGGCATGAGCTTAAATAGACTCCAGAAGATGGTAGAGGATAGAAAGGCCTGGAGGAATGTTGTCCATGGGGTCGCGATGGGTCGGACATGACTTTGCAACTAACTACAACAACAGCAACAGCCTTTTGTTGAAGTCATAAAAGGTTTAATTACTGTAAGGTAACAATACATCCTATTTTATGTGTATAAAACATGCTATCTTTATAGCCTTTTCCAGAAAGAAAGTCATTTTCACGAGAAAATAACAAGTGAAAATAAAAGTTACAGCTATTTACTGTATTTGCATATTAAACTATTAAAGTTAGTTTGATCATCACTTTTCATGAAGATAGATGTATACATTAACTTCCTTTATTCTAACCAAAAGAGTATCCTTTATTTATTTATTTTTAAGAAAGCACTGCTAAATTATTTGCTGTGCACAGCTTTATCCAAATCAGGATCAGCTTGAATGAAGCAGTTGATCAATAAAAGAAAGGGTCCATGTTAGGATATTGAATTTTGTAGACGGAACAGTAAAGCATATAATAGACCATAACACAGACTTGTGGTTCATTGGTTGGAGGGTGCTGGTTCATGCATGAGGCAATCTACACTATGATTATCTATGGAGATTCTCAGTCATCCAGGTCATGGTTGTCCCAAAGGTGCTTTTCCAAGAGACAACTGAACTTTCTGGTTTTTCTTTGAAGACATTTTGCTTCTCATCCAAGAAGCTTCTTCAGAGCTGAAGCGGTTTCTTGGATGAGAAGCAAAACATCTTCAAAGAAAAACCAGAAAGTCCAGTTGTCTCTTGAAAAATACACTATGATTAGTTGTTGTAGTATACAGTGGGAGTTTCCTTATTTCTTCTGTGTGTTCTGTGTACTGTTTAATTTATCTTGTGATGTTGTTGTGTTCCTGACTATCTTGTGTGTTTTTTTCTTTCTGGAGGATGATAATAAAGATTACAACTTTGGGTTAGTGCCTCTGACTTCATCAGGACAGCTGCTATGCAATTCCACCCCAATCCACCTATGCCCAATTTGTCCAATAACTTTTCCAGCAGATCTCAACCCTTATTATAATATTCATGAACAAGAAGGGGAAACTTATGCATGCAATATCACAGGCTCTCCCTTGGATTCTTTTAGCACACGATGGCTCCAACTATTCAGTCGTCTGCACATTGATGTCATCAGCAATCTATGAATCAATACTTTATCAATATACATTAGCTATTAGCTACAGATGATTGCAAGAAATCGTGTCTCCCATTCAGAGAAATGTTTAATGTACAATTTTATGAAGTGGTGCTCATTTAACAGCTACAATTTGGACTGGCAACTCAGTCATTAAACAAAGCAGTTTCTAAGTTAAACGTCATATGATAACTGTGCTTTCGATTTTAAACAGGACAACACATACTAACTGATAGCAGCGGCAAGTGTGCAATTGAGGGAGAGATGCCGTGAAGGTCATAAAATGGGAACTGTTCACAAAATTACATTTTCCTCACTTTTATAACTGCAAACAATTGCTACAAGAGGCAGTTGTAAAATGAGGACTACCTATATTTGTATGTATGCATGTGAATATATGTCTTGTATTTTCTGGATGGGTAATATGGCTTTCTGTCTCTTTCCTGCCTTCTACAACTTTGTACATTCTTTTTCCTTTTCTGTATTTTAATGATATTAATAATAATTCTGAACCGATTCTTTAGCCAGACACCTGGGTTTGCCTTACTAAAGGTTCTTGCTTCAGCACGCATTCCCAAGATTTTGGCTTTGCTTTCCGAGGTAAAACTAAATAATAATAATAATAATTTAAAAAACACCAAATAGCAAAACAAGCACCAAAGATAGCATATGGTTACTGCTGTCATTAAACCAGGAAGGGAGGGCCAGGGAAAGAGGATGAAGATTTCTGTGCTTCGAGGGAAAATCGGAGGTGCTGTATGTTAATCTGTGCCTGGATAATTGCCAAAAATGGCTTCCTCCTAATTACCTTCCACTTTTGAGTGTATTTATTTTTACAAGGCGCCCAGCAGGAGCATCCATTCAAAAGCCAGAGATGTGCATTTGTAGAAAAGGGGGATGTAGGATAGGGGGATGATCTATAAACATTGCCAGAAGGAGATGTTGATACAAACAAATTTGCTGAATAAACTAAATAGCATAATTTAGTTGCCTGTGGGCTTTCTTACATCATCTTTGGTGAAGACCCCAAGCACTGCATGTTAGGAGAAGCTGCAATCGCATGTTGGTGAATACCCAGAAGGCACACTCAAGTCTTTGGTTGCAGGTGCTAGGAGCAAGCTTGCCATCTGTCTACTATGAGCTGTGGGGGCTTTTTTGGAAGCTTCATTCATAGTAACAAGAAGGGTTTTTGAATATTATCACCTCACAAACGAAATTGGAAAACACATCAGAAAGTGGCACAAACATGCCTCTTTGATAGAGTAAATTAAACAAAATATTTTTTTTAATATAGCATCACCCATATCGCCAATGAGCTGGTACTGTTTCCATCCAGAAGAATCAAAAGGTTGGAAAAGATTTAAAAAACGAACCGATCTAACAATAAGCAATATTGGTTCTGGGTCGATGTAGCTCTTCTTTCTGTGCAAGAAGTTGAATCCTGTTACATAAAGACTTATTCACAGAATATTGACCTATCCTGGAGGAAAGAGAGCGTGTTGATCCAGTTGGTTGACTCCCAGAGGGTCAATTTAACCCTAAAGGTCATAGACAAAGCTAAATTCTATCCAGTCAGTTGGGTCATGGGAATTTACCCATTTGGCATATCTAGCCCTCCCAGAAAATGAGTGGGAGAGAAAGGATGGCTGAAAAAACAAACCACTCCATCTCAGAATTTCCTAGCAAAGCCTGGTATAACCAAACACATTTTGCAAGCATTGCCTGACTGCAGGAAATGAGCCATGGCTCCTGTTCTATGAGTATATGGGATGTATGGGTATGAGAAGATCATTTCATGGCCATTGACGTCACTTTGGGCATTCAATCATCCTTTTTATGATTATATAACATCCTTCAAAGTGGTGAAGAAGTAGATAGAATGAATAGTGTGCTGCAGCTCCCACAAAAGCCAGCGCAATCCTAGGCTGCATTAACAGAGGGATAGAATCAAGAACAGGTGAAATGTTAGTACCACTTTACAATGCCTTGGTAAGACCACACTTGGAATGCTGCAACCAGATTTGATCGCCATGCTATAAAAAAGATGTTGAGACTCTAGAAAGAGCACAGAGAAAAGCAACCGAGATGATTAGGGGACCGAAAGCTAAAATATATGAAGAACAATTACATGAATTAATTTAATGAAAAGGACTGGGGTTGACATGATAGCAGTGTTCTGATATTTGAGGGACATCCACAAAGAAGGGTGGGGGGAATCAACCTATTCTCCAAAATACTTGAAGGCAGGACAAGAAACAATGGGTGGAAAATAATCAAGGAGGGATCCAATGTAGAACTAAGGAGAAATTTCCTGACAATTAGAACAATTAATCAGTGGAACGGCTTGTCTCCAGAATCTGTGGGTGCTCCAATTCTGAACATTTTTAAGAAGAGATTGGACAATCATTTGTCTGAAATGGTACAGGGTTTCTTGTCTGAGCAGGGGGTTGGACTAGAGGACCTCTAAGGTCCCTTCCAACTCTGTTATTCTGAATATGACTTACTCTGGGAACTACAAACTACATCTCTTCAGAATCTTCTTTTTTTTCCCCTTTCCAACAAAGGTTAGGAATAGTTGTGGCCCTGGCTTCCTCAAGTTTGTCAGAAGATGAACAAATATAAGGAGCAATGTTCTCTGGTAGATGCATTCATTCACAGACAGCAAGTTTCAGGTTTAATCCTTGGCAGTCCAACGAGAAGGATAAAATAGTGGACAAATATATATTTGGCTGAAGAACTTGAAGCACCACTACATGTCACAGAATACAACAGTTGGCTAACTATTTAGCTAAAACACCTGATTTCATACAACTGCGCATTATCTTTCTACTTATTGGGCAAGGATAATGGCAGGACACTGAAATCTGGCTCAAACAGAAAAGTTTTCTAAAGCAGATGGCGAACATTCTCTTTATCAGATGGGTAACTGTTTCTGTTTCTTTCCCAAATTGTACTTCCACATATTAAATTTAAATATTGACTAAATTCTGGTTTGAAACAAGCATTAAGGGAAAAATAGTAGATGCAAAGGGTGAGGGAATATCCAGATGGTGAAATATACAGAACAGTATTTCTAAATCTGAAAAATGTGTTATTAGTGCACTAACAGAGCAATTGTCAACTGACAATCTTTGGATACAACCATTTTACCTGGCCCTTGGTGGTACTATCAGATTTTTAATCAAAGTGCTGCATTATAAAAAAAAAAATGGCTTGAAGCATCTCTTTGAAAAAGACATTTGTAAAACCAAGTTAGGGTTATGCTTTTTAAACATACATTCTTAGCCTAAGATCCAATGTTCACTGATATTTATATTCAATTACACTTCAGGCAGCTGTTATTTTTAGACAGCAGATGTTGAAAATCGACATTATGAAGTTTGAAAATGAATTTAAACCTTATAACCACAATCCTCTGGCAATGGACTCAATCACTTCGAAATCAATAGGATGGTGATGATGGAACAGATTACAAAGAATGTAAAATGACCCAAAATCATCCTGGCAATTTAATGCATTTTATGTGCAAAGGCACATTGAGCTGGTCCTTCGCTATTTCCAGGGTGGCCCCACAGGCCAGATCTAAGCACCCTGTGGGCAGGATGGGCCTTGAGTTTGACACCCTTGCTCTATAGTTATAACATGGTCTCAGGAAAATAAATGTTTGGTTTAAATCAGTGTTTCTCAACCTTACCACTTTATGCTGGGTGGATTTCAGTTCCTATGCTGGGTGGGGAATTCTGGGAGTTGAAGTCCACCCATTTTAAAGTGACTAAAATGGAGGAACACTGGTTTAAGTAACTACAGATTGTTTCTACACAAATAACTACAGAGGCTTCAGTGATCTACTTGCCTATCCAAAATATATACAGACTTAGGAGTAGACACAAGCCATTGAGTCTAATCACGAGGGAACATGAAATAAGCACAATTCTAAAAACTTCATGGGACAGAAAGATTTACCGCATGTCAAAGAAAGCAAATCTTGAATTACTCTGCCATCAATCAATTCTAAACTCAAAAAATCTTAAACAAGCCAAGAATCCAGAACACTTTGAACAGAAGTGGGACCATATTTTTCATTCAATCAAAGTGTTCAACATTCTGCCTGCAGCATTTAGTATCATTTGCAAACTCATTTCAAAGAATCGATACAATTAGGTCATTTGCTGTTTGACTGGGAGAAATAGCAATTTTAGAATTTCACTTTATTTTATTTTTATTTTATTTATTTTGATTTGTCAATCGCTTACAAGATAATAGGTATAAGTATATACATAGTTATGAATACATGAAATGGGTACATATAAGAAAAATAAAAGAAACAATAGGACAGGGATGGTAGGCACGTTGGTGCGCTTATGCACGCCCCCTACTGATCTCTTAGGATAGGGGTGAGGTCAATAGTAGACAGTCTAAGGTTAAAGTTTTTGGGGTTTGGGGAAGAAACCACAGAGTCAGGAAGAGTATTCCAGACACTGACCACTCTGTCGCTGAAGTCATATTTCCTACAATCAAGTTTGGTGTGGTTTACCTTGAGTTTGTATCTATTGTGTGTTCTTGTGTTGTTATGGTTGAAGCTGAAGTATTCATTGACATGTAGGACATTGCAATGTATGATTTTATATACCATACTTAGATCAGACCGAAGACGGCATAATTCAAGGTTTTCTAGGTCTAGAATTTCAAGTCTGGTGGCATAAGGTATTCTTACAACAAGTAGAGGAGTCTTCTTGTGAAATATTTCTGGACTTTCTCAACTTTGCTAATATCAGATACATAATGTGCGTTCCAGACTGATGAGCTGTATTCGAGTATTGGTCTAACAAATGTTTTGTATGCTCTAGTTAGTAGTGTGATATTACCAGAGAAAAAGCTACGTAGGATTAGGTTAACAACTCTTAATGCCTTTTTGGCTATGTAGTTACATTGGGCCCTAGTACTTAGATCATTAGAGATGAGTATTCCAAGGTCCTTTACAGAGCTTGGATCATCAACAAGGTCTTGACTATTCAGCTTGTATTTTATTTTCTGATTTTTTTTTTGCCAATATGTAAGACAGAGCATGTATTTGTTGAGATTTGAAGTTGCCATTTGTTTGACCATTCTGAAACTTAGTCAAGATCTTTTTGAAGGGTAGCAGTATTGTCTGTGGTATTGAACAGCTTTACATCATCAGCAAAGAGAACTCAGTTGCTCTTAATATGATCACAGAGGTTATTTATGTAAAGTATGAAGAGAGTTGGTTCTAGAACACTGCCTTGGGGGACACCACTATTGACAGGTACAGAATTTGATAGGACACTCCCAATTTTGTCCATTTGTTGTCTGTTTGACAGGAATGCTTCTATCCAGTTATGCAGTTGTCCAGAGATACCGTAAGATTTTAGTTTTAGGAGTAGTTTGTCATGTACCACTGAATCTTCCATGCCATCATATAGATACAAGGTATTTCACAAGATAGCTGTGCTTCAGAATAAGGCCTGAGGTTTCCTGTACTTTTATTATCAATTTTCTTGCATTTCTGGTGCTTGAAATAGGGAAGAATAATATATGTGGTGGCATGGAGCAGCTGGCAAAGAAAAAGATCTCAGAAAAATAGAAGAGACCATCAGCATCTCTACCCCATTTCCTGGAAGAGGTCACTAGCAAAGGAGCCAGAAATAAAACTGTCAATATAATGAAACAGTCATATAAAGAATACGATGGAACTTATTTAAAAATTTCCAATCTTCTTTTAAATGTTAGCATAATAACTATTATTTTATAAACCAAAACCTGAAGCTTCTTTTAAAACCTCTCTTTTCCAGTTGAAGTCAGTGAGAGAAAAAATTTCCTTCAGCAAGTATGGTGTAAAACTGAATGTTCATTGAAGGCACAGCTATACATGTATACAATTAACTATGTTCCTTCCAGGACTATGCATACACTTGAATAGCATCCGCTAGGGCAGGAGTATCAAACTTACGGCCTGCGGGCCGGATGCGTCATGCGCTGGCCACTGTCATCCCCGGTTTAGTGAATGAGGAGAAAGTCGCAATACGTTAGCGATGTGATGACATGAGCTCGACACCCCTGCATTAGGCTTATTGGTTTTATCCCCTTCAGATGAGATGTTATTAAAGATAGTCTTTGACTTAAGGCTATAGTTGAGCATGGAATTATGGTTGTAAGTCATATAGATTATGAAGCGACTCTCTGAATGATTGTACCTGATTTTACAACCTTTTTTTGTGGTGGTATTTTCAATCTATCCCTAAGCAACTGGGATCCTCGTTTTGCAATGTCCTACCCCAGGGGTGGAATGCAAATATTTTTACTACCAGTTCTGTGGGTGTGGCTCGGTGGGAGTGGCTAGGTGGGCATAACCATGTGATAGGGTACAGCCACCACCACCGCCACATGCCTCTTTTTGCCTTCTGGGCCTCAGGGAAGCCTCCTGGGTGAAGCAGTAAGGCAGCAAGGGGGATCCCGGAACAGCTGATCATCAGAACAGCTGATCATCAGGAGGAAAAAGAAATACCATAAGTGGGGCGGGGCAGGTGGGGGGAATGCAGTCAGTGATGTTGCACATGCGCGATAAGGACTGACTGGACGGGGAGGGGAGGGGCGGGCGGAGAGGGGAGGGGCCAGCCAGAGGCATAATTTGTCAGTTCTCCAAACTGCAGAGGATTGTAACAACCAGTTCTACTGAACTGGTAGAATCCTACCCTGTCCTACCCTGAGATTTAAACATTCTGCTAAATCCCATGCCCCATTCACTTCCAAGTTTTAGCACCATGAATTCCAGCCAACATAACCAATGATAGGATGAATCAGACTGAGGTGGTTATTATAGACTTTTAGTCACATGTATGATTGATAGGAAATAATGATCACAAAATATGTAAGTACAAGTATATACTGTACCTTGATTTACCTGTAAGGAACACACACCTGACAAAAGGCAATCTTCACATCCAGAGTAGGCTCACTGCAGTAATGTAAGAAATGGCGGCTCATAAATATCTGAAATTCAAAGAACAATGGCATAAATATTTCTCATCCAAACTGGACTTGTATATAATGCTGTCTCAATTTATTTAATATCTATGACATTGTTTCAATAGTAATGAAAATTCAAAGTTAGCTTTTAAGAAACCAGTATTAAGGTTTCTTCAAGACCAAACCTTTGTTTTCCTATGTGAGCACAAGTATCAATAAAGGAGAATATTTGCAAGAAAACAAAATGATAGATAGACAGACAGACAGACAGATAGAATAACTTTATTCTCACTTTGAATGTACACTAATCAGCATACATTAAAATGAAATTTCATTGCATACAGCTTTCAAACAGTCACCACCTCCAATATACATTACATAAACATGAATAAATAAAAAAATAAAGAAATACAAAAATAAATAACAACATAATATAGTTGGAAGGGACCTTGGAGGTCTTCTAGTCCAACTCCCTACTAAAGCAGGAAACCCTATACCATTTCAGACAAATGGTTATCCAATCTCTTCGTAAAAACTTCCAGAGTTGGAGCATTTACAACTTCTGGAGGCAAGTAGTTCCACTGTTTAATTGTTCTCACTGTCAGGAAATGTCTCCTTAGTTCTAGGTTGCTTCTCTCCTTGATTAGTTTCCACCCATTGCTTCTTGTCCTGCCTTCAGGTGTAACCAACAACCAAGCTCCAAGAGCACCAAGAACACAAGTATGCTCAGTTAGCTGGTTCTGGCAATCTGACAATTCATAATTTAGTGAGCAAGACTGACAGCATAATTGCTTAGAGGATAATGACCAGCAAAGGGAGAATTCAAGGCCTCCAAAGGGAACAAGAAACAACAAAGAGCCAGAGTAGAAATTAAAATTGGCTTGTGGGTTAGATTTGGAAAGAATTGTTTCATGTTGGACATCCGTTACCAATGTACAATCCTTGCAGTGCATAAAACGATAAGATACAGCCTTTTTGAAACATGTGGAGCATTTTCCAGAGTTGCCCTTGGATGTTTAATACTGCTTAGCATGATTCTTTCATAACAAGACTGGCTGAGGGGATGACTACCTTGGTAGGAGTAGATGAATAATTTGTAACGCTACTGAAGGAGCTATGTCTCTGTTGTCATGCACAGATGACAATTCTGCTAGAAATAACTCTTCCACATTATTTGCACAGCCACAGGCCTACAAATCTTACTCTATGCAATGTTCACATGTGTCCTTTTGTTGTTTGAAATATTATTCTTTCTGCCCTAAAGTAGAGTAGAGTAGAATACTCTTCCTGATTCTGTGGCTTCTTCCCCAAACCCCAAAAACTTTAACCTTAGACTTTCTACTATTGACCTCACCCCTTTCCTAAGGGGTCTGTAGGGGACGTGCATAAGCACCCCAGCGTGCTTACCGTCCCTATCCTATTGTTTCTTTTATTTTTCTTATATGTATCCATGTATTCATAACTATGTTTTTACTTATACCTATTATCTTGTAAGCAATTGACAAACCAAATAAACTAAAAATAAATAAATAAAGTAAATCAAACATCACTGATACCTTGTTTATGCAAAAACTAAACATAAAACAGCACAGCAGTGCGCCCAGTCTGGAGTACTAATCCTATAATTATTCTGCAATATTATTACATTTCCCATGTTTGAATGAAATATAAAAGAAAAGAAAGAATTACGCTTAAAATAAGCACTGGTAGACTCTTCTACAAACCAACAAAAGTCAACAGATTATTCTGTAGCAAAAGATTCTGAACAGACAAGAACTATCATTCAGTAGTAGGGTACTGATTTGCATGTAGTAGATCCCAGGTTCTACCCAATTGTATTTATATCTAAAATAAGAATGGGTAGATAATAACCATCAAGATATATGATGAAAAAACTTTTTCTAAAGGTAGTCCTTGAGGTATGACCATTTGTTCAGCAACCAAAGTTACAATGTGTTGAATGAGGAGGAACTTACAACCGATATGCAAAGTTGCAGCTGTTACAGCATTCGGTATATAAGTCTTAGTGCTATTCCCACAGTCATGTGATCGAGTCAGGCTTTTTACATGACTCACAGCATTAAAGCAAGCAGAGGTTCTGTGATCACCAGTGGGAAAGCCATCAGGGAAAGTTGCAAGTCACTCCCTGTTGTAATGACGAGGCAGTAGGGTTGTTTGATCATGATCAACTGAATCATGATGAACTTTATTGGAGTCTAGTCTTGCATTTATACACATTATTAATTATCCTCCAACATTGGTTAACTTTGGTTACTGCTTAACTTTTGTTACTGTTTAGCATAATAGTAATTAACACAATTAATTATCTCTAGTTAAAGTCTAACATATGTTTACTTCCTCTCTCTAATCCTCCTTTAGATTAGTGACTTTGTTTGCCTGAGTTGTATTTGCTTGTAAACATTCTTTACCTGAGGTTTGCCATCCGAGATAGGAACATTCCTGCAATTACAACTCTACAACTCCCATAAATCCTTCCTCCTGAACCATGCCAGGGCATTCGAGGTCTCAAGAATCTCACGCACCCTAGCACCCATCATCTGTGCACAACCCCTGCCAGCCTGCCTGTGGCCCCTGCTGCTACTATGCTCAGTAGTGCCCATCTGTAGTTCTTGCCCACCAGCCTAGGAGTCTGGTCAACCTTGTGAACTCTGAACCTTCCTCTTTCCGCTATGTCTTCAAGATGGACAGTGATTAATATTTATATGTATTTATACATTAGTGGGTAGGTATATACTGTATATGTGTATGTTTATAGCATATCTATATGTGTGTTGTGTATGTGTAAAGTTTTGAGAGCAGGAAACAGAATTTCATTTTTACTCTGTGCCCACAGGAAAAAAAAATGACAATAAAGGTTATCTTATCTTATATGATATTGTTGTGGCTTGTCGGCCAACGGCCCCTCCAGCAAACAAATCAGAGGAGGAGAAGGAGGTTTGGGAGTCAGGGTCAGCATCAAGGCAACCTGAGACCTCCGAGGGGGAAGAGGGAATGGAGCTGGCAGAGAAAGAGACAGAGGAGCCTGGGCCGTCCATCAGCCCTCAGATGGAGAATCAACAGCCCCCAGGTCTGGAGGTGGATGATGAAGAAGAAGAGGAACAGCTGGGTCCAGGGCCTGAAACGTGGATGCACAGAAGGCAGAGGAGAGGAGAGCAGTGGAAATCCATGGGCCGATCCTGGGGAAGGAAGAGCCACCACTGCTAGCTAAGCCCCACCCTAGCTCTGGGGATAAAAGGCAGGGGGCAGAGATGAATAGGTGTGTTAGACAACTATTCATCTTCTGGCCGGAGGGACTTGTCAACCTGAGAGAGAAACTTTTTCCTGGGGACGCTGGCACTCCTAATAAAGGAATATTTTGAGTTCACTATTGTTGTGTTTGGGGAGCTGGGTCAGAACAGATATGACGGCCTCTCTTAAGGACCCGCACAGTCTCTGGGTTATGACAAACCAGGATGGTGGTGTCTGCCATTGTTAAGTGATGAAGTCACATGATCTATGCAAACCAGCCAGACTTTTCAATTTTCAAAGTTTCTGATTATACTGCTGACTGCTCATCATCTCTACTTCTTATATGAGCTACATTGCAGAATTTGAAACATTCGGCCTCTCTTGAGCCTGAAATTCTATTTCACAGTTTTCCTATTAGACATTCAACCATCTATTCCTTATGCCACTAAATCAGGAAGCGGGTAGGAAGCAAAATCCTCTCACCATGAGCTCAGCCTAAAGTGCCTCATGCATTCAATTTTTAATGAATGAGTTACAATCTTATTTCAAAAAAGCAAAGCACACGACCTTTCTAGTGCTGTATTGTGATAGCGCAGCTTGCTGTCTCATAGCTGAGTGACTCACTACAGAAGCTTTCTGTTTCTCAGATGGTTTGATTTGGCTTCGCCCCCTCCTGTCTCTTTCTCCATTGTTTTAAAAAGCTTTTAATATTAATCAAAAGTGCAGTGATTTCTAGAAGCTCAGAAAATAATGATGTCCTCTCACTATAGGGCAGGGCTGTCAAACTCAAGGCCTGCAAGCAGGATCCAGCCCGCGATGTAGTCAGATCTGGCCTAGTGGGCCATCCTGGAAAATGTAAGGTGCCGGCCCACATTGCTTTGGCCCAGTCTACCCAATGTGAATAGGAAACATCGGGCCAGTGTGGCTTTGGCGTGGTCTACCCAATGCAAAGAGGAAACATTAGGCCAGCTTGGCTTCAACCTGGTCTACCCAATGTGAAGAAGAAACATTAGGCCAGCTTACAACCAAGTGACATCTATGAGAAATTCACCCAGAATTTTCTACTCTCTTGAATTAATTTCTAAGTCAAGTTTTCTCAACATAAAATGAATGGAAAATTTCTCTCTCCAAAATTAGTAATTGATCACCTTTCAAGATGGATCTGTCACATTTTTTAAAAAAAACACCGGATGAGTAATATTGTTGGGGGGGGTTGTGTGTTACTTGACACCTTTGTGGAGACCAACTGGATTCCCCCCACATTTGGAGAACTGGGATTACTACCATTCTGAGAAGTAACTGTTACAGAACCTTAATTATGACATCCTTTGTGAAAGATATATCTTTATATTACTTGCATTCATTGGAAATGGAATTATGCAGAAATGCTTTTTGAGGAACTCAATCCTTGGCCAAATGTTAAATCAGCATTTTAGGAATCAGAAAAAGGTAGAATCCATCAAAAAAATGAATGAACAAACTCCTAGGGGTCAAAATAACAATGTAAAATTATGTATCTGGTAACTAAATGCAAATAAATGAGTAAGGGAGTAGCATCTGAAGCAACAAATCAAGGCATGAATTACTCAGCATTACCCAGTATTATAGCAAGTATAAATAAAGGGTTCTTATATATTATTTTGTAGAGTATCGCAGACTACAAAACCATACATATAGCTACACTATTTTAATAGAATAAGAAAAATCTCAAAATTGGCATGTGGGTTCTTTTTCTTGCATATTGTGTCACCTTTAAATTATCCGTTCATGGTGTATTGTTTTTGTGGGGAGAGGTACACTGAAGACAACTTGTTGACCTTGTCTAACCTCAGAATCTAATCAGATTTGGTCATGGTAATTACTTGGTTGGCTGGGCCATGATGGCTCAGCAGTTAAAGAAGCCTGGGTTCAAGACCCAAGTGCTACATGGTGGAATGAACTCCCATCCCCTCATCCTCCTGCTCGCGTAGCAGTTCGAAAGCATGCACATGTGAGTAGATAAATAGGTACCACTTCAGTGGGAATGTAAAGGTTCTGTGTGCCTTGGCGTGTAGTCATGCTGGCCACATGACCACAGAAACGTCTTTGGACAAAGCTGGCTCCCTCCACTAAGAAATGGAAATGAGCGTCACCCCCTAGAGTCAGAAATGGCCGGACAGGAGAAACCTTTACCTTTAATACTTGGCTGGGATCATTTGAGAATTCTAGGATTGTGATTAGCCAACAATATATATCTTGGAAGAAGATAATGGCAAATCATATCCATAAATGCTACCAGGAAAATGCAAGGTTGTAATTCATGAAAACTAAACTCAACTTAAAGGCATCTTTCCTTTTTAAGCCCATTTTTATCTTTCAAATGATTCTATATTTTCTCCATTTTAATGGCATTAAAAATTAGCACACATTTTTCAGTAGGCTGCAGGTGATTATTGGGATGAGTGGGCAAAGTAAAATTGAACATAAGGTAATCGTTTAGGAAGGTGAAATAATTTGAATCCCGTAAGAAATGGTTTATCTTCTGCCAAGAATCCTCATATTATCAGAAAAAATAATAATAAATTATGGTAAAGTTGTTTTAAAAATTCATATGATTGTCTCTCAAATTACAGAAGTAGCAGGAGAAGATAGAGAGAGAGATACAATGGAGTGGTAGAAGAAATGAAATGCTGTAACTTTTCTAAGGAGCAATTAAATTAGTTCAGAATCTCAGGAGTTTTTAGCTTCAATCTCAAGAGATCTAAAACTGTTGGATCTACAATAAAATCGGCAATGGATTTGGGGATTCCTCCTCAAGGGAAATATGAGGAATTCTAAGAGAAGCTAAAGAGATTTAAATAAATGTACTCCAATATAGAGTATATGGTGGGCTTCTCACACTTTAAAAAAAATTTACTAGACAACCAATGCCACATTAGGTCATCGTTTCAGAGATATTTCTTACCTAAACAAAGAACCAAACAAAAAAAGTCAACAAAGCAGTGGAAACAACTCCTTGCCAGATTCCCATAATGGGGAAGCCAGTAGGAAGTAAGCTTCCTACTGGCTTCCCCATTATGGGAATCTGGCAAGGAATATAAAAAACCTTCCTTCCTTCCTTCCTTCCTTCCTTCCTTCCTTCCTTCCTTCCTTCCTTCCTTCCTTCCTTCCTTCCTTCCTTCCTTCCTTCCTTCCTGATAAGTAGCTATTGCTGGATGCAAGAAGAACAAGGGATTGTCAGACTGGCTGGGAAACTGTCATGGAATGTTGAAAATGAAGATCACATGACTGTAGTAGCAGCCACTAGTACTGAAGCAGCCACAATATTACCAAATTTCATTCTTTTGGGAGTCACAGATCCAGAATTTGCGGCATATACTATGTAACCCACTTGAAATACATTGGTTCAAATATTGTTGCCTTATAATACGCCATTTCACCCAGCTCATGGCCATGAGGATTTTATAGTAGTATATAGATATATATGAAAACATTTACTCCATTTTGAAACAATGTTTCCTTGAAGTAGCTTACCAAAGAAGTAAGAAAATCGATAATACCCTGCCATCTCAGTTACAATCTAAGAGATAATAGGATAAATGGAAAATGGATTCTCTGAAGTGGAATTGAGAACCAGTGTAGAGGATTAGCTATAGATGAAACATATGAGGAACTTCAAGGGTCTTTGATAAAGCCAAAAGGCACTCATCCTTAATCACCAAAAAGGATTAATCTCATGATAATGTGCACTTTCTGCCACAGTGACATTTAAGGTGAGCTACACATTAACATGGCTTTCACCCAGCTGGTAAGATCCCAATGTGTTATGATCATCATAATTCCAGCCAGCATATACAGGTAGTCCTCAATTTATGACCACAACTGAGCCCAACATTTCAGTTACTAAATGAAACATTTGTTAAGTGAGTTTTGCCTCATTTTACAACTTTTCGTGCCATAGTTATTAAGAGAATCATTGCAGTTGTTAAGTTAGTAGCAATTGCGAAAGCACTTATACTTATATACCGCTTTATAGTGCTTTCCCGCCCTCTCTAAGTGGTTTTACAGAGTCAGCCTATTGCCCCCAACAATCTGGGTTCTCGTTTTACCCACCTCGGAAGGATGGGAAGTTGAATCAACTTTGAGCCTGGTGAGATTTGAACTGCCAAATTGCAGGCAGCCAGCAGGCAGCCAAAATGGCCTGCAAGTACAGCACTCTAACCACTGCACCACTGCGGCTCTAGTAACACAGTTGTTCAGCGAATATGGCTTCCCCATTGACTTTGCTTTCAAGAAGATCACAAAAAGTGATCACATGACCCCAGGACACAGCAGCTATCATAAATGTAAATCAGTTGCCAAGCATCTGAATTTTGATCATGTGACCATGGGGATGCTCAATGGTTGTAACTGTGAAAAACGGTCATAAGTCACTTTTTTCAGTGCCATTGTAACTTTGAAAGGTCATAAATGAACTGTTGTAAGTCTAGGATTACCATTTCTGCTGGGTCAGGGATGATAGGGGATATATTCCAACACCTGTGGAAGATGCAAAGTTGGTGAAGGACGCATTAATATGCAATAGCCCAAATTTTAAAAGTCAGTGATAAAAACACAAATCAAATTCATTCCAAAGGTGTTTACTTTGATCTAAGTTCACCAGGATTCTCTAATCGTGTATACATTTATTTCTTAGATTTGGAAGAATTCCTGCCTCCCAGAGGAGCTTACAGATTATAATTATTTTAATTTTTAAATACTCTGTAGTGTGATTGTAATGTGGTGTTTGGGGCACTGTGCTGGAGCAGCTTTCAAATTTCATTGTATTCGTGGAATGCAGTGACAATAAAGGTATTCTATTCTATTCTAAAAAGAAGAAAAGGATTAAAAAGAAAAGAATATGTGGATCCAGATAAAACACATACGGAATTATAAAAATCTACTGGAGCTCAACAAATGTCTGAAGCCCAATAATACTATCTGATAAATTGAATGTTCCTGTTCAATAAATATTACAGAAGAGAGCTATATGAAGATTTACATGTGAAATTTTGCTGATAGTTGATATTCACACAGGAGCGTCAATATTTTTAATACACCCCAAACATGAACTCATGGGACTGGACTGCCATAATATTTTCCTACTAAGCATATCAATCATCAATGAGGTTGTCCTTCATGTTTAGCTTCCCTATTACACAAATCCAATTTTATTCTAGTACGGTCTATGGGGATTGTCAGTCATCCAGGTCATGGTTGTCCCAAAGGTTTCCAAAGGAACTGGACTTTCTGGTTTTTCTTTGAAGACATTTTGCTTCTCATCCAAGAAGCCTTCTTCAGTTCTGAGACATGAAGAAACTTCTTTGATGAGAAGCGAAACGTCTTCCAGGAAAAACCAAGACCGGCTGCCTGTCAGGTGATGCTCCATTCAAAATCCAAGAAAGACACTCTTAGACTCCATTAATATAGAGAAAAGAACTTTTACTGGAATTCAAGTGGTAGCATCAAAAGAATTCTAGATCTGAGGAATTACACGCGGAAAACACATATACAAAGTGACGGCAACGTTCCCACCCACAATAGTTCAAACTGTCCATCCAATCAAAGGTGTGCATAATGTCACATGGGACCTCTTCAGGTGGTGATGCAGACATCTGGCCGTTGACCTTGGACTATTTTGATAAAGACCTGCAGTTGCGCAGAGAGCAAGCAAGTAAGCATAAGCAATAAAGTTTTTCCCCCAAGTTATACAGTTCATTCTCTAAAACCTCCAGCACATTTCCCACACCCACAAAGCCCAATGATTTCCCCCCCCCACCCCGTTACTATGGCAGCCGAAAGATGCAAGAGAAAGGAAAGGAATCTTGAAAGCTGACGCTGCCTTTTGAAAAAGCACCATTGGGATATCTTATTAAGGCCATTCCTTCATTGATTCAACCAATGTCCTCATATTATTTTCTATCCATCTAAAACAAGAAATAGATTCCGGGTTCAAATGCAACATATATTAAGGAAGAAAAATACTGGACCTTTTCTTATATTTTATTCCCATCTCCATTTTCCCCCACTCTAATGAGATGGAATGATACATTATTAAAGAAAAATGTTTATCTCTTCCAAGAGGCTCTAGTATGACATCAGCTGTACTTGCAGCCCAAAGTCTCTTGGGCATCTGTTTTGTTTGCCTGCTGTAAAAATGCTTTATGATTAAAAAGACAAAATTGCAACTAGGAGATAGATCTCCTTGAAGACGCATCATCGAGGGTGGGGGAATAAATTAAAATCCCGTTCCTTAGATAAACGTCAGCAGCATAAGATACCTGGAGCTGTGCAATGAACCATATTAAGAAATGCCCATAATGTATTTCCAAGTCCGAGATAACTTCTCACACTTTATGTAAATTCAGCTCCAGTTTGCCTCCAAAATATAGATACGTTCCTTTGGGTTTACACACGCAGTCCTCGCCTTACAACAGTTCACTTAGTGATCGCTCCAAAGTTACAATGGCACTGAAAAAAAATCACATGACCTTTTCCCCATACTTAAGACTGTTGCAGCATTCCCACCCCCCCGGTCACGTGATCAAAATTCAGAGCAACTGGTTCATATTTATGACGGTTGCATTGTCATGGGATCCCCTTGGGCGGCCTTCTGACAAGCAAAGTCAATGGGGAAGCCCAGGGGTGGGCTTCAAAAGTTTTAGCAAGGGGTTCTCTACTGGATGAGTGTAGCCATGATGGGCATGGCCTAGTTGGTCTCCTGCACCATGGCAGGAGGGATGTTTTTGCCCTCCCCTGGCTCCGGAGGCTTTTCTTGAGTGTCTGGGAAGGCAAAAGCGGCCTCCCGGGCTCCGGAGGCTCTCTGGAAGCCAGAAATAAGCTCATTTGTGGCCTTCCCAACTTTTGGGAGGCCCATTTTTCACACTCCCTGAGCCTCTGAGCATGCCTTGCACTTACTTGCATCCAAAATGGACCGCGTGGGGACTCCTGGGAGGGGCAGAGTGGGGTGGGCGGAGCCAGCCAGGAGTGGGGTTTGGGGGTTCTCCGAACTGCACGGAATCTTAGCTAGAACCCTTGCAAACCTCCAGCAGCCCACCCCTGGGAAGCCAGATTCACTTAACAACTGTGTGGCTCGTTGAACAATTGCAGTGATTCACTCAGCAAGAAAGGTCGTAAAATGGAGCAAAAGTCACTTAACAAATATCTCACTTAACAACAGAAATTTTGGGCTCAGTTGTGGTTGTAACTCAAGAACTACCTGTATTAGGTGAGATGCCAGTCAGACTGAGAAACTAGGCAAGTAGGAAAAGAATACACCTGCAAGGAACTACTACAATTCCCATGTGCACCATATTATGTAAAGTATTTACCATTTCATTAACATGCCTTATTTCCTTTCTAAATTGCCTCAAGTAACATATGCTCAAGCAAATTAACATTTCAAAATGTTATTTAAGCCACCCAAAGAATTTATGACAAAATTATCAGAACTCAGCCCCAAATAAATACTCTTGGTGCATTCAGAAAGATAGTTAGCATATATTAATGATCCATAAAGACGGTGTATTTATTAGACTAGCTGATTTTTTTTTACTAGTTGCAATGTTTCAAGTTTCTTAGAAGTATTTATGGAACAAGATTGTAACGCAAAAAACAAAAAAGAAGAATGAGAGGACCTCGTTGATCTTTAAGACAGTTTCCTACAACTCACATTATTATATAGGGTGAAAAAAGCCTACAGGGAAAAAAATTGAGTGTAGGATATGGTTCAGTATGGTATAGTACATAATACTAGGGAGTAGGGTTGTGTGATGCTTCAGATTAAATATGGAAGAGATGCAAAGGCAGTTATTTGTCTAAAACTATTGAAAATTCATTTAAGCAACCCTTTTACTGTAGCCATAAAATCTTGAAAAAGATGGAGTTGCTTTAAAAAGTCATAGACAGAAGCTGAATTTACACTCTCAGCCCTGGTGGGATTCAAAAAAATTACTACTGGTTCTGTGGGTGCGGCTTGGTGGGTATGGCATGGCTTGGTGGGTGTGCTTGGTGGGCATGTCAGGGGAAGGATACTGTAAAATCTCCATTGCCTCCCCACCCCACTAACCTACTTTCCAGCTCCATTCTCCTGTGCAGGGCAACAAAAGAAGACCCAGCTGATCAGCTGGGACTCGGGAGGCAGAGCATAGATGTGGATGGAGCCAGTCAGAGGTGGTATTTGCTGATTCTCTGAAATACTCAAAATTTCCACTACCGGTTCTCCAGAACTGGTCAGAACCTGCTGAATACCACCTCTGACTCTCAGGCATTCTGAAGTACCAGTAAAGGAAAGTATTTGTAGCTCAGGCTTGAAATGAAGGGTCTTTGGTGTTCTCTGAGCTTGGTTGTTTTCTTGAAGACGTTTCATTACCCAAACTAGGTGACATCATCAGTGCAACAGCCCTAGCACTGATGATACCTAGTTTGGGTAATGAAACATCTGAAAGAAATCAACCAGGCTCAGAAATCAGCCAAGTCCACTTATTCTGAAATACTTCTTCTAACTGACTTTGAAACATTGCACAACTTTGGGTTCTCTCAAAAGTTATTGGCAAGCAGAAAGAGGGACAAGATTATGACTTTTCAATTTACAAAACTGAAATCAACTCAAAATGTTACTGCACTTAGATTAGAATACAAACAAAACATTGGTTGTTACAATAAAGATAACAACAAGGACCATGCAATAATAGTGTGCATGTGTATAGATTTGCACATGCAAACTGTTGATTCAGATAGCTTATTTCAAGACACTCCGATGGGAATTATAAGAATGTACTCAGTTCAAGGTACCATAAAAATGCTTCTGAAAATGTTACCCTGCAGACTTTGCCATCTAAAAGAAATTGGATATAAAATGCATCTGAGTGACCTAGAATTTTTTTTTTTTAATTTTAGGTTAGGTTCATCTTAACTGGAAATCTATCACTTGGAAGTGTAGTGAAGTATGGTCAATTGGTTTAATTTCACCCTAACTGTATGGATAAACCTGTGGAAAACTGCAGTATTTTGGAATTTGCCTTTTAAGAGCATTGAAAACAGAACACACTGAAGCAAGTTGCAGAGAATATCCATCGATATTTTGGATGAATGAATGACTGGTAAATTGCTGGACCAGTTCTTCCAAATCACTACCTCCACCCTCTGGAAAAGCCTCCCCTCAGAAATATACTGTAAAGTGGATGTATAAATAATTTAAGGCAATGAAAACATTTGGATGTTTGACTTATATCATTCTGGAACTCCACATCTCAGATCCTCTCTTTGACAGCTTCCTAGTCTTTTCTGATGCCAGGGATGATGGATACCTTGGTGAAAATTCACACAAGTGCCAGAAGTTACTAATGGTCTTTTGTCCAGTGAAAAATTATTAGATGGTATTAATTGAAGCAAGTCATTCGGCGCCAAGTTAACCAAGCTATAAAACTAAAGTCAAAATTATTCCTATGCTGTTTAACTTGTACAGACCTATAGGATGGTAGTAAACAGAAAAGAAACCAAATAGGTAGTCTTTTATATTAACAAAATGGATAATGTTAAGATAATTTATACACCTCTCAGTCAATCAAAACCAAATTTATGGAAAGATAGACTCATCCTTTAAATTGATAAAGCTAGTATTTGCTCCAGCCCTGGAATAATGTTTTCCAGTGCATTTTTTTATGTTAACAATACTGCTTATACATCATCATCTTTTTTTTAATTACCCCATAATCCCTTGCGGGGTGGAGCCTGGGCAACTGAATGGAGCTAAGGGTTACTGGCCGGATGCCCTTCCTGTCACCAGTGCAGAGTTTTTGTTCAGCAGATATGTTCTCATAGTGCCCAGAAAGAGAAATATCTGCCTCTACCTGGGATCGAACTCACAGCCTCCTGATTGTGAGGTGAGAGCTCCATCTCTAGGCCACCGCACCATTCCTAACAGTTCTGCTTATACCTTAAGAAGGTATCAAGAGATATGTCAAAGAATATGGATCAGGGATAGAAGACAATCCCTTAAATGATTGCTAGCTTCCTATAATTAAATTAAGATGGCTACTGACTAGCTGAAACTGTATTATATGTTGCTTGGTTGCTGAATCTGGTCCTGAATTAATCTATCTGTTCCTGACACCTGCTCTGTGTTCCTGTTCAACAACCACAACTGTCACTCTACTGTCAACACACAATGTCCAACAGATGAAGTCGTCTCTGCTTAATACATTGGAATTCCACTTCCATTTGGACATGTCTCTTTTCAGATCACAGTACAATTTCAAAATGATTATTCTGGGACCAGAATCTAAATAAGTACTTGATACGGAAAATAGCACTAACTTAATCTCAGAAAACAAGCCTTCAAAAAGATGGAAAAGAGGATAACTACAGACCAGCCATTATGGACCATTTTATGAAATAGCCTGTGATTCCTTGGAACAGAATCCATGGCTTGGCAAGAGCCAACCCAGATTTATCATGGACAAGACATACCAAATGCCAAGTCCTAAAATAACTGTGGAGTTGCATGAACCTGAGCAGTGAACTGGAATGAATAAAATTTAACATGGAAAACAATATAATGTTTTGTATCTGGGTTGGAAAAAAATGGCTGCATGAATAATGTCAAGATCAAAAGAAGGTATTAGTCCTCTCTATTCTTCATTGGCCAAAATCCACATAGAATATTACATCTAGTTACTGTACAACCTTGAGGAAGGACACTGAAAAACTGGAGTGTGTCTAGAGAAGAGCAATCAAGATAGTAAGAGCCAAAATAGGGGGGAAGGGGGGAACCTTCTAAGAAATTGGGCGGGCAAGAAAGGGGGTTATATAGCTTGCAGAAGAGAGGAGCATTAAGTGACCCAGAAGTTATCTATGCTTATACCCTGAAGGGCTCTTATGTAGAAGATGAAATACAATTTTTCATTGATATTCCAGAAGGCGGGCAAAGTAGTAATGAATTTAAAGCAAAAGAGTCCCCCTAGAATCCTATTCTTGAGGGAAATGGCCAGCTCAAAAATAGGAAAAATAAATAAAATAAAAAAGCAAACAGATTTCGATTGAACATCAGGAGGGGAAAATCGTATTGATGGAAACTGCTTCAGAAGATGGTGAATGATTCTTTGTGGGAGGTATTTAAATGTCAGCCATTGATGGACTCCTACATCGGATAAGATGTTTGCACTAGATGATTTCTTTAAAGGTACTTTTTAACATTTACAATATAGGATCCTGGGATATTTAAAGAAACAAAAACGTTTAATATATTAAATAGGAAGTAAAGGCTTCAGGAGTCTGATTAGATTAATCATAGATAAATCATCACAATCCATGAAAGTTACTCTTAGCGATAATTAATTTAAAACCCACTTCTCTAAGTTCTGAATACATTTTAATCCAGCCCATAGTCTCTAAATTATATATTGGATTCAATTCAATTCAAGTGGTTTTCACTCCTTCTCAAATGGACGTATTTCCACAGAAACGTACTTCTTCATTTGTAATGAGAAATATTTTAGAAAAATGAATTTCATAGAACAGGCCAGAATTAGCTAATGTACACACACTCTCTCTCTCTCCAACGTTATCTGTCCTTTTATAAAAAAAAATGCATGGGACCATGGAAATACTAATGCATTATGCCAAGTCAGAAATTCAGTGTATCATTGCCCAGATTTCAAGCAAACCAGTCTAAGATAGAATCTGGTAAATGAGACTACAAAGCTGCATAACCAGTGGCTATCGCAGCTTGCATATCGGAATAATATTAAATCTAATTTTAATTGACTGCAGATTATACTGCTCAATGGTGTAGAGACAGAATTCCAAACAAGTACAGCTGAGTTGCCAGGTTTCCTTTAATTTTCTGCTTTCTTTGGAACATTTTCTAAGCTGCCATAAGTTAGAGAAAGTAGCAGCAACATAAAAACCAGTCATCGGAATACTTTATTCAGGCATCGCAATTCAAGATCATGTTAAAATACCAGAAAAGACATTATGGAGGAATAAGAGAGACGATTAAAGGAACTGGAAGGAAAAACATATAGAGGAAATGGGGTGCATTCAACATGGAGCAATATGTGAAACGCAAAGATGTTGCAATAGGGTAGGGAAAAGTCTATTGTCTATAAGTAGGAGAACTAAACTATAAATTATAGAAATAATATAAGTAATCCTCAACTTAGAACTGTTCAAAATTTTTAGCAAGGGGTTCTCTGCCTGGTTGCTGGGTAGGCGCGGCCATGGTGGGCGTGGCCTAGTCGACCTCCTGCACCATGGGGGAAGTGTCTTTTTGCCCCCCCCCCGGGCTCCGGAGGCTTTCCTCGAGCCTCTAGGAGGGAGAAAATGGCCTCCCGGGCTCTGGAGGCCTCTGGAAGCTGGAAACAGGTCCGTTTCCGGCCAACCTGAACTTCTGGAAGGCCTGTTTTTTGCCCTCCCCAAGCCTTGGTGCACGCCCTGCACTTACCTGCATCCAAAACAGGCTGCATGGGGACTCCTGGGAGGGGAGGGGCAGGGTGTCCGAAGCCAGCCAGGAGTGAGATTTGGGGGTTCTCTGAACTGTGCAAAATCTTAGCCAGGGGCTTTCCCAAACCCCTGCAACCCCCCACTGCATTCATTTAATAGCCATTTGAAATTACAGCAGCAGTGAAAAAAGTGACTTGTGACCATTTTTCATACTTACGACCGTTGCAGCATCCCCGGGATCACATGATCATAATTTGGCCGCATGGCAACTGGCTCGTATTTATGATGGTTGTATTGTCCTGGGGTCATGGGATCCCCTTTTGCAACCTTCTAGCAAGCAAAGTCCAAGGGGAAGCCAGATTCACTTAACAACCAATGTTACTACCATAAAAACTGCAGTGATTCACATAGCAACGGTGGCAAGAATGGTCGTAAAATGGGGCAGAGCTCCCTTAACAAGGGAGCAGCAATGGAAATTTTGCTCAGCAACGGAAATTTTGGGCTCGATTGTGGTCCTTATGTCGAGGTCGGCCAGTAATGAGTTCAACTCTGAAGATACAGATGTTTGCGAATCCAATTATAAGGAACAATGGAAATGTGAACTCTTGTATCTTAAAACTCCAAGGCAACATTAAACAAGCAGATGTACTGAGAATTAAACAGATTCAAGTCTTGCTAATGTCTTTCTTTTTGTTGGTAAGGCAATCCAATGTGCTAGTACTCTCCTCAAGCCAATATAGATGCACTGTGATTCCTTAGGCACATCACTCCAGATTTTGGCTCAAAGGCCCTATTTTATTTTATTTTTGCCTTTCCATTTTTTTTTATTGTATAAAATCCAAAAATAAAATAAAATAAAATAGTAAATTAACTGAAGGAAAGAGAATGGGAAAAGGGGGTGTGAAATACAACGGGGAAGAGAAAAAGAAAGAAAGGGGACATTGGTTTCCGACTCTTCCTAGCACAGTACAAGATAAAGACACTGCAACTTCAACTTTTTGCTTTTACATATTAATATATAACTAGCCGTTTCTGTAACACCCAATCTTTGTAATCAACAAAACCAAAATCAAGGTTTTATTTATTTTTTCTTCACAAGCACAAATTCCGGAAGTGATGTCCAAATAAGAACATACTTTCCTCTTTAAATAAAGTATTCAATTCAACCACTCCTGCTTATCTTCCTTGCCATGGAAATAGTATGCATTTGTATTTGCACTTAGTAATCTTTGTGCACTGTCACCATTTTTATTTACAAAATGTATTATATTCTTTCAAATTTTTTGGCCTTATTGAATATGGGTGGCGGAGCTATTTTTGTTTTTATTTTGTTATGGAAAGCAGCCCAACTGGAATAGGTTGTTGGGACTGCCAAGAACAAGAAGGGTTGATTACTATTGTCTGTGTACCTTCTTGGATAAGTGAATCAAGAAGAGGCAGAATCATTCTTCCACTAATGGAAGTGATGTGAGCATCCCTCAGAGACAGTAGAAATCTGCATTGTATATTTTAATCATGAGTCACTATCCTGCCAGTAAACGCCAAAGAAGAAACTCTAGATTAGTCAGTATAAAGCTCTGACAGGAAATACCTTGATCAATTTCAAGTATTGTTCAAATTTACGATGGTTCAGAACAACTCTCTTTTATTTCTAGCAATTCAGTTCTAAAGAACTGGTAACCAACCTATAGCTCTCTCTTTTTGGGGGGTGGTAAAACACTGCACTTTGAAGGCATTGCCTGGAAATGTGGAAATGAAGTGTTTCCATCCAGAGAATAATGAGTTTGTGATTTGCTGTTCCTTGTTTCAGGCTGCTTATATATGGCCTTGCTCAGGATCATTGTACATCAGTTTGACTCAGGATTAACCCAGGGAGCATTTATTATCTCTATAATCCTAATACTGTCTCCACATTTGTTAGGGATGGTGCTTACAGAGGGAGAAGTGGTTGTGATGAGCTAACAATGAGGAGGCAGTTTCCTAAGAAGAGAAAGGAGGGCCAGACAAGAGGCAGATGAGCCCAGAGTTGCACAGGTGACAGAGGGAGTTAGGATAGCCACTCCCTAGAAGAGAGATCTCCAAACTTGGCAACTTTAAGACTTGACAAGTTGGCATCTTTAAGGCTGGCTGAGGAATTATGGGAGTTGAAGTCCACAAGTCTTAAAGTTGCCAAGTTTGAGGACCCTTGCCCTAGAATCTACCAAGGCAGATCAGTTGGGCTTATTTAAAAAAAAAAATCCCATAAAGATGGCACAATTTGAGCTTCTTTACACCTCAAATCTTCAGGGACCTGTAAACCAAAAGTCTAGAAATAATGAGGTGACTCCTTACCATTTTCCCCAAATCTGAACCCAGAATATACATATACAGAATAATATGTTAAAGAAATTGGGTCTGTCATGTGCCAGGAAAATCAGGAGATCCAGACAGTTCAAATGGGTATAAATGATTTATTGTAAGCTTGAGTTCTCTACAAGAATCTGAACTAGTAGCAGCCAGGAGAAATTAGCGGAAGATAAGAGTAGAAGGAATTCAAGGTATGGTGGACATAGATCTCTTGTGGGCACAAAGGGACTCATGACTAATGATGTGTTTGGCCTCTCCCTTGGGCTCAGCCTGGTCATCTCCTACGGGGTCCTAGCATATCCCAAAATAAATGATTTTATAGATGACTTTTTCCAAGCTTCAGATGGTATCGTGTTCATGTGATTGGTAAGCCCCTTTTTCAATATTCTTCCTCTCTTCCAAGATTATCTGTTCCAAGAGATCTTGAAACTAGATTTCCACCATCTTCTAAATAGGGATAGAAAACATGTGCTCCATAAAACACATGCAGATCCCCAGACCTATTTTCTGCCCCCCAGAGGTCCCATCACGGGACCAAATATTTGTGGCAAATCAATAAGACACAGAGACATAAGCTACCTAATAACTTTTGTTATTAAACTAGGTTTGAAATGCTTCTAAGACCTTCCTTTAGGCTTGTCCCAAAGGTGCTTTTTCAAGAAGCAACTGTTTTTTTCTTTTGAAGATGTTTCACTTCTCATCCAAGAAGCTTCTTCAGCTCTAACAAGATAGTGTGGAATTGAAGGATCACTATCCTGTCAGTGCTGAAGAAGCTTCTTGGATGAGAAGCGAAATGTCTTCAAAAGAAAAAACAAGAAAGTCCAGTAGCCTTCTGAAAAAAAGCACCTTTGGGACAACCATGTTCTGAATGACTGAGTATCTCTACAGACTTCTTTTAGGTTTATCATATTACCAATTTCTCCTCCTCTTCTCCATCAACTTTCAACTTAAAATTTTGAATCTTGCTATTCTTTGAAGACTTTGATAGTCCTTCCAAATGAAATAAAATAAAATGAACCTCAGCTACCAATGTATTGCCCTATAATGCTACATCCATCTTTAATATTCTCATTCAGAGGAACTAGATTTGACAGGGTTTGGGGCAAAACACTGCTTCCAAGAACAACTGAAGACACAGTAGCTTCCCTAGCTGCACTAAATGCCAACTGTCTAATGCACCTTTTTCAGTAAATTCATTGCACTTCCACAGAGCTGCTGCCTAATAAACATTAGCCAATATTGAGATCAACATTAGCCAATATTGAGATTCATGCAACTTGAGGGAATAGTCAGGTTACACAGAATAGCTGTCATGGCTCTATTCTACATTGTAAAAAGAGGAAATAGCCCATGTCATCTAATCTAGACCCACTTTATGAATAAACCAGATGCAACAATGGCCAATTAAGGGACATCAGTACAAATAATTGTTTTTTATACAGAATTGTTCTCAACGTACACCAGGATTCCCCATATAAAGGGACTCACTTTGTACCAATAAATTATATAGGTCCATTCGCAAGGTGTAGAAAAGCTGTAGTGAGACACTGTAAATCCAGCACTTCACTCAATACGTAGTAGATATTTATTTGGGCAGTCCAATCAGTACTGTCTACATAAAGAAGTAGGGTAGAGAAAATATTGATGCTTTTAAATTTTGGTGTTGAAGAAGACTCTTGAGAAATCCATGGAATTCCCTAATCAAGGAGAGAATTAAGGAGAAACTTCCCCTCACTACCTCATGTTGTTCGCAATGCAAGTGACGCAAGCCTTATGTTCCCGCAGGCCATGTGGGTGGTGCAGCCTTGTGTTCCCATGCAATCTGAATTAATTGCTTTGGGGGGGTGTGCTTTGGGGGTGATATTTCTCTGCGGACCACCAAAATTTTCTCGTGAACCACCAGTGGTCCTCAGCCTCCAAGACCTCCAAGGTCTCTTCCAGCTCTATTCTGATCATATGTTGGACACCTTATGTGAAGACCTAGCTATCTTCAGAAGACTATAATGCAGGGAAAGATGGAAGGAAAGACAAGAGGACTACTGACAGCAACATGGACAAGCTCAGTCACAGAACAATGGATTCACTGTTAGAAGACTTGGAAGATCAAGTCAGAGAGAAAACCTATTGATATGGTCACTACAAGTTGATACTTACTTAATGGCATATAATCAATCAATCAATATTCCACTTGATGTTTCAATCACAGTGAAGATCTGATATTAACTTTCCAGTTTACACTAACAAGGGTGGCAAAACATCCTTAAACACTATGACTAGGGTAATTGCCACATTATAAACAGAAAACCTAGTCATCAGAATAGTAAATATTTTGCTTAAGAAGGTTGAGGTTGAATCTAAGATCTCATCATTCTTAGTTAATTTCATGGACTGATACAATCTCCTTAAATATTCAGTATTGTTTTAGTATTACTCATTACAATCTTGTTGAAACTGAATTGTTAAGTGATACCAGAAAATATGTATAATTAGTATATGTATACTTTTATACTAAGATAAATTGCCTTGGTTTTATCCTCTAGGCTGGATTGTATTTTAACACTGTAGTCATTCTTTTTCATAAAATCTCCCCAAATTTGTTTACGATATGAATAAATACTTTATGTTTAATTGTAGAATATTTCGGCTGTGCTCTGAGATATTATTTTTAAATGACAAGATTTGCTGTTGTGAACCAAGAAAAATGCAACCCTGTTGATATAAACTATGTAAAACATTAAAGATGCATTATTATTTATTAATACATACATTTGTGTGCATTAATTTATAATGTGTTTAGCAATCTATCCAAAAATATACATATTAAAATAGCAATGTCCCCACTGAGTCTCAGTAAGATTTATTCATGTGTGGAAAATTCTAGTCTAGAATAATAGCAAAGATAAAGGTCTATCTGAATTATATACATATGGTAAAGTAAAATGTATTTCCGCATCTTTGTCTGCTTCCACATGTGCATTTATCATACAATATATCACAAAACCTGTCAATTATTATAGATATTGCAAACATACATATTTTAGCAAATTGGATATTATGTAAAACAAAGAAATATACCATGAATGGTTGCAGGAACTGAGTATGTCTAGTCTAATGAAGAGAAGAACTAGGGGTGACTTGATACCAATCTTCCAGTACTTGAAGGGGTGTCACAGAGAGGAAGGGGCCAACCTATTCTCCAAAGAAGCTGAGGGCAGGACAAGAAATAAGGAATGGAAACTTATCTAGAAGAGATCCAACCTAAAATTAAGGAGAAATTTCCTGATTGTGAGAACAATTAGTCAGAAGAATGGTTTGCTTCCAAAAGTGATGGGAGCTCTATGACTGGAGATTTTAAGAAGAGATTGGACAGCCATTGTCTGGAATCATACAGAGTCTATATGATAGGAGGGAGGGAGGGAGGGAGGGAGGGAGGAAGGAAGGAAGGAAGGAAGGAAGGAAGGAAGGAAGGAAGGAAGGAAGGAAGGAAGGAAGGAAGGAAGGAAGGAAGGAAGGAAGGAAGGAAGGAAAATTATAATGAAAGGGAGGGAGGGTCTGAGGGAAATCCTGACTTAGCACTTGGCCACCACAGGTGACTCCAACATGAGTGACCTCAAGCCACCATGCCCCCCATGGCCACGCACACACATATACCCCAAGGTCAATCACAACCCTGATGCAGCCCTCAATGAAATAAAGTCTGAGCTAAAGAAATACCAGAGGGAAGGAGGGAGGGAAAAAGGAAGGACCATCCAAATTGCTGGTAGATTCAAGAAAGGCTTAGCTAAAGAAAGTCAGTGCTGACATGATCACATGTCTATTAAGAGCACAAAACAGCTAAAGAGATAAAGGAAGGAAGGAAGGAAGGAAGGAAGGAAGGAAGGAAGGAAGGAAGGAAGGAAGGGTTATGACCATCCAAATGGCAGATTCAAGAAGAGCTTAGCTAAAGGAAACCAGTGCTAACACGACCACATGTGAAACTAATTCTGGAAGTTTGTGTTAGAATAAAATAGAAAAGAAGCTTTGAACCTTCAGTTGTGGTACACTAGACAAATGAATAATTTGTTTTCTGGGCAGGCATGTTGTAAATTTAAAAGCTGTGTGTTTTAAAGTCTAAATCAGGATCACTTTTGCTCCATATATATATATAACATTAGGCACCACTGAAGTAATTTCAGCTGTACCAGATCAGAGTCTCACTGTCTCCAGGATCTCATCATTTCTGTGCCTAGCCGGAGCTCTGCTGGCTGTAATCAATTCCCGGAAGGCAGCATGACTTACAGCAAAATTTTACAGGTTATCTATCACTTTTACTTATCTTGAAGGTAAGCCATATATAGCAAAGCTTATACTCCAATAATATGAGAAAACCGAGTGTGAGGATTTAATGCTGAGCAAGGACGCAGTATCAAAGATACTATTTTATATGTTAGAAACATACTTGGAAGGTATTGACCAAATATGAACAAATACCTTGGGATTCTGCTACAGCTGTCCCTTAACATTTACAGTTATTGTATAAAAAACCATCATGGGGGCATCATGTAAGACAAATCATTTTAAATCCGATTTCTCTGGTCCTACTTTGTGAATCTTGCCCCGCCAAGCGAACGGGAACTGATACTTTCTTCTCCTTTAGAAAAAGGAGGCTCTATTACGTTCAATAAATATTACAGCAGCCACATCGAATATCCTAAAGATGTGATTCCTGCTGTAATTGGCAGATGCTCAAGAATTAGGCCCTCTATTTTGTATCAGCAAACCAACCTTTTGCACTTTCAAATTACTTGACTCTCAAATGCTATGATGTAAATCTTGCTTCAGAAAAATGTACCAAATGGGTTTAAAATGTATTGGTCAGAAGCCAGCGCATACAAAATGTAATGCAAAACAGCACTTTTGTGAAAAGGCCCTCTTTTTCTTTCTTTCTCTCTCCCTCTCCCCAGCCCCCCTCTCTCTCTCTTCCTCCTCTTCCTCCTCCTCCTCCTCTTTAACATCTGGATAAAGCTGCTGGGTGAGGCCATTCAATGGCAAAGGGTGTAGCATCATCAGTATCCTGATGCTACCCATTTACAGGTAGTCCTTGGTTTACAATGGCATTCGGGACGGAGATTGCTGTCGCTAAACAATGCAGTTGTAAAGTATGACATCTTTCTTAGTGATGACAATCCAGGCAGTTCCAGTTGCCATCACTAAGTGAATGTCCCAAGACAACTTCTTACCAACATCCCAGAATCAAGTCAGTGGGGAAACCAGCAAAAAGTTGCAGGCCCCAGGCCCTGACATGTCAGGGAGAAAGCAAAGGGGTCCCTGGGAATGCATGGGGAGGTCAGGAAGGGTGCACAAAGGCCGCAGAACTGCTTGTTTTTCTTTAAGGCCCAGAGTTGAGAGGCTTTTGAAACTTTTCCACTCTGGGGCTACAAATACTCCATGGCTGAAAAGCTTCCTTTTCAAATGGCCTCGGAGTCAAGATTTGCTGCACCAATCCACGAAGGATCTAGACTGAGATCCTAACAAGGGGTTTGAAGTTTGGGCTTTTCTAGTGTGTTATTTTTGATTCTAGATGAGGGAGCACTCTCATGGACCGAGTTAGTACACCTTCTGGGGGACTCTGGCTCTTGTTCAAAGAGCAGGTGGAGGCCATGCACAGATACATCTTGTATGCCAACTGGACCTGGAGGCCTCACTCATGATCACTGAGATTTTGGACAATTCCTAGTTGGGCTACTGAAATACATTCTACATACAGCTGGGCTTCAAGAGCACCCAGAAATTACAACTGGTCGAGAATGTGGTGACATGTACAGCACCGGGTGCTCTTAGGTCAGTGATGGTGAACCTATGCCATGCGTACCGGAAGTGGCACACAGAGCCATCTCTCCGGGCACTCCAACCATCGGCCATTGCTCTTCTGAGTTCTGGCACACATATACGCACCAGCCAGTGTTCACACGTGAGCACCGGAAACCAGAAGAGCAGTTCCCTGGAGCTCATGTGTGCACTGGCCAGCTGGTCTTCACACACGTGTGTGTTAGAAACTGGAAGACCAGGTGGCTGGCGTGCATGTGTGTGCCGGGAAACTAAGCGTCCAATTTCCGTTGCTGCCACGTGCATGTCTGGGACCTACTCTTTCAGCACGCTCCTGTTTTGGCACTTAGTACCTAAAGGTTAGCCACCCCTGCCCTAGGTTCATCCTGTTGTATCTCTGTTGCATGAGTTACAAGCATCTTTGTCTTGCTCCACATTACTAAATGGCAGCCCATTCTCACTTAGTCTATCAATGATTTTAGACTCCTAACTGTTAAGTTTGAGCAATGAGAGGCTGAATCAGAGCATGAGTGCAACAATACTTTATTTTACAATAAAGGGCTGACCGTGCTTGCCAAGCCTGGAACTGGCTCGCAGCAATCAGCAACCGGTTGGACCCCGCAGCCTGCTTTATAGCTGGCTGCTGGGGAGAACCAACCAATGGGAATGGGGGAATAACGCCCACATAAAGTGAGTGGACCTGAGTGAGAACTCCTTGAGTCCTCAGGACATAACACCCCTTCCCCCAGATGCGAACATGCATAGTCCTTGAGGTAGACGGGGTTTGTGTTGGCGCCCGGGCGGCGCAACTCGGGAACATTGTCTGTCTGTTCGGTATCAGTCTGTGATGGTCGAGCCGGCATAGTGTCGCCAACACTCTCTCTGGACTGGGCATCCTCGGAAACCACCGGGTTGGTTACTGGGGTCGAGCTCTCGTGGGTTGGATCAGGTTGGTCAACACTCTGGGCGCTGTTGTCCGAGTTTGGGCTGACCGGAGCGACCGCTGGTGCAGACGGGTCGCTGGAGTGCGATGTGGCTGGGCGGCGGATGAGGCGGTTCCCCTTCGACTGGAGACTCTGGATTCTTGTTGGCCAGGGTGCTGAGGTGCCTTCTAAGCTGGTCTATGTGTCTCCTCCAGACGCGACCATCCTCCAGCCTGACTCTATACGATCTCGGCCCGGTGATGGCGATGACCTCGCCTGGAATCCAAAGTGGGTCCCCAGCGAAATTCCTTGCGAATATCGGCTCCTGTAACATAAAATGTCTAACCCCGAAGTAGAAGCGAGGGGAGAGTCAGGCAGTATTGTGGGTGCAATCTGTCCAATACAGTCCTCAGGCGCCGGCCCATCAGAAGTTCCGCTGGGGACTTATTGGTGACTGCACAGGGGGTTGAGTGCTGGCTCATCAGGAACCGTGCGAGTTTGTGGTGCCAGTCATCCCTGCCAAACCTAGCGAGGGCCTCTTTGGTGGTCCTGATGGCCCTTTCAGCCAACCCATTACTGGCAGGGTGAAATGGGGCTGTGAAAATGTGGCGAATGCCTAGGTTGGCAGCAAAACGGCTGAATTCTACTGATGCGAACTGTGGGCCATTATCAGAGACAATGGAGTCGGGTAGTCCATGTGTAACGAACAGGCGCGTTAACACGTTGGTGATTGCTAGTGTGGTGGTCGTGGATAGCTGTGCCACGTCTATCCATTTGGAATAGCGTCCACGACCACTAGGAACATCTTTCCATGCACGGGCCGGCCAGATCGATATGGATTCTAGACCAAGGAGCGCTGGGGTTCTCCCATCTGGTAGGGGTGGCGATGGGGGAGCAGGACGGGATTCCTGGCAAATGCTGCAGGAACTTACCCAATTGACAATGTCCTCGTCTAGACCCGGCCACCACACGTAGCTGCGTGCTAATGCCTTCATTCTCACAATGCCGGGGTGTCCCTCGTGCAACGCCTCCAGGACTCGGAGTGCGCAGCGAGGTCGGAATGACCACTCGAGTGCCCCACAGTAGACAACCCTGCAAACTGGACAGCTCCTGCATGCGAGTCTTAAAGGGTGCGAATTTGTTATCAACGTTGCCTCCCGGCCACCCCTCCTCACCCAGTCGAGCACCTGGGCGAGCGTTTGGTCTGCCTTGGTTTTAGCGGCGATGTCAAGGCGGTGATGGGCAGGTCCAACTGGGTAATTTCGAAAATGGCGTTGACAGGAGCTGGGTCTTCAGCTGGAGCGGGTAAGGGGCAGCGACTGAGAGCGTCGGCGTGGGATAGAGTTTTGCCGGGCGGTGAATAAGTTTGTATGAGTAGGCCGCTAGTAAAAGTGTCCACCTTGTCATCCTAGGGGAAAGGACTTGAGGTGTCTGTTTGTCGCCGCCAGTAGGCCCAGGAGGGGCTTATGGTCGGTGACCAGTTCGAAGAAATGGCCAAAAAGGAATTCGTGAAACTTTTTCACGGCTGCAACAACTGCTAGGGCTTCCTTGTCTATTTGGCTGTAATTTCGCTCCGTGGCTGAGAGCGTCCTGGAGAAGAAGGCGATGGGGGCCTCGGCGCCATTGGGGAGTCTGTGACTAGGACCGCCCCAATTCCAAAAGGGGATGCGTCTGCTGCCAGTACTAATGGAAGGTTGGGGTCGAATTGGATGAGCACTGCCTCTGGCGAAGTAGTGATTTGACGGCGTTAAACGCCTGGTCTTCTTTGTGCCCCCAGTGCCACGGTGATTTTTGTCTAGTAATCTGTGTAGGGGTTCGGCTACTGAGGATTTATGGGGCAAGAAGGATGCATAAAAGTTCAGCAGCCCCAAGAAAGCTTGTAGCTCCATTTTGGAGGTTGGTGTGGGAGCTTCGTGGATTGCTCTAACCTTGGACTCCAGGGGTGAATGCCAGAGGCGTCAATTTTATAACCCAGAAAGTCCACCTGTCTAGTGGCAATGGCGCATTTTTCTTTTTTTTTAACTTGAGGCCATGCTGTCTGAACCTCTCTAACACTGCTCGCACTCTCTGGAAGAGTTGGGGTCTGTCCCTGGCCGAGACCAAGATGTCGTCGAAGTAGGGTACTACACCAGGGAGGCCCTGCAAAATCCGCTCCATGAGGGATTGAAAAATACCCGGGCAACACTTACGCCAAATTGGAGACGCTTTGCATCGGAAGGCACCCCTGTGAGTGACGATGGTCTGAAGTTCCGCTGTTTGGTTATCAACAGGGAACTGCTGATATGCTTGAGACATGTCCAATTTAGCAAAAATACTGCCCGGCTCGAATGTGTGCAATAAGTGCTGAATGACGGGCACAGGGTAGGCGCTAACTTGTAAATATTTATTGATTGTTGTCTTGTAGTCCGAGCAAATTCTCAGGCTACCATCTTTTTTAAGGGGTGTGACGATGGGCGTCTCCCACTTGGCGAAATCTGTTGGCTCAATGACCCCTTGTTTTAGTAGTTTATCCAATTCAGCGTCTAGTTTTGGTCGAATAGCAAATGGAACTCTACGTGGTTTTAATCTGATTGGGACTGCCTGGGGGTCAATGGTGAACGAGATGGGGTTCCATTATAACACCCCAGCTCCTCGCTGAACACATCTGCGTAGTCAGCGAATAAGAGTCAGTGTCTGAGGTTGAGACAGCATGGACTCCTGTTAACCCTAGGCCGAGGTGGGGAAACCAATCGAGCCCCAATAAGGTGGGTAGATTGCCGTTAACTACCACTAGAGGTAGGTGGCCTTTAAAAGCTCTAAAACTGACAAAGAACTTGCCTCTGCCGATCACGGGAATGGCCTTCCCTGGTAGTCCTTCAGACCGAACTGGCATCTCTGAAGCCGGGTAGTAGATAGGCTGGGGTGGAGTCTCTGAGGGTGTTCCACGAGATTATTGAGAGCGCTGACCCTGTGTCAACCTCCATGTGGCACGGTTTACCTTCTAGGGAAATGTAGAGAGAAATTTTACTAACAGTGTGGCAAGTACGCCTGGCAAGGCGGTGCGTGCTACAGTTTAATACTTGCCTCTGTGGTCCCGAGTGCGAGGACGGGGTCTGTGTGCAGCGCTTTGGGGGCTTGGCAGACTCTCGCGATGTGCCCCCTCTTATGGCAGTTGTTGCAAGTGGCTCCTTTAAACTTGCAGGTGGCCCTTTGATGCGATCCCCACAGGCTAGGCACAATGTGATGTGCTTGGATGGACCGGTGTATTCTTGTTTGGCCCCTACCTGCGACCGTCTGTCGTTGGCAAGGCGGTGGACGTCGTTTTCATCGTTGTGGGTTTCCTCTGCTTCCACCTCTTCGGAATGGACTGGGAATGATGCTAGCTTGGCACTTGGGCCCTGAATTTCGGTGGCTGAGTTCATTGCTAGCTCGGCTGCTAGAGCCTCCTCGACCGCTTGCGCGAGGTTGAGGTCTTTTTGCTAACAGGCGCCTCTGTAGGTTGAGATCCTTGACCCCACAAACTAATTGATCGAGGAGCATGTCCTCCAGGTATGTTCCAAACCCGCAGTGCAGGGCTGCTGTTCTGAGGCGGCCATATATTGATTGATGGTCTCCTTACTAGATTGCTTCCTCATACGGAACGTGAACCTCCTGGCGATTTGTGAAGGTCTGGGAGCGTAGTGGTTGGTGAGGATCTCAAGTAACTCGGACCACGGAACGTTTTTCAATTCTCTCGGTGCTACGAGTGCTGCGGCGGTATCGTAAACGGTGGCTCCGCAGTAGATTAGAAATAAGATTTTTCCGATGCTCTCCCGCGTCCGCCAGGCCGACCGCATCGATGTAATGATTGAAGCGGTTCTTATCGACTCCCACTTCTCTTCGTCTGGTTTAAACGCCGGGAATACTGGGTTGGAACTCATGGCGCTGGAACGGCTGGGCTACCTGCGGAAAAAAATCTCTCTGGGACTACGGGCGCTCGTGAGTTACTAGTGATATCAGCTCTGGAGAGGTTTTGCTACCCTCTCTTTCTCTCTCTGGTTACCACGTTGGCTGCTAGCCGTTGGAGGTGTCTAGATTCGCGCCAAAAGTGGGCGTTAGTGACTTCCTACAGTGCTGTGCTGTGTCTCCTACTGGCTCGAAATTCAAATGACACCCGTTTGAATTTCGCCCAATACAGAGCGGCTGCGGCTCGCAGTGCTTCACTTTCCCTGCAGCGGGGCTAACAAGCGGCTACAGGCGCTTCTAACTTTTGAATCAGACCGCTTTCTCTGGCTGCGGATCAGCGTTTGCTCATTTTTGATCGCTCGTTTTGTTGGCTGACCGCTCTCTCTCTGGCTGCGGATCAGCGTTTCCTTTGTCGCCAGCGATCGCTCTCTCTGGGCTGCGGATCGGTGGCTAGTGACTCAGCGGTTGCAAGGTGCTTCTGGTAGCCATCCCATCCTCGTCGCCAGTGTTAAGTTTGAGCAATGAGAGGCTGAACCAGAGCATGAGTGCAACAATACTTTATTTTACAATAAAGGGCTGACCGTGCTTGCCAAGCCTGGAACTGGCTCGCAGCAATCAGCAACCGGTTGGACCCCACAGCCTGCTTTTATAGCTGGCTGCTGGGGAGAACCAACCAATGGGAATGGGGGAATAACGCCCACATAAAGTGAGTGGACCTGAGTGAGAACTCCTTGAGTCCTCAGGACATAACACTAACTATCCCATAATTATAGCAGTGCAACGAATCCCCTACCTAATCTTAATGGTAATGCTGAAATCAAAGCATCTTGAGAGGGTGAATTTTTGCTGGTGGTAGTGGTGGTGGAAGGACTGTGAATTCAGTTCTGCTCCAGATAGTCCTTGACTTATGACCAAGTATCTTTTGGGGGATCCGTTGGACCTTCATACGGTTGCTAAGCAATAGGTTGTAAATCGAAGACTATCTGTGCTCAGATTTAACTTCCATCTTTGGAATGCTTCCATTCCAAATGTATGATTTCGTTTCAACTCCGGATGATGAACATTGTTGTTTCAAATATAATTTCCTTTTGTTTATTTCTTGTTAGTTGCTCTACCTTTCCGCCCCCCGTTCTTTTAATTTATTCCAAATGTTCAGCAGAATTCAGCCCACGTACCCCAGTATGACTGTCCTTCTAAAATAAGCAGAAGCTACCTCTAAATATCATAAAGTAATTGTCCTGCACCAGTGGTGGGATTCAATTCATTTACTACCTGTTCTGTGGGCGTGGCTTGGTGGGCGTGGCAGGGGAAGGATACTGTAAAATCTCCAGTCAGAGGTAATATTTGCCGGTTCTCCGAACTACTCAAAATTTCCACTACCGGTTCTTCAGAACTGGTCAGATTCTACCGAATACCACCTCTGTCCTGCACATAGTTCTTCTCTCCATAAAATGAGCATGCCCCTCCTCTTAAGTACCATGTTTCCCCACAAATAAGACCCTGTCTTATTATACACTGCTCAAAAAAATAAAGGGAACACAAAAATAAGACATCCTAGATCTGAATGAATGAAATATTCTTATTAAATACTTCGTTCATTACATAATTGAATGTGCTGACAACAAAATCACACAAAAATTATCAATGGAAATCAAATTAAGCAACCCATGGAGGTCTGGATTTGGAGTTATACTCAAAATTAAAGTGGAAAAAAATACTACAGGCTGATCCAACTGTGATGTAATCTCCTTAAAACAAGTCAAAATGAGGCTCAGTAGTGTGTGTGGCCTCCACATGCCTGTATGACCTCCCTACAACACCTGGGCATGCTCCTGATGAAGTAGCAGATGGTCTCCTGAGGGATCTCCTCCCACACCTGACTAAAGCATCCCCCACCTCCTGGACAGTCTGTGGTGCAATGTGGCATTGGTGGATGGAATGAGACATGATGTCCCAGATGTGCTCAATTGGATTCAGGTCTGGGGAACAGGCGGGCCAGTCCATAACATCAATGCCTTCGTCTTGCAGGAACTGCTGACACACTCCAGCCACATGAGGTCTAGCATTGTCTTGCATTAGGAGGAACCCAGGGCCAACCACACCAGCACATGGTCTCACAAGGGATCTGAGGATCTCATCTCAGTTCCTAATGGCAGTCAGGGTACCTCTGGCGAGCACACGGAAGGTTGTGCGGCCCCCTAAAGAAATACCACCCCACACCATTACTGACCCACTGCCAAACCGGTCATGCTGGAGGATGTTGCAGGCAGCAGAATGTTCTCCATGGCATCTCCAGACCCTGTCATGTCTGCCACATGTGCTCAGTGTGAACCTGCTTTCATCTGTGCACAGGGCACCAGTGGCAAATTTGCCAATCTTGGTGTTCTCTGGCAAATGCCAAACATCCTACACGGTGTTAGGCTATAAGCACAACCGCCACCCGTGGATATCGGGCCCTCATACCACCCTCATGGAATCTATTTCTGACCGTTTGAGCAGTCACATGCACATTTGTGGCCTGCTGGAGGTCATTTTGCAGGGCTCTGGCAGTGCTCCTCCTGTCCCTCCTTGCACAAAGGCGGAGGTAGTGGTCCTGATGCTGGATTGTTGCCCTCCTACAGCCTCCTCCATGTCTCCTGATGTACTGGCCTGTCTCCTGGTAGCGCCTCCATACTCTGGACACTACGCTGACAGACACAGCAAACTTTCTTGCCCCAGCTCGCATTGATGTGCCATCCTGGATGAGCTGCACTACCTGAGCCACTTGTGTGGGTTGTAGGCTCCATCTCATGCTACCACTAGAGTGAAAACACCACCAGCATTCAAAAGTGACCAAACCATCAGCCAGAAAGCATAGGAACTGAGAAGTGGTCTGTGGTCACCACCTGCAGAACCACTCCTTTATTGGGAATGTCTTGCTAACTGCCTATGCTTTCTACCTGTTGTCTATTCCATTTGCACAACAGCATATGAAATTGATTGTCAGTCAGTGTTGCTACCTAAATGGACAGTTTGATTTCACAAAAGTGTGATTGACTTGGAGTTACATTGTGTTTTTTAAGTGTTGCCTTTATTTTTTTGAGCAATGTATCTACATACATACATACATACATACATGTTGTGGCCCTGATTCCCGAGCCCATGCTGTCAGAGGAAGAAGACCTGGAAGATGAGGAGGAGGAACTGGCAATGCCTTCCTCCCCAGGACCTTCCTCCCTGGCAATGCCTCAGGTTCCATCTGACAACCGAGAGGAACAGCCTGAGATTAATCAGGAGGAAGGCATATCGGAGCAGCCCCTGGTAGGGAGTAAAGATGAAAAGTGTTGGCTTGATCCTAAGCAGCATCGTACGGAGAAACGTGAGCAGCAACGTAAGAGGCGTGGGAGGGTCAGAGAGTGAGCTGAGTCATTGAGCCGCACCCCACAGGGGATAAAAGTGGGTCTGTTTTCTCCTGAAACTTTGTACGGGACAAAGTTTAACCTGACTTCAGCTTTTCTTCATGAAAAGCTGAATAGTCATTCTTCATGAATGACTATTTCTGGGGGCTGCCTTGTGATTTTCTGTGAGTAAGACTTTATCAGTTCGGACTTGGCAGGGTAGGTCATATTTTGTTCAGATTAAATTCTATTTTTGTTAAAGCTTCTCTTATCATTTATTTATATGTTTAATTTCATTTCTAGGTCAAGCAATTCCTTAACATCTCTCGGTAGCTTGTAATTAAAAGAGAGAAACAGCATTTATAAGAAATCCATTCATTAATAGATAACTATAGCAGACCATAGCAGTGGAATGTGAAGAAGAGTCAACAGAGAACACACTAGTTTGATTACATCAAAACTGATACAAAAAAATGAGCATCCAACAATTAAAAGAAGCTGTGTTTGACAAGGTAGCATGAAGAGAACTTGCCTATAATGTCACCAAGAGCTTCTTCCTGTGATTCTTATAGTTTCTCTTAAAAACAGAGCCGAAAAGATAAGTATTTCATGAAAACAAAGGATTGGCATTGCTCATAATCCTCTTCCCAGTTTACAGCATTATAGATTTTAAAGAATAGCTTATCAGATCCAGCCCACTATTTTCTGCACAGACAACACAATTATTTTTTCATTCCAATTCAAATATTTGCAAACCTCCCAAAACAATGTTCTAAAATGGAAAAAAAAATGCTAGAAATTTAAAAAAAAGTAAAACCCAATAATTATTTCTACCATAGCTTTATTTCTATAAGCCTCCATTCGGGTTTCTTATCTCTCACTGCAATGGTATAGAAATGTCAGTCTTAATTCATGAGCAGCTGTCCCTGTTTTTTTTTTTTTTTTTTTTTTAGTCAGTCCAGCTATTCCATAGTGTTGTATAACTTACATATAGAATGTTCACTAGAAGAGCAATCCTTGGGATTTTGGCATATTCTAAAACAGGTTCGGCATTTCACATCCAACTTGATGTCATGCAAAACAAACAAAGAAACAAACAAACAAACAAAAACAAATAAATGTCAAAGAGTGATCACTGGCAGATCATTCGCTGACATTTTATCTGCTTTTTATTTCCATCAGTTAAAATAATGAGAAAAGCCATGAGATTCTATATTTACTCCATGAACTCACACTGCTTCAATGGGGTTCTGCTTAAATTTCCACCCTCTGTAAGACTTTTAAATGACTTTCCTTCATTTTTTTGCTTCACTTGAAATAATCTATTAAAAATGCTGATTCTCCCTCCATGCAAGAGGTGCATGATGAAGTCTATTAAAAAGTAGTTTTTTAAAAAAATATATTTACCCACCATAATTCTTGCTCTGACAGTGATGTATTGTCTAATTCATGTGGAACTACACTTTGGAACGTATTCATACTGACAAGCCAAATGAAAGAATCCTACTTTTTTCGTCTTCTAAGTTTAAAAGCCATCAAAGCCAAGCAAGAAAATGAATCAATATGAATTGTACATGAACAATCCACAGGACAGGTCAGTAAAATGAAAAATGTTCGGCCAAATTGCTATCTATGCAAAAGGAAGGGGGTATCCACCAGTGTAATTCAGCATCAGATACAATATATAAAGCTGACAAGAGACTCAATTAAAATCAAAGGAATGAGAAGAGGCCATGATCTCCAGTTTAGTGTTACACGATACAGCCTTTCATGTTTTGGCATCTCAAAGACTACATTGTACATTCCAGGCTATGAGGCATTTCAGATGAGGAATTCAGGTGATGAAACTTACTTGAAGTTACGTATTATATATCATCCTGCCAAATCAGTACAGCAGTCATATTTCCCTCCAAGAAACCTTATCCTATAGGATGGAGTCCATCAAGAAAACATACCAATTGTGATGACCCAGCACGTGGCACAAAGGTAACACAATCAGATAATCAATAAGAGTCCCTTTATTATCTCCAACTTTGCCCCCAATGTCCAGGTTACCTTCTGGCTGGAGAAAAACTCTCCCAGGAACAGCCTTTGACTGCAAAAAATTAAGTCCAAAACATGGTCAACACAAACTGTAACTTAAACTCCAAACAAGCCAAACTGAAGGAATTAGTTTGGCAAGGCAGGAGCAAGAATTTCAGACTTGAAGGCACGGCAAAACACACATGGTTGGGAAGACTCCAGGAACAAAATAAGCCATGACAACATAAAATAAAGTCACGTTTGCTCCCAACAGCCTGCCACACGCAGCCTGCCTTTCTTATCAACTGTCTTCCCAGCTGTGCCTAATGAAGGGAATCAGGGCCCTTTCCTCCCCCTAAGCCATGCAACCCATGTTGCTCTCTTCTCCGTTCCTCCCTGCTGTGCCCTAGGATGAAGAAGGGATGGGCCTAGTTTCTCCTCTGAACTCCGTTTCCCTTGTTCTATCTCTTCCCTGTTCTGCCCAGTCAGACTTTGCCCTTTCCCAGCCTCTTCCACAGCCAATGGAGCCACACTTCCATTCCCTGTCTGGCTTCCTTCTCAGATTCAGACTCTGACAGGGGCATGACACCAATGTGCAAACATTGTATTAATGTTTCAAGGATCAGTTTTAGGGGAAATTTGATGTGTGTATAGGAAAGAAAATGGGGTGATTGGAAAATGGGCATCGGAGAAAGTGCATGAAGTGATATAAGGCAAGGGTCCCAACCCCTAGTGTGTGGACCGGCACCATGTTGTGGCCCACCAGCAGAGTTGGTGGCAGACTCAAACAGTGAGGAGGTTGGGGAGGAACATGGGCCAGTCCTGGAGTCTGGGAAAGGCTCTGACGAGTGCTCTACATCAGAGGCAGAGATGGGGCCAGGGCCATCCGACAATTATCAGCTGCCTTCAGAGGCAGAGATCAGTGGGGCAGAAGAACAGCTGGAGCCTGTTCCCAGTGTCCGCATGTGCAGAGCTGCCAGGAGAAGGGAACAGTTAAGGAACAAAGGTCAACTCGGGAGTATAGGCTCAGGTGTATGGTGAGTGGCCCCTCCCATAGGGAATAAAGAGGAGCGAAAGGGGAGGGGTGTTTGCCGGAGACAATTAGCTCAATTCATTAGGATGAAGATCTGTTCCTGACTTCTTACCAAGTAATTGCTGCTACAGCATGGCATTTGGAAAATATCGACCTGGCAACTCTCCAAGACTGATAAAGGTCTATAGTTGTGAAATCTCATGAAAGATTGTTTGCCAGGACTTTGCTGGAGAGGAATTCCCTTTAAAAGAGGAAGAGGAATTCCCTTTAAAGGGGGGGTTTTATCGGGATGAGGAATCTGCTTCATGATCTTGGGGAAGCCTAGGTGATAACATAGCACATCGGTGATAAGAGAAATGGCTGCGCAAACAAACAAAGGCCCATCTGCAGAATGCAAGCAGTACACAAAACCCCCTTTGGTCCATGGAAAAAACTCTCTCCACAGAACTGGTCCCTGGTGCCCAAAAGGTTGGGGCCTGCTATTGTAAAGAGTTGTGAGAATAATCTTGGGGACAGGAGGAAGAGCTACAGCCAAGACAACCATTTGAGAAGAGAAATCTAAATTCAAAGAAGGGTTTGGGATGGAAAAAGCATCTCAAAAGACACCCTCCTCAATGCTCTGAAATCAGGGGTGGTATTCATCAGGTTCTGACCAGTTCTGGAGAACCGGTAGTGGAAATTTTGAGTAGTTTGGAGAACTGGTAGCAGAAATTTTGAGTAATTCAGAATATCACCTCTGACTGGCCCCACTCCCATCTATTCTCTGCCTCCCGAATCCCAGCTGATCAGCTGGGTCTTCTTTTGTTGCTCTGCACAGCAGAACAGAGCTGGAAATCAGGTTAATGGGGTGGGGAGAGAATGGGATTTTGCAGTATCCTTCCCCTGCCACGCCCACCAAGCCACACTACAGAACCAGTAGTAAAAACATTTGAATCCCACCACTGTCTGAAATGTATAGGCAAGGGAGGGGGAAAACACTTTCAGAGTGTAAAATCCTCTTACTATAACCTTACAATAAAGTACTCATAGTTTTGGTTTTCTATCTGGACTATTTCAAAGGGATGACAGGTGCTGGCAAGAGTATATTTATGTACTTAAAGGAAAGGTAAAGGTAAAGGTTCCCCCGCACATACATGCTAGTGGTTTCTGGCTCTAGGGGGCGGTGCTCATCTCCATTACAAAGCCGAACAGCCAGCGCTGTCCAAAGACGTCTCCATGGTCATGTGGCCGGCCGAAGGCGCACGCAACGCTGTTACCTTCCCACCAAAGTGGTCCCTATTTTTCTACTTGCATTTTTTTACATTGCTTTCGAACTGCTAGGTTGGCAGAAGCTGAGACAAGTAACGGGAGCTCACTCCATTATGCAGCGCTAGAGATTTGAACTGCCAAACTGCCAACATTTCTGTTCGACAAGTTCAACATCTTAGCCCCTGAGCCACCACGTCCCCTATGTACTTAGTTGTTACCTTATGTACTTAGTTGGAGCCAAAAAACCAAAAAGATGCTTTGGATGAAAGTTCTGAATAAAAGAACTGAAAGTCATTCTGACCTCCAAAAATCTAAGACTGCAAAATCAGAGGGCTGTCCATCAAAAATTCAGACAGCAACTCCAGAGAAGGTGGGAAAGAGAGAACAGACATTGTCTTTGCCCTGCCTAGGGATCTTCTGGAGGTGAGGACTTCACAGAATTCTCTAGCCAGCCTGTTCCTTTTCAGTCTATCTGTGGTGGTTAGGACCTTCTTAAACACTGTTTGGTTAATATCAGCAAAACAGAGCTCCAAGATAAGATTCACTCATAGTCTGTATTCTGTGTTTATGCGGACATGTGCTCCTATTATGTCAATAACTGTTTTTTATTGAAGTTGCAGTGATATATGCTAATGAATTCTATATCTGTATTCCAACAGTGTCATAAAGTTGGCAAACATATACCCCTTACAAATAGAAACATGATTTTCAAAAAGAGAACGGGCTGTTTTATGAATTCATTTTCATTTCAAATTGCTGCATTTAAAATGGTTGCGCCACCAAATTGATAAGAAACAAAATACCAAGTTGACGGCCTTGGGAAATTTATATATGATCCGGATTTAAAAATAGCTATTTATTGCTATTTTTTTAGAGTTCTTTTTCCTTCAAGGCTGGATTTACTCATGAAATTGAGAAGGTGATCTTTATATCCTAAACGATGAAGGTTTAGACAGCAGCATGTATAATTTTCCAGTTACTACGTACTTTCTTTTCACACTGTCCCCAGGAAATAGGCTCACGAATAACTGGCCCAAAATAACCTTCATGGCTTGAACTTGAATTTTCTTGATCCTAATTCTGGCTTTTTGTCTACTGTGTTCTGTCATGTTCTACTGTCCTGTCTCCTAATTCTGATTCTAATCCTGAATCTGTCAACTATGTCAGCGGTCCCCAACTTTTCTGACTTGGCAGACTGGCAGAAGCGGTAGCGGCAGCGACAGCAGTGGGAGAGGGAGAAGGGATAATTGCACAGACATGCTGCTTTCACAAATGCAGCTTCAGATGTGTGCGAGCACACATGCATGCTTGTATCCCAACACATCCATGGCCTGGTTCCGAATAGGCTGCAGCTAAGCACTGGGCCATGGGTTGGGGGAGTTGGGACTCCTGTACTATGCTACAATATCTCTCTAATATTGCTTTATCTACAAACATATTATCAATTCCTCACTATTAACAAGTCTAAAACAGGGTTCATAGTAAAAAAAAAAAATTATGAAAACTGCAACAATAATAATCAGGCCAGCAAGAAAAGAAAGACGTGATTCATGTATCTCACAAATACAATTTTCTTGGCTTGGATTTAGTATATCCAGCCAAGTTGTGACATTTAAGAGAACATGGGTAAACCAGGAGAAAAAGAACCCCACAACTCAACATTACAAAGGTTGGTTTTATATAATATACAACACCAGGCTAAAATGGACACTTTGTCATTCAATGGGTTATAGGAAGTTGGCTATTAGTTTATTCTGTTAAACCTTAACACATTTATTCACTTAATTCTGGTGGAGAGGAGTCAAGATGGTTACACGCTTGCAGCTTCTGAAATAAGCTCTTGGTTTTCAATAAGCCCGTAATGGCAAACCTATGGCACACGTGCCAGAGGTGGCACACAGAGCTGTCTCTATGGCCACGTGAGCCGTCCTCCCAGCTCAGCTCCACCATGCATGTGTGCACGCATCCTGCAGCCAGCTGATCTTTGGGTCTCTGCCATGCATGTGGGAGGCAGGATGCAAGTGGCACAGGGCGCATGTGTGGTGGGCACGGGAGCAGGGCACATACATGGGGAATGTGCGCACATGCGTGGGGCACATGCATGGGGACATGCATGCATTGCACTTTGGGGGTTTGCATGCGCTTTGGGCTCTCAGTGCTGAAAAGGTTAGCCATCACTGCAATAGACCATACCACTTCTGACTCAACCCAATGCCCCCAAAATGCCACCCAAGGGCAAGAAAAGAACCTGGATCAGCCCCAACAATATTACTGGCACTCATAAATCTAATAAGGCAGGAGGGTGAACACAGTAGTTGCGTGTGTGTTTTTTTTTAAATCCTTAATTTAAGATTCATCAAGTTGTGTGTACCCAAGCAAATTCAACCAAAACCTAGGTAAGCAAATGAGTCTTTATTTCATTTATTATGCAATGTTCATAGCTACCCATCTCATTTATGTGATGGTAAAGATCCCCTGTCCAGTCTTGTCCGACTCTACAGAACAGTGCTGAATCTCCCTTTCTCAGCTGAGGGAGAAAATGTTATCCAAAAACACTTCCGTGATTATATGGCTAGTATGACTATACACCAAAGTTCATGGAATGCTGTTATCTTCCCACTGTCAACTAAAAAGATACTCCTTTGGTCTTTTTATCTGCCAGAAAAAGGGAGTGGTGGAAAACAAGGCATTCTTGAAATACCTAGACAACCAACTCAGCAGCCCAAAGTTGTCGGAGCAGAAGCAGGTTATTGGAGAGCATGATGGATGACTCTTCGAGACTGATGTCTCCTATTGGAGAAGTCACATCCAGGGGGTGGGGGAAAGACCAGGGTCAAGGGGGAAATGTATGATGTGATTTAGTACCGGCTGCACCCAGCCACACACCAACATGGCAATTTCTAATAAACCAATTTACTTTTTCTGAGATGTGGCTAGAGACTTTTGCTTTGAATGGGGAGGATTTGTTGGAGCCCTGACACTCATCTAAGTGGTACCTAATTGTCTACTCACATTTGCATGCTTTCAAACTGCTAGGGTGGCAGGAGCTGGAGCAAGTAACGGGAGCTCACCCCTGTCGTGAAGCACTTGAGTCTTGAACCCAGGCTGTCAGCTTTCCATTTGAGAAGCTCAGTGTCTTTAACTGCTGAGCATCGCAACCCCTAAATGTATAACTATAGTTGATATCAATAGTTTAGTTTAGTTTATTGTCATTGCACCTCATACAATGAAATCGAACACCATCTTCAGTGCACATCATAACCAAGAAAATAAACACAAACACACATCCTTCACCCTCCACACATGGAACTGAAAACCCCCGACACCACACTAACACTGCACTATACAGTAGAATTCAAAAGAGCTTCTGCCCTGGGATAGAAGCTGTTTTTCAGCCTATTTGTCCTTGTTTTTATTATTCTGCACCGTCTGCCAGATGGTAGTAGTTCAAAAAAAAAGATGCCCAGGATGAGATGGATCTTTGAGAATGTTTTGAACTTTCTTAAGGCAGCGGGACCTATAAAGCTCTTCCAAAGAGGGGAGAGAGGAAAGATTCATGACCATTCTGTACACCCTGTTGTTTCATGAAACTCCCAGCCTCTTAATGTTCCACTAAAGTCAATAGTTCCTCCATCAACTATGCCAATATGCAGCACATCCCACTGGATTCAAGGAGATGGAATCTATATTCTGTTTGATCAGTGCATGAAAGCAGCAAAACATGTAGTATCATCAGCAAGGGGAGCAATGGAAGAAGAAATGGGCCAACTAGGTGTTTGAACTCTACTCATCATGCTAGAAATCATAGCAGGACGGAGTTGTCACGTTAGTTTGCCAAGATTTGTTTTAGCTTTGTCAAAATACATCGTTCTGTTCCACATCACAATCGTCCATAAGTTTTTTTGGGGGGGCCAAAGTTTAAGTTATCACTTTACAATCCATCTTGGTAAGTTTGAGCGGGGTGGGAAAAGAGGATGGATTGCAGCTGTAACATAAGCAAAAGAGAGCTATTTACTTCCGTGGGCTGAAGAAGAAGATGCTGTCTAAGCGAAGGTGCTGTCATTTAGAAGAAACAAATTGGGCAATCAAGGGCAGCCCAGTTCTCAGAGATTTGCATTAAACCTGCCACAGAGACTCATTCCAGCGCTGAGTGGTTTCCTGACTAGCCTTGGCTGCACATCAATGGAGATAAAAATAAAATAATTTGCAAATGCTACCCATTCAGTAGGGAGGGCTAAGTTTCATTGTTAAGAACGGCACAATTTCCAAAGCAGCCCTTTGCTCCTTGAAGATCTGCTGTATCAGCAGAGCCTAGAGCAGCTGTTGTGGCTGATGGGAAGAGAGTGGAGAAAAGCTGTAAAACAGGGGTATCAAACTCAAGGCAGAGGGCCTGATCAGGCCCATGGGGTGCTTGGAAACAGCGAAGGACCAGCCCATGGGGCTTCTGCCAGTGAAAACAGAGCTTGGGGGTGGGCACGTGTAGCACCTCCGAGCTCCATTTTTGCTGGCAAAGAGCTATCAAAACAAACTAAAAACAAAACAAAAGGTTAAATGTTTCCCCCTTTTGCATTTGATGCAAGAAGGGATAGGAAAGGAGAAAGGGAAAGAGGAAAAACAAAGGGAAAAAAAGGAAAGATGGGAAGAGAACAAGGAAAGAAAAATAAAGACAGGTGAATAAGCTTCTGGGATAGAAACGAAATGTCTTCAAAGAAAGACCACAAAGTCCAGTTGCCTCTTGAAAAAGTACCTTTGGGACATTTTTTTTTATATCTAATTTGTTAGAGAATGTAAATGTTATCCTATCTCTTTGATACCACATATACAGTAGAAGAGCATCCCACAACCACTACAGCACTACCAATAGCCATGGGATAGATTTATCAATATCTAATAAGTTTGCATTCATCCTAGACTTAGTAAACTTATGGGTAAGCTTCTCTTAGACAGCCAGATGTATTCCTTGGAAAGAAGCACTATTTTGTTGCAAATGATGATGATGATGAGGAGGAGGAGGAGGAGGAGGAGGTAGAGGAGGAGGAGGAGGAGGAGGAGGTAGAGGTGGTTTGGTTCATTGACATTGCAATACCTGGTGATGCACAAATTGAAGACACGCAGCAAGAAAAAAATCACAAAGTATCGGGACTTACAAATTGAAGTTCAGAGACTTTGGAAAAAGAAATCGTGTGTTATCAAATTATCAAATTAATTGTAATTTGAGCCCTTGGGGCAATACCTAAAAGGCTACCTCGCTATTTGGAAATTCTGAATTTACCAGACTTGAATACCCTGATTCTACAAAAAAAACCCACCCTACTTGGAACAACTTATATCCTCCGATGCTACCTTAACAATTCCTAGGTCCTTGGTTAGGACTCGAGCCGTTGAGCTATCAACCAGCCCCAAAGGCTGTGAATCTCACTAAAGATTAAATAATAATAATAACAATAATAATAATGTAAAATGAATACCTTTCTGTATAGTTCTGCCTGATTTGAGACTCAATGTGGTGCCTCTTTCTTGAGAGAAGTAGAGTTGATGAGGAGGTATGGAGTATGGAGCTCTGGATATTTAGTCTTGAAAGACCTCTTAGATGCCTGGAACTGAACCAACTTTGCAAAGTACAGAACTATAAAAGCCTGCAATTGGCTCCAGGAAACTGGAGGTACTTCATTTTATTTTTTTATCTTGTCTTATATAGCATTATTTTGTTTTATTGTATAACTTTTTGCTTACATTATTGCAAACTCAAGATTTCTCTGCAGAAAGGTGGCTGGGACATTGAACTCCTGCTACTGCCCTTAGCTGACTTCTCATAAAATATTGCCATATATCAAGAGGCCTATAGCAGGGATCACAATATCCTATTTTTTTCCAAGACTAGCAGCAGATAATTTAATATATGCATTACCTGCAATATACAGGTAATAATGCCTGTCAATAGTTTAAAGAGCCACTTGTTTATATTTATATTGTTTATATTTCATTTCATGAATAATCTAACACCCCCCACTGTATGTTACTCCCTGAGAATCCTAAGAAAGCTTTGCAGTTATGACTTTGGTAAGGGTATAAAAAAATTACATCCATGAAACTTTTGCCAAAATGTATATTAATAGTTTCTATCGTACAAATGACAAATTTAAAGAACAACAAATAGAAGAATTAGTTTCCCCTCTATAATATTTACTATTAGGATGGTTAATGAATATGTGTAACAGTTCCTGTGACTGTAGCAATGCAGTTTGTTTTGGCTTAATAGGTTGATAAGAAAATGGCTGGAATTTATCAAGCTGTTGACTTAATATTGCCTGATAAGGAGAAGAAGGTTGTTGTATATTCAGTTGATAACTTTGGTTACGTCTTTCAATAAGTCCCTAGACAGTTTAAATCTATAGGTTTTGCTTGGCTGTTGGTTTTGCCTTCTACAATTCTAAGAATTTTCCTGCATTTTTCAACCTAGTTTGTTCTAAATTAACCATATTTCTCACTTCATGCCTGCCCTTTCTATGTAGAGATGATTTATAAAATTGCAGCATGTGTTTTCACAAGCATTTGCAGATACAATCAGATGGCTTTCTGTCTGTTTGCCTGATATAGTGATTTTTTTATTTTATTTTGCTATCATGGTGTCTTATTTTGTAGGTGCCTCCTCTTTTGGCTTCCTTGGTCTTGTGGTTGTTATTGTGCTTCCTTGATATTCGGTTGAAGTGTTTGCTTTGTATGATGAGCATTAGATGGACTATTGTAGGGATTTAATTGCTTGTGTGACATAGTTATTGGAGGGGTCTGTTAATAGCTTCTGAAATGCCCTGTTGTCATTGCAGTGGTGAATGAATGGAGTATTTCAGCCTTCTATTAGGCATTTTGAGTTTCCTTATTATATGGGGCTGTAATGTTCATCACTATGGTGGCTCAGAATAAAATAAAGCCTTAATCACAAGGACAAAAGAAATGTACGTGGCATTCCTTGAAGTAGTCTCTCCTTATATTGATTAACCCATAACGAGCCAAGGAAATAATGATAACATTATGACACAATATCTACCACCTGATTGAATACACCCACCCACACAAAAACACAACACAGAATTTGTAGACCTTTGCTTCGCCATATGCTTTTAGTCTGACAGTTAAATCAACAAAGAGATCAAAGCAATCCTGAAAGGATTCCTCACATGAGGACTCAAATCAGAGCATTAATGCAACTGAATACTTCCTAAAGCATTAATGAAACTGCAGTTCTCCCTCTTATTTAACTTAAAAAATGGATCCATCCCATAGATAATACCTCTGCATAATTAAAATGGAATGGTTGAGTGTTGGAAGTATTTTTATACCTTCTTACTATCTGTCTCAATGTGGTAAGGTTGTATTAAAAAGAAGTGTTTGTGAGTTACCATGTTGACATTATTTCTGTTTTCTTTATAAAATTCAGGGTAGACTGAGAAATCAGTTTTTAAATTCTAAGGATTTAAGGATTATGCACTTTTGCAGTTACTAATTATTAATATACTCTGTGAATGAACTGCTTTTAATTAGCCAACTAAGACTTGCTTAGCCAAACTAGCCTCTTTCTTGTTTTCCCCACTCTTCACTGTTGTTGGTTTTTGTTTGTTTGTTTGTTTGTTTTCTGGAGTCTAATCATAAAACACTTCCTCAGATAATTATTTCCTACTTTTGTTTTAACTAGGTGCCTAATCCCTGCTAGACACTTAAAAATGCTTCTAATCCTCCTAATACAGAACTTTCCCTTAGTGATGCCCAAACCGTGTCTAGTTTCTAACTTAGTTTTCCCAAAGCAATCTAAGTAACCCCTTGTAGGTGGGGGAAGAATGTGAGAAAATAAATGGTTATAAAATTTGCTCAACAAAGATAGCACATTGTGGGTGGTTTTGTAATGGCTTGACCTCATCTGTTGCTTGTACTCAGCATAGCTAACAGGGAAGAGAATTCTTTGGGTCTATGACAATTTGCCATGCCCAAACTTGTCTCAGCCAACTTGTCACAGGCCAATTCATCAGGGCCAACTTGCCACAGAGAACTCGCTGCAGGACAAGAGTTATTCTAATATCAAAGAAATGTTGAAATAGAATAATTAAAGAACAGATGCAAAAGGAGGGGAAAAATGAAAAGTGAATGACAACAAATAAAATATTTTTTACAATTTATTTTAAATAATTGAATTTTTAAATTGTCCTGCAGTGAGTTGTCTTGTAACGATTTATCCTAGTGAATTGTCTCCCAGCTAGTTGGCATTGGTGAGTTAGCTGCAGTGAGTTGGCCGTTGAGACTTGGCCACAGTGTGGTGGTCGCAGTGTGTTGGTTGTGGTGGTTTGTCCCATTCCTGAATTCTTCTGGGTAAGTATTGTTGAATTAATCAACAAAGCTTTGTTGATTGCATTTATTCTCATTTCTGATGTCAATTTCTTCTTTATGATCTATTCTATATAATCAGCCAGTCAGTAACTTTTATTACTGTGCATGAATAACATTTTGTTGGGTAACCAAAATGGAAGCATACAATTTTTCACACTGGGAAAGGCTAAGATATCCTTCCCAACACATATCCAGATAATCAACTTGACATATGTAACTTGACACAACATTATGCATGTAGATATACATATATAAAATGATGTTGGATAACCATTTGTCTGAAGTGGTGTACGGTTTCCTGCCTAAGCAGGGGGTTGGACTAGAAGACCTCCAAGATCCCTTCCAACTCTGTTATTCTATTCTATTCTATTCTATTCCTATTCTATTCTTTCCCTCTCACACTCTGCCCTCCAAAATCTGTGTATTGCTAAAACATCATGCTTGAAACAGAACATTGCACATGCATTCAACATTCTCATCCATATATCTGAAATGTGATACTTCAATTGTTAAGGAAGAAAATAAGAGATATTTTATTTAGAACATTTATATAGCCACCTATTATATAACAAATTTTAAGCGACTCCTAATCAAAATTTTGCATCATCATTTACATGAATTTGTTAATGGTGATATACAAACAACTATTTTTGAGTTTATTGCTTCTTTTCCCCAACAGGGTCAAGAAACAACAAAATATATTTTCAAATATTCTGAAACTGCAATAGTCTCAGAATATATAGAATACAATGCTTGCGGATGCTTTTATACAATGCTTCTATACAGATCTAAGGCCTACAGAAGATTTAAACAGCTGTTTAATATTTCTGGACAGAAATACCAATATTTATTTATCGGGATGCAAATCATAGAGTAGGTAGGTAGCAGGATTAAAAATAGAGGGCTGCTAACTAAGCTCTTAATTACCATTCCATCATTGACAGCCACCCAAGCCAAGAAATCTATTCCATATAGTGGTTGCTAAGGACAACAGCATCCACCCACATCTTGCAATAAAAAGGAACAAGTGGAATTCAGATGCTGTAAATGTCCTCACACAATCTTGACATCAAATCTTGGCGAGGTCATTCTAGTCTGAAATTTGACTTCACTGCTCACATTTCCTCAAAGTTGTATTATTGTTCACCCTACATCCATTTTCACTTGAGCCTCCATTGTCTTCTTTTAGACTAAACCTGTCAAAGTCTGTCAAATCCCTTCTGTATATTTATTTAGTATTTTTAGTATTTATTTGATTTGTCAATCGCTTACAAGATACAGGTAAAAGAATAAACATAGTTTTGAATACACGATAGATACTTATAAGAAAAATTAAAAGAAACAATAGGACAGGGACGGTAGGCACGATTGGTGCGCTTATGCACGCCCCTTACAGGCCTCTTAGGAAGGGGGTGAGGTCAATAGTAGACAGTCTAAGGTTAAAGTTTTGGGGGTTTGGGGAAGAAAACACAGAGTCAGGTAGAGTATTCCAAACATTGACCATTCTGTTGCTGAAGTTGTATTTTCTGCAGTCAAGTTTGGTGCGGTTAACCATGAGTTTGTATCTATTGGGCGCTCTTGTATTGTTATGATTGAAGCTGAAATATTCATTTTCAGGTAGGACATTGCAATGTATAATTTTATATAATATATTTAGATTGAACCGGAGGCGGCGTAGTTCTAGGTTTTCTAGATCTAGAGTTTCAAGTCTGGTGGCATAAGGTATTCTGCAATGAGTAGAGGAGTGGAGATCTCTTCTTGTGAAATATTTCTGGACTTTCTCAACTGTGTTAATATCAGATACATAATGTGGGTTCCAGACTGATGAGCTGTATTCGAGTATTGGTCTAGCAAATGTTTTGTATGCTCTAGTTAGTAGTGTTATATTACCAGAGAAGAAGCTACATAGGATTAGGTTAATAACTCTTAATGCCTTTTTGGCTATGTAGTTACAGTGGGCTCTAGCACTTAAATCATTAGACATGAGTACTCCAAGGTCCTTGACAAAGTTTGGATCCTCAACAAGGTCTTGATTATTTAGCTTGTATTTTATTTTCTGATTTTTTTTGCCAATATGTAAGGCAGAGCATTTATTTGTTGAGATTTGAAGTTGCCATTTGATTGACTATTCTGATACATAGTCAAGGTCTTTTTGGAGGGTAGTAATATTGTCTGTGGTGTTGAATAGCTTTACATCATCAGCAAAGAGAACGCAGTTGCTCTTAATCACGGAGGTCATTTATGTAGAGTATGAAGAGAGTTGGTCCTAAAACACTGCCTTGGGGGACACCACTATTGACAGGTACAGAATTTGATAGGATGCTCCCAATTTTGACCATTTGTTGTCTGTTTGGCAGGAATGCTTCTATCCAGTTATGTAGGTGTCCAGAGATACCATAAGATTTTAGTTTTAGGAATAGTTTGTCATGTACCACTGAATCAAAGGCTTTACAGAAGTCTGTGTAGATTGCATCTGTTGCTTTGCCCTGATCGAGTTGAGTAGTCCATATGTTTTTGCTGTGTAAGAGTTGCAGATTATAGTTTTTTTTCTGAAACCAAATTGTTTATTAGAGAGTAGATTGTTTGTTTTTAAGTGGAGGATGATGGATTGGTTAATAATTGATTCCATGACTTTACAGGTGACGCAGCATAAGGAGATTGGTCTGTAATTTTCAACTAGGCTGGGGTTTCCCTTTTTCAAGATGGGTATGACCGTGGCTTGTGACCATAGGTTAGGAAAGGAGCTGGTCCTGAAAGATTTTTCAAAGATTATGCTTAGACGTTCGGCTATGGCAGTGGATAGCTTTTTTAAGAAGTAGGCACATATTCCATCCAATCCAATAGATAGAGATGGTTTTAGATTGCACAGTGCTTCTTCAACAATGTCTTCTGTAAAATCGATATGTATTAGATCATTGTAGTTGTCTGTGGTTCAACTAGGAAGTACTGGGCTTGATCCATTGCTGTTCACAAATACTGAACCAAAGAATGTGTTAAAGAGGTTTACTTTGATGGTGTTGATTATCTCTCGCAGTTATTGCTAGGAATGGAGGCAACCTGTGCAATTATTCACTGAACAATGCAAATCGATGGCAAGAAAGGTTTCATTTCAATCCTGAGGCAACTTTTTAACAAGCTGCTGAAATCTTTTAGTTCAATATCTGCGTCCACCTGAAACCCAAGTTGATGGGTCAGTATAATGGGCAAGGAGTCACCAGCATGGAATAACAGATGGTTTATGGACTGACTATCATTTGTTCAGTTTTGGATTGCATATTACTTCTGCCTCCTGTAGAAAAGGGAGGTATTGAAATAATCTCCCAAAACAACTTAAGGGGCATGCATAATTGCACCAATGTGCCTATCGTCCCTGTCCTATTGTTTATTTTTATTTTTCTGATATGTATCCATTTCATGTATTCATAACTATGTTTATACTTATACCTTTTATCTTATAATTGCTTTACAAAATAAATAAAATAAACTTCAGCTGCCATATGTAGTGTGTATGGTTTATTCTCATCACAATAATTTCACATCTATCACCTGATGTATTCCTTCCTTTATTGTATTTATATCCCACCTTTATTTGTACCACGCAAAGTGATATACATAATGCTCATCTTCCTCTTTTTTCCACGACAACCTTGTGAGGTGGTGTTGGGCTGAAAGAGAATGATTGGTGTAAAGTCACCCAGCTGCTTCCATGCCTAAGAGAGGACTAGAATTCATAGTATCCCAGTTTTTAATATAGATCTTTACCTATTGCATCACACTGGCTCTTTTCATTTTTTCTTTTCTTTTCTCTTCTTTTCATTCCTTGCCTTTTTTTTTTGTTTACATCTAATGTCCTGGTTTTAAACTTGAAAGTCCTATAGCATTATGTTATTCCAAAGACCATTCACACACAGAAATAACAGTCCCTAAGAAAATACTTGGAAGATAGTGCCAATAATGTAGATTGGGTCCAACAATTCAGGGTGTCATGCCCACCCTCAGAGTCTGAATCCAAGGAGGAAGACAAACAGCCGTCAGGGAGTGGGATAGTGGCTCTATTGGCTGTGGAGGAAACCGGGAAGGGGCAAAGTCAGGCTGGGCAGAGCAGGGAACAGGTAGAAGAGAGGGTTCAGTGGAAGACCAAGGCCCACCCCCTCTTCATCCTAGGGCATATAGGGAAGAATGGAAAAGAGAGCAACATGGGTTGCATGGCTTATGAGGGAGGAACGGGCCCTGATTTCCTTCACAAGGCACACTTGGGGAGGGAGATTAAAGGAGAACCAGTTGGGAGGAGCATTTGTTGGAAACAAATGTTGAATTTATCTTGTGTGGGCTGCTGCTATTGGTTCCTGGCATCCTCCCAACTGGTTTGATTTACTGCATTGTTATTTCATTCCTGGAACTCCCTATCTTGCTCTGCCAGATTTATTACCTTATTTTGCCTTGTTGGATTTATAGTTTAAAGTTTTCAGTTTACAACATTTGGACTGGAATATCTGCAGCCAAAGGCTGGTGCAGGTTCGTGGGAGTTTTTCTCCAGACCAGAAGGTAACCAGGTTATTGGGGGCAAAGTTTGAGCTAATAAAGGGACCTCTACTTATTATCTAGTAGGATTGTCTTTGTGCCACGCCCCGGGTCATCACACAGGGATTTTTCAGTGACAATCTTTGGTGTTTTCCATTAAAAACTCTCTTCTTACAGCCTTTAGATGGTCACCAAAGATTATTAAAAGAAGCTGTTTAATAATTTTACTAACATTTTCTTTTTTAACTCCACTGTGGTACTACATTATTTATAATATTCCTCTACTAATTTGATTTCTATAATATTGTAGCTGGTCTGGAAAGGCATTTGTCATTGGGAAAGGCTACAGAGGACAAATAAACCAGCTAGGGGTGGGATATGACAGGGTTAACTACCAGTTCGGGATTTACAAGCTTCCCTGCACACTGAGAGCCACATGCCTGTAAATCGTCATCAGCAGCTGCGTGCAGAGAAGCAGCCTTTGAAACAGCCCTAGTTTCCTGCTTTTTTAACTGCAGCTCTGCTTTGTTCGGCAGCTGAAGTTGAAAAATCAGGAAATAAAGATCAGGTAAGAGCCCGGGTGGGCAGGTGGGCAAAATCATCAGCAGACATAGAACCGGTTCTATGTCTGCTGCTCTTCAGAGCTCCCAGTTCTACAGAGGTGGAGAGAACCAGTAGAAACCCACCCCTGAAACCACCCTACAAACCAGATTCACTAAGATGAATTTCTCAGCCAAATTAGCCAAATTTCCATTGGCACTTCTTTCTTAAAATAAGTCATAGGAAGATATGTGAGGCAGAATTGAGCAAACTATGGCTAGAAACTGAATTCACATGCTGTACTAATCATGGATTGAGTCATCCATAACTTGTTAAACAAGCCACAATACCTAGATTTACATATGAAACTATCAGTGGTGGGATTCAATTTTTTTTAACTACAGGTTCTGTGGGCGTGGTTTGGTAGACAAGGCATGGGAAGAATACTATAAAATCTCCAGTCAGAGGTGATATTTGTCGGTTCTCCGAACTACTCAAAATTTCCACTACTGGTTCTCCAGAACTGGTCAAAATCTGCTGAATACACCTTTGGAAACTATGGAATAAACACAGCTTTAAAGCTATAAATAGTTTAACTTATACAATAAGCCCATAGAAAATAAATTATTGTTATGATTTAGTGCAATGAATAACCCTCTTTAGAACTTGACATTAAATAGCTATTATTCTAGAGAAGTCCCTTTCTAATACCTTTATCCAGTGATGTATCTGTTCTTAATAAGACATGATAATGACCTTCTCTTGAAGATCTAAGTAGGCTTAAAATGGATTTTTTTATCAAGGTCTAGGGCAGGGGTGTCAAACTCAAGGCCCGAGGGCCAGATCTGTTCCATGGTGTGCTTAGAGCTGACCTGCACGACCATCCTGGAAACAGTGAAGGACTGGCCTGCAGTGCCTCTGCCAGCAAAAATAGAGCTTGTGAGGGCTGTGTGTGGCTATCCCAAGCTCTGTTTTCGCTGGTAGAGGGTTGCAGGCAGGGGTGGAATTCTACCAGTTCGAACCTGTTCTCTAGAACTGGTTGTTAACATTCTAAGCAGATGGGAGAACCGGTTGTTAGAAGAAATTACTGGGCTAATCCTGTAAGGAAGGCAGAAAGGAAACATTCTGGTGTTGCTTACAGAAACTGCCTCTCCATTAACCCTTATTACATTCTTGGCAGGACTAGACTTCTTGTCTCAGGAACTTCTCTGGATTTTTTTCCCCCTCCTTTGCTGGTACTTTGCTTCTGTGGAGTGACCATTCAAAGTTACAATGGCACTGAAAAAAGTGACTTATGACCATTTTTCACACTTACGACTGTTGCAGTATCCCCACAGTCATGAGAGGCCAGAGGAGGAGATGCATGCCTCAATGTGTGTGATATTGAGTTGGCCATGCCCAGCCAGTCACATGACCACCAAGCCACGCCTACCATCTAAGCCACACCCACAAATCGGTTGTTAAAAATTTGAAACCCATCCCTGGTTGTAGGAGGCCATCGCAGAGCTTGGGAGACCGTTTTCACTGGCAGAGCACTCAGGCCACCACAGGTACCCGCAATACGAATGACATTGAGCTGGCCACACCAACCCTGGCCACTCCCACCTTAGCCCCCTTGAAGTCAAACACAACTCTGATGTAGCCCTCAATGAAATCGAGGTTCTAGGGCAACATAGAAGGAGAAAAGGCAAATGAATTCACACCTATATGTGCTATATCCTCTGTGAATTCACTGTGTGTGGGTGTGTAGATGTGGGTGTGTGGGTGTTATACATAACCTTTAGTTTTTGGTTGTGTGTGAGAGATGAGTCGTCCCTTGGTGCATCATTTCAAGCAAAGAGTACACAGCCATCTGTTCCTGATGCTTCGCTCATAGATTTGATGACTCTCTCAAAAAATAATTGCCATGGCTCTATAATTCCAACTCACAGAGCAGTAATCAGCTTGGTGATTAAGGTTTACATTTTTCAGGTCTGTCTTTTTGAAAATTCCTTTTTTTCCCCTGCATTCAGAAAAAAATAAAAGGAAAAGGCATATTGTTTGTTGTCTCTTCTTCTTGCCACCTTATTTTATCTCGCAGTATTGGTATAACAACATATAATTTTATAAGGATAAGATTTTGTTCTTGGGAGTAAGAAGAAGCTATTCAGATAGGATGCTGTCATGGCCCTGGTGGGGACTGACTCTGAGGGAGAGGAGGAACAGTCGACAGGGAGTGGAAGTGTGGCTACGGAGGTTATGGAGGAGGCTGGGGAAGGGCAGAGGCCGGCAGGGCAGTCAGAGGAGGACCCAGGCTCATCCCCTCTCCATCCTTGGGTACATATGGAGGAGAGGATAAGGGAGAGATGTGGTCTACTCGGGAGGAGAGGGCCTTGATCATCTTCATGGGCTGCAGCTGTGACAACTGAATAAGAGGACAGACATGCGTATGGGCGAACGCTGGAAACAAAGCATGGAAATATCTCTAGTTTATGGTTCCTCTCTGAGTTTGGCATCCTTCCCAGTGTGTGTTCTGTTATCTGTGGACATCCTCCAGCCCTTCTCTTGCCTGGTTTGTGTTGTTTTTTTCCCTTCTTCTTGTAACTGTTTTTGTGGGAGTTTTTTTGTCGTCTGTCAAGGATATTTGGAGCTTGGAAGCAAAGTGAAGGAATAAAAGTGACTTCACTGAGTTTTTGTGACTGTGTTTATTTTGTATCCCCCCGCGTCATCACAGATGCACTGCTTCTGATATACAGGGTAGTTCTCAACTTACAATCACAATTGTTGCCGCTTAGTAAATTTACAGTTGAGATCTGAACTTGTAATGTTCTATCACCATTCATTTAACTCTACCGATATATTACTCTAGTCTCCCTATTAAAATGGTGGCTGCTGATTTTTAATTCAGTTTGGTAACATGAAGTAGGAAAATAAAAATTGCTGTAGTAAAAATAAGATCCCGACAGCAAACCACATCTCTTACAAAATGAGCCTTAGTAAAACTTATTCATGATTGCAACTCTATTCTGTAATTAGGAAATAGCAATAACAACAGTGTCCAATTCTATAGGATTGTTTTGGGAATGACCGAGATAAATGAAACATTTAATCTCTTAAAATTATTACTAGTATTATTAATTATTAACATGATTTATACAAATCATGCATTAGTACAATGACTTGTAAAGGGCTGTTTGTATTTTCATAAAAAAATAATCCAGCATAATTTTAGTTCCGTTTTTTAAACTTTTTCTGCTCAAGGAAATGATAATACTTTACAAATCCCGTTTATGTCCATAAATATCCCCAGATTATGTCCATAAATATTCTTTCTCTACTTAAGAGAAATGACCCTATCCGGATCCATAAAGATGGTTGAAACTATGTTCAATCAACACTTTATATAGAAACTCTTGGCTTTATATGGTTTTCTTCATTAATTTGCCATTTTCTTTTGTTGATTGGCATTAGTTATTATATGCTTTACCAGTTCTAGAAAATAGGTGCAAACTGGTAGAATCCCACCCCTGATCCAGGGTAGGATTCAGCCGGTTTGGGCTGGTTCAAGCAAACCAGATGTTAATTTTACACCAGTAGTTCTGACAACCAGCTGGTCCCACCCTACCTCACCCCTCTCCTCCCTGGAGTTCCCACATGCTCTGTTCTGGCTCCCAGGTAAGTGCAAGGAGGCCTCCCAGGCCAAAAATGTCTGAAGACTAGAAGAACGTCCCTTCCAATTCTGTTATTCTGTTACCTGGAAGGACATCACTTATGGTTAAGGCATTTCATCCATCACTCCAGCATACAAGCTGCAGAACAATGGATTTAAGTTATAAGATAGCAAAATTCAGTCAAATGTAGAAAATCCTAACAGTGTGGAAAAATTTGATGGGAGAAACACTTATCCAGACAGCTGGTGAGTCTCTCTTCACTGGATATATTCATGAGGACCCTGAAGAGCCCCTTTTTAGGAGATTTTATGAGTGCCTTCCAACATTTATACTCTATGATTGTATGATTCTATGTACATCAACAAGAACAAGACGATAGAAATTAAAGTTTCTTCTTTCATTTACATCTTTATTTGTTAGGTTTTATTGTTTGTTTATCATGCCTTTCCTTCAGAAGCAACATATGTACTGTTCCCTCACCCCAGTTTTCCATACAACAGGGGTGAGGAATGTCAAACTTGCCATGTCATGTTGTCATCACACCCACCCATTCTCTAAAACAGGGGTGGGCGTGGCCAGTGTGTGACGCAACTGGGCCATGGGCTGCGAGATTGACACTCCTGCCATACAATAACAATCCTGTGAAGTAGAGACAGTGATAGGCCCAAACACTTTTGAACTTGTGTTTCTGTTGTGGCATGCCAGCAGCCAGTGGAGTTGGAGGCAGATTCAGACAGTGAGGAGGTTGGGGAGGAACATGGGCCAGTCCTGGAGTCTGGGGAAGGCTCTGATGAGTGCTCTGTGTCAAAGGCAGAGATGGGGCCAGTGCCATCTGACAGTAATCAGCTGCCTTCAGAGTCGGAGATCAGTGGGGCAGAAGAGCAGCTGGAGCCTGTTCCCAATTGCGTATGTGCAGAGCTATCAGGAGAAAGGAACAGTTAAGGAACAAGGGTCGACTCGGGAATTAAGGCACAGATGGACGGTGAATGGCACCTCCCATAGGGAATAAAGAGGAGCGAAAGGTGTTTGCAGGTAACAATTAGTTCATTTAATGAGTGTGAAGATTTGTTTATCCAAGTTCATGACTCACAGAGACTCCTTGCCAAGTATTTTCTGGTACAGCCATTGCACTTGGAAGCTATTGGCCTGGAAACTCTCCAAGCCTGATAAGGTCTGTGGTTGCAATTCACCCTTGAAAGACTGTTTGCCAGGACTTTGCTGGGTGTGAATGATAGGAATTCACATTAGCCAAACAAAAAGGGGTTTTGTCAAGACAAGGAATCTGTTTCGTGATTTTGGGAAGCCTAGGTCTGAACAGTTTCTTCAGTCCAACATCTAAACTACTTTCTAAGGTGGTGCTATCTTATGTATGGATTGGTTGTTGTCTTAAAAGTATTTGTATTTTTAATTACATTGTTTTGATTTTACACTGAAAAGCGAGTTATACATCTATTAAACCTTAAGCTGAAGAAAGAAGCTGAGAAATGGACTTAGATAATCTATATCTGTCTCTTCTTTTCTAGTGTTTTCTCCTACACATTGTGTGATTAACCTCCTACCTTTAATAAAACTGAAGTATTTTGTTTCTAACAACAACTGTGCATGGCAAAAAAAAAGAAAAGAAACGAACTGCAGTTTAGAGAAAATCTGCTTTCTAAAAAGTGGGTTTTGTTTGGTGTTATGGGAAAATTACCAGCCAGAGTTTATTCAAATGAAATCAACTTTTTAATATATATTAACAATCGCTTAATTTTTAAATCAGCATTGAATATTTTTTCAGTCTTTATTGTATATGTTCATTTCATATTAAAACTATGTTCTTAAAATGCTGATCATCTCTGAGCTTTGTGCAGTATTTGCAAAATAACTCCATAATCTCTTTATTTTTTGCAATCTCTACCTTGGCATCGTGTTTGGAAGCCATTGATTTACACCTTATAGGAAATTTCTCTATCAATTTATCTGCCATTGTTTCAGCTGTGCAAATATTACTGAGAAATTGAATTTGGGGCCACACATTTAAACATCCTGAGAGGTTGAATTCTACTGAATCAAATTAATGTGTGTGGATATATTATGTGGCAGCCCATAGTTCCTTAAATTACTCTGTATGAGCTCACATCAAAAGGCCTGGAAATCAGACAGATGGCATGCAGAATTGGAAATATTCTGCTGTTTATGAATGAACATTATGCTACATATCCACAGCTGCAACTTATCTATGCTCAATAAAACTAGAAAGGAGTTGCATTATCTTGTATTATCTAGCAGGCTATGCAGGCTTTTTAAATCAAGAGATCCATGCCAAACAGTTCAGTTTTGAGAGATTTCAGATAAATGGAATGAAATGGAATGGGAAGCTTTAGAATTTCTCTAGTCAATGAGAAGCCTCTCCAATCAATCAAAATGAAAGACATGTTCCTCACAAAATGTGCCTCAATTGCTAATGATTATTCAAATGCCTAATTACATTGGGAGCAACCACGCAGAAATATTAGGAAGGATATTTAACTTCCTTTAACTAGGAAGTTAAAAATATTCAAGTCAACATACTATAGAAGGGGTGTCAAACTCAAGGCCCGCATGCCAGATCCAGCCCAAGGGGTGCTCAGATCTGGCCTGTGGGGCCACCCTGGAAACAGCGAAAGACCAGCCCATGGTACCTCTACCAGTGAAAATGGAGCTCAGGAGGGCCATGAATTTTCACTGGCAGAGGGTTGCAGGAGGCCATCGGGAGCCTGTTTTTGCTGGCAGAGTGTTCAGGCCACCATTGCCGCCCCTGACATGAGTGACATCCAGCTGGCCACATCCACCCCATCCACACTCACACAGGCCCCCAGAGGTCAAACACAACCCTGATGCGGCCCTTAATGAAATCGACACTCCTGTACTATAGGATGTTTTCAACCATTGTCCCAAACGGCAACAATGAAGGAGGACTGCCACAGAAAGATTTCCATGAAAGAAATCAAGTTTCTTTCATGTGATGCCCCAAAGAATCTTTCGATTGCCTCAATATAAAAAGGGAATAATGCTAACTGTGCAAATATTAAATAAATGAATATACTTCAAGTGACTTTAATGGAGGCATCCATGCTCTTTTCTTAGCAACGCTATAGAAGCAAGCTCCCACTGCCTTCTTTGGGGAAATATTTCGGCTTGACAATCCTAACCCATAAACCTGGTTTCCCTAGTAGTCATTCATTCAGTAGGAAACAGGCCTATTAGATCCCAAGCTCAGATAAAGTTAGGCAATGGAATGTTTATATTGATCAGATTAACCTACCTTTTTGTTGTTTTCTCCCTTTAACTTGGTTTCATTGAGGGTTGCATCAGGGCTGTGTTTGACCTCTGGAGTCAGGGTGTGTGTGGCTGAAGTAGGCATAGCCAGCTCAATGGCCTCCTGCAGCCCTCTGTCAAAGAAAATGGAGCTTGGGGGGAGGTGCATGCGGCTCCCTGAACTCTGTTTTTGCTGGCAGAGGGCTGAAGGAGGCTGTCGTGGCCGAAAATGGGGCCTGGGGGGTGCGCATCTCTCCAGAGTTCCATTTTCACTGGCAGAGGCACTGCGGGTCGGTCCTTCACTGTTTCCAGGGCAACCCCGCAGTCCAGATCTAAGCACCCTAGGAGCCAGATCTGGCCTGTGGGCTTTGAGTTTGATACCCCTGCTCTAAAGTATAAGTAATGTATTGATATAACTCAATGTTATATATTTAATAGCAGGGTTACTGCTTTGTCACAACAATTGGTCTTCTGCTGCTCCTACTAAGTGCCCCATGATTACCATCATGGTCTCTGGGCAGGAATCAATCCAAGATGCATATGTTTAATTTTCTATTTAGCTTTCAGTATAGCATAGCTTACCATGGGATATTAAAAGGACAGCACCATAATTGTTTGGAATGATAATACATTAGGGAATAGTAGAAAATTGAATTGACAGTTCCCAGATTCAGCAGACAGGCACTGATTACAGGAGAAACATCCATGTCAGAGTTAAAAACCCACCAGAAGGATTTTTAATTATGCTCCCATCAAACCAGGAGGTGGCCTTGCCTGCTAATTTGTTTCATGTAGGAGCAATTGGCGCGGAGACCTGAACAGCTAAGTATTCAATTCTCTGGCCACAAGTGGGATCGTGTGGGAATACCACTGAAACTATAACTCTGTTGCAAATGACAGTCCAAGACCTTGGATGTGGTCTCCAGAAAGTTCAGAAAGTTAATATGTTACCTACTTTGCCTACTCCTTGTCTATTGAAAAAGTGAACCATCTGATCTAACCATCTGATCTATCCATTTACAACTCTACAGAAATGAAAGAGACTAAGCCAAGGCAAGGCTGCTTTTCAATTGTGGTTTTCACAATTGGGAGGGCAGAGCTGGCATTGTGACGATATGGCATGCGATCTTGGAGGTCTGAGATCGCTGCTGATATCTTTGCTCCTCGACGATCCTATTGGATCTAAACCGTCCGAAAGAGATGGTGAAAGTGAAGAGTGCATCCTGTCAATCCCAGGGATACCGCAAAGTCCCTGGTAGATCCAGGAGAAGCTCTTCTTGCCAGCGGCAGCCATTAAAGCTGCTGAAGTTGGGATAGCTCCGAAATGGAAGAGAACAGAAAAAGAGAGTGTGCCGGTTTGGTGAGAACTTTTTCTTTATTCTAAGATCTGAAAAGACACCCTAAGGAAAAGAAAGAATCTGTAAAAGTTTTGACAGAAGTGATTAAGCGGCGATTTTAAATAGGAATGCCAAAGTAATGTTTTTTTTCTCATTGCTGGATTTTCTATACATGATCTTATATTTTAAAACTGGACTGGTTTTTTCTTTTTCATCTATTTCTTTTCTCCTTTTTGATTTTGTAACTATTTTAGGCTAGAGACTCCCATTTAGTTATTTCTTTTTAAAAATATCTTTTTTTAATTAATTCTTATTGCATTTTGCTTGGAAAAGGAGGGGGAAAGTGAAAGCAAAGAAACTTTGTAACACTGCTAACTAGAGGCTTGGAAATATTCTATTTCTCTTGTGATCAGACAAAGCTGAGAAAGAAAGAACTGAGACTTTTTTTCAAGGACATTGCTATTCAATAAGATAGAGGGAAGAGCATGGGAGAGTATTATTGCAGGTGCTCTTCTGGATTTCTATCAACAGCTGGAATCTGGTGCTGAAGGTTATAGAAAAAGAAAAGGTGATAAGTTTCTGGAGAAGAGTGTTATAACAAGAGCCTTGGATAACTAAACAAAGTGCAGTGTGTTTTCTTGATTTTTTTTAAGCTGTGCTACCCCTCCTCAACAGTTTACTTTTTGAAATAGCTATTTGGACTTTTAGTTCTTTGGAACTTGTCTTTGCTTTTTCTTTTCTTTATGCTTGTCTTTGGAAGTTAATTTTTTATGTTTTTTTTTTATTTTAAAAGAAAAGTTTTAGTATTAATGATTCCCTTCCTTTTCTTTTTAAGGGAGTAGCCTTTTTTTCTCTTTTTGATTCTCTGGTATTTTTGTTTTTCCATCTACCTCCAATACTGGTTTTTTCTTTCTTTTTATCTTCCTGGCTTTTTTTTTTCTTATGCAGTCTTTTATATTTGAGACCTCTTAATTGAATTAAGATGTTGAAGAACCTGAAGATTTTTAATTGTTTGAAATGAGTAGGAAATTAACAGCTACCGGTTCTTCAACTTCTACTTCCTCCTCTCCACCATCTAGAGGACGATGTTTAATACAGACAAGGTTAAGGCAAGAGAAAGAACAAGGAAAAGAAAAAGAAAAAGTGACCCTGCAGATGATTATGCAAGGAATTCAAAACATTCAAACAAGATCAGAGAATATTGAAAAGAGAATAGAGAACGTCAAACAAAGAACAGGGAAAACCAATGAAAAAATCGAGAATATCCAACAAATGATGATTAAGTATGATGAGAGACTACTAAATATTGAAGAAGATAAACAAAGAGATAAGAAGATTGGAGACATTGATACCAGATTAACTGTGGTTGAACAAGATAAAAGTGGTATGCTGAGATGGGAGATGGACAGATCAGAATTTTATCTCAGATTCCAAAACATAGAGGAAGAAAAAGGACAAATCTAGCTGAGATAATGACAGAAATATTGGCTGAAGCTTTGGAAATAACGGAAGAGAAGATGATGGATGGGATAGATGAGGTTTATCGAGTCTTCACAAGATACGCAATGAGAAATAGCCTACCAAAAGAAGTTCACATCAGATTTACAAAGAAAGCCATTAAAACGCAAATATTGCAAGTGGCAAGAGAGAAAACATTGAAATATAAAGATAAGGAGATTGTGGTTTTGAAACAAGTACCCAGAAGAGTGAGAGAGATGAGAAAAGAATACCGATTCTTGACCAAATTGCTACTTTAAAAAGAGGTGAATTATAGATGGCTGATTCCAGAAGGTTTAATGTTCACATGGCAAGAACAGAGATACAGAATTGATTCAATTGAGAAAGCTGAATCATTTTATACAGAATTTTTCAGAGGGAAAGAGGAAGAGGCAGAAAAAGAAATTTCACGAATTGAATTCCAAGAGGACTGCCAAATGACGACTGAAAAAGAGGAAGGTGCAGTAGGTGGAAAGGAAGAAGCCAAAGGTCAACGTGAACCAAGATTTGACAAAAATAAATAAATAAAATAAACATAACATTTATTTTCCCTTGACGACAAGACCAGGATGGGGTTGGAGTACTAGCAAGGCTATGAAAGGGGAAAGTATGTAAGTGTTTGACTGTGTAAGCATTCTACTTGATTTCTTGACACTCTCACATACTGCAAACATTTCTGTGCCAATCAGAAAGCTCAAACTGCCCAAGGAGCTGCTGATCCAGTTCTACAGAGGAATTATTGAGTCTGTCATCTGCACCTCTATAACTATCTGGTTTGGTTCTGTAACCCAACAGGACAGTCACAGAGGGTAATTAGGACTGCAGAAAAAAACAATTACTACCAACTTGCCTTCAGTCGAGGACCTGTATACTGCACGAGTCAAAAAGAGGGCTGTGAAAATATTTACAGACCCCCTGCATCCAGGACATAAACTGTTTCAACTCCTTCCCTCAAAGGGATGCTATGGAGCATTGCACACCAGAACAACTAGACACAAGAACAGTTTTTTCCCAAAAGCCATCACTCTGCTAAACAACTAATTCCCTCAACATTGTCAAACTATTTACTAAGTCTGCATTACTATTACTATTACTATTAATCCTCCCATCCATCCTTTTACCCATCTCCTCCCACATGACTGTATGACTGTAATGTTGTTGCTGGTATCCTAATGATTTTTATTCACTGTTTCCTAGTATTTGATTGCTTATTATACCCTATGACTACTATTAACTGTTGTATCTTATGATTCTTGACTCTTGATGAATGTATCTTTTCTTTTTATGTACACTGAGAGCATTTGGACCAAGACAAATTCCTTGTGTGCCCAATCACACTTGGCCAATAAAGAATTCTATCTATCTATCCTATCTACCTGTGTATCATATTAGAATAGCTAGACCAATTGTCTGATTCAGTAGTGAATATCTTCCTGTTGGTGTAACAGATTCTTTATTTAAGAATCTTTCAAGAAAACAGTGCCTGTGAACATGGGGAGGACTCACATAGACCCTTTTTTCCCATTAATTGTCTTCAGTTAGCCCCCTTCGGTATCCTGTATTATAAACACAACTAAAATAATAATGACATACTTCTGGTGCTGTGGTGGAAGCTACATGGGAAGCTATTTTCTAAAAAGATAGGGCATTTTTCCACCTGGTTATGTACTGTCTAAATTAATTTATCAAACTCCGATGTCCTTCAGAAATATTGAAAATCCTTCACGTCAAGAAGTATCAATTTAAGAGCAGTTTGGCCGTAGTGAATTTCAAAATCCTGTCAGGATCTGAGACAAGGAGATGCTAAAGAGTGGGTCTGGGACCTTAAAGGAGATGCTTTGCTATTGATCTGGCCCTGCCTTAGTATTGTGTGAGAAGTTACCTTTCAAAATTGTGCAGGGCTTTGATGGAACAGTAAAAGGACAGCATGAGAAATGCAGAGGCCAAAATCGCTTAAAAAGAAAAGCTTAAAAAATATCTCTCACGTTGAACTTGGCTCCTGAAGACTACATCAAACAGGTATGTGTAGTTTTCTTGGCTACAACAGAGAAATGCCAAGTGCTCCAGCCCTATTAGCTTTTTTTTTTTTTTTGCAGAGTCATGAAGACCTCATTTTTCTCCCATACATTGAGCCAGAAGATAATAGAGCTAATAAAAGTGAATGCTTGATATGTCCAGCCTTGGCTAGCTATGTAATTGTGTTTCCATAAATTGGTGTTGTGTTTTATGCTTGATTTTGACAGTTTTATTTTTGTTAATGCACACTCCCAGAATTGTAAATCATGTGTAGGAAGTTAGCACCCACCCCTCTCCTAGAAAAATGAAACATCCTAGGAAATATTAAAAAGGCAGAATATTTCCCCTAAAAGAAAAGTAGAAACTCAGAGAGACAGAAGGTCACCCCACCTTTGTTAATGGGAGGTCCATTAAGGCCTGGGTCAGAGTATTCTACATAACAAAGGCCTCTACCCATCTCACCACCTGGCCTGGGAAGATTGCATCAGCCAGCACTCAGGTAAAACCATATGGTCCAGACAAAGTCTGCAAAGTTAGCTAAGACCCTCACCCCCTGGGAGTCTGACAGCCAATGGGATACATTTCTTACACAGGAACAGGAAACAGTAAGGTGGGGACCAACAGAGAGTATATATCTAAGGGTATCTCAGCATCTTGGCCCTTTTTTTCCTTCACCCAACATATTGAAGCATGTGATCATCCTTTTCACTTTGGAGCTCCAAGTCATGTGGTCCTGTCCACCATTAAACCATCTTTCCAAGGAGTCACCATGTTTCCAGTGTCTTTCTTCCCCACTTGGAAATGAACCCAGAAAGATATTTCTTCCAATACATGATTTACTGCATTATAAATAGGGCATAACTCCACAACGCTAGGAGAAAAGCTACTGTGTTGTATACAAATAGGGAACAAACCCCACACTCACTAGCACTGATGATGTTACCTCTTCAGGTAATGAAACATCTGCAAGCAAACAATCAAACTCAGAGAACACCAAGGACACCACGACATTATAAATTCCATTTATACATCCATCAATCCGTTAATCATTATTTTCTTCTGGGATTTTTTAAAAATTAAGTCTGGCTTTCGTCCTGGGAGTTCCTGAGGTTTGGAGCTGAAGATCTTTCATAAGTCTGGTTTTCTTTAGGTCCACCATGGTGTTGACTGTCTTCTAAGAAAACAAGCAGCTTATTTTGCTCAATTTTCTTTGAATCTGTGAATCTGGATAATGTCTCACAGTAACCTAATCAGAATCCCAGTGTAAGGGAAAGTGCACTGATTGTGGCTTAATAGATAAATGGATGAGAAAAGATAATGGGGCCGTACTTACAATTTCCTACTGAAATGCCTACATGGAGTCCTAACAATGTATATTCGAGTGGAACAACAGACAAATTGACTGATTCCTGTATGTGATTGCTAACAACAAATTGATGGCACATAATCGATGTTAAAAAAACAAACCATGGAATAAACAGATTGCAACAGCTTTGCAATGAAGCAAATAAATACTTTTAATATCGCATTTATTTTATATCCTTTTTGCAGGATGATGATCATTATTATTGCTGTCTTTTCAATCACCCCTTCACACAATTAATGTTAAAGTTTACTCAACTGGCAATAAACCAGGGCACCCAAACACCAGATGTTTGATATATAGATGTGGTTAGGCAGTGTAATCTCAGTTCTATGTGAATTTTGCTAACTCATATAGCTAAGACTTTAATTCTTCTCAAATTTGACACCCACAATTGAGTTTTTCACTTCTTCCACACAGATACATGCAATGCGGGGAACCTCTAATACTCAAATATCAATTATTAATACTTTTAGTTTATATCCTGCATCCCAGACCACCTTCTACCTAGGTACTACTTAACCTGCTTAACCTTAGCAAAGTTACCAGATCAGAGGTATCTGTCAGATTTTTAAAAATGGATAAAAAATGGATGGACCTTTGAGCATTTAACTGTAGGTATCATCTTGGCTTTAATTTATTTTTTAGCATGCTCTGCAGACAGCCCAGTACAAAATGGATTTTTCAGCTTAGAGTAAAGGCACATAAGGGACAACATACTGGATAGCAGACTAAATCCATCTATAACACACCCTTCTACATTATGTTGAGATGTACAGAATTTCAGCATGGTGTATTTCTTCAGCAACCTCAGGAAAAGACATGGCGGCTCTGTTACATTTCTGTTTAAACGTTGGGCAACTAATTCTTCTTTAGTCTTCTTACTTGGCAGGGATTAAGTTGACACGAGCAAGATGGATCTCATATGGTACCCAGGACATGTCAGTGGGCCACATCTTTCAACCATAATTGCAAAAACATATCTGAATATTTATTATGCATGTGAAATTCCTCTCATTTCTACATTTAGAAAACAAATAATTGAATTCACAGGTCCAAGTATGTGTATCTGTTCCCCTTCCTCGCATATGCCTCAGATGCTTGAATAGAATATAGAATAGAATAGAATAGAATAGAATAGAATAGAATAGAATAGAATAGAATAGAATAGAATAGAATAGAATAGAATAGAATAACAGAGTTGGAAGGGACCTTGAAGGTCTTCTAATCCAACCCCCTGTTTAGGCAGGAAGCCCTACACCACTTCAGAGAAATGGTTGTCCAACATCTTTTTTGAAAACTTCCAGTGTTGGAGCACTCACAACTTCTAGAGGCAAGTTGTTCCCTGATCAATTGTTTTAACAGTCAAGAAATTTCTCATTAGTTCTAGGTTGCTTCTCTCCTGGATTAGTTTCCACCCATTGTTTCTTGTCCTGCCTTCAGGTGCTTTGGAGAATAGCTTGACTTCCTCTTCTTTGTGGCAACCCCTGAGATATTGGAACACTGCTATCCTGTCTCCCCTAGTCCTTCTTTTCATTAAACTTGCACTGGTGGTTGGTAGTTACACACAAAACTGGGCAAGATGTTCATTGATTTGCAAAGACAGCCCTATGATCTTTGCCATGGGCAACGTTTTAAGTCTGCACGTTGACTGCAGGGAATTGTTTTCTTAAATTCTTCCTGCATCAACTTGGGGTGGGGGGTGGGGGTGGTTCAAGCTGCCCCAGGAGTTATTGATACAGTTTTTACAGAGGAATTACTGAGACTGTCATTTGTAACTTCCATTACTGTCTGGTTTGATACAGCAACCAAACAGGACCTGTCCAAACTCCAATGGATACTTAAGACTGCAGAAAGAACAATTGCAACCAGTGTGCCTTCCATGGAGACCTGTATATAGCGCAAGTCAGAAGAAGGGCTGAGAAAATGTTTACAGACCTCTCACATCCTGGACATAAATCGTTTCAATTCCTCCCCTTGGGATGGCACTACAGGACATTGCAGGCCAAAACAACCAGACACAGAGGCAGTTTTTTCCCTTGTGCCATTACTCTGCTAAATACCTAATTTTCTCCTAATGTCTATTCATTCATGTAGCCTGACTGTAAGCATTATTATTTATCCCTCTTGTTATCTTAGAATAACAGAGTTGGAAGGGCCCTTGGAGGTCTTCTAGTCCAACCCCCTGCTTAGGCAGGAAACCCTATACCATTTCAGATAAATGGTTATCCAAACTCTTCTTAAAAACTGTTGCAGTGTTCACAATCTCTGGAGGCAAGTTGTTCCACTGATTAATCTGTCACTGTCAAGAAATGTTCTCCTTATTTCTAGGTTGCTTCTCTCCCTGATTAGTTTCCACCCATTGCTTCTTGTCCTGCCCTCAGGTGCTTTACTCCCTGAGCAATCTTCTTTATTCCCCTTTTATTGGTAGCATTATGATGATTATATTCTGTTGCTTTGCATGTATGCTGAGAGCTTCTGCACCAGAGACAAATTCCTTGTGTGTCTAATCCCACCTGGCCAAATAAAACATTCTGTTCTCTTAAACAGCACCAGCATCTGTTGATGTGGAAGCAGGCACCATTTCAATTTATTCACAGCTCTATAGTCAGGCAAGAACCTTTTCACAAGCAATGCCTAAATATCTCTTACCTTGCCTCCACAGCCTGTCAGAGATGGCGAGGGGAGATGCATCCTCTACAAGCTATTTTTAGCAGACAACAGCCTGCCCTTACAATTTGTTCAGCACATAACTGCCTGCAAATGATTTCTGAATAACTATCAGTAAGGATACAACTTTTCACAGTTGTTAATAACAGCTTATGGAAGATCTTACATTCAATGCTTTAAATATTCTAAAAGGATAAAATACACTGTGGCTGCTATTTAACTGGATGAAATGATTCTATAGTTGGGACTTTTGAACATAAAATTTAATTAATAGGCTATTGTTTTATTATTGTTATTTATTACATTTATATGCCTATCATTATCAGAAGAGCCAAGGAGCCTTTTCTCCCATATGGTTGAATGACTATCATCCTTAGGATGAAAGAAATGGAATATTATTCTCAAAAAGGAAGATTTTAAAACTATGACATGGAATGGAATGGAACCAGAACGTTCACTGAGATCTACATAGTCATCATTCTGCAAAAATTATCAAGGCGGAATCAATTGTTAAGAAAAGTAGACACTCCAATAATATATGAACCGTGCTAAGACACATCCCTCCATTAGAAAATGAAAGAATTTTTATCTGAGTTGCACTGAAGGGCCCAGACACAAAATCGTTCTCTTTAAAAATCTGCTTATTCCTCTTTCAAGATGAAATACAAGTGCAATGTTTCCAATTTTTTTTCCAGAAGAAGGGCTTTGGAAAATGCAAATGAAGGAATGATACATCTGTCTCTGATTCATTAAAGCACCTATCTCTCATCAGAAGCACTCTGCAGCTGCAGCAGGCAGACATGCAATGCTATGAAAAGATATAGCTGCTTTAATGAGCCATAGACAGGTGCTGTATTCAAACTGCTGTACATTCTAAACCAAATCTTCCAAATCAGATCAGAAGTATTACAGAGAATCTTCTGCTCACATTTTTCTTCATTTCACATTTTTTCTCTACTTTACATTGACTATAACAACCGCAGAATATTTCTAGCAAAAAAGAATGGCATGAGAATTCATTTATTTGAACAATTTATATGGCTTGCCCATTTTACATCACAACTCTTTATGCTCGTATTAGGAACGCATCTTCTAATGTATGCATTTGATATAAATTTTGCCTAAAATATACATCCCTGCAACTCCGCCCCCCCTAAAATTAATGCATTTTCTTCACACTTTTCCCCGAGATACTCATTTGGAACAGAAAATTGTTTAGAGAACTGGAAATATTAGCGGGTTTACCTTGCATATGAATTAGGAGAGGTGAAATTGAGTAAGTGTGCATTATAATGTGAATAAAATGTATTTCTCCCCTATGTCTAATGCAACGGTGCGATTCAACAGAATGAAAAACTGCTGGTGACCTTCTACCACTGCACCATAGAGAGTATCTTAACTTACTGCACCTCTGAATGGCTTGCCAATTGCACAGGGGCAGAAAGGACAGCACTCCAGAGGGTTAACTTCATTGCCCAGAGGATCACTGGTTGCCCTCTCCCCACTTTGGAAGAGCTTTATAGCTCCCGTTGCCTTAAGAAAGTTCAAAACATTCTCAAAGATCCATTTTATTATGTCCTGAGGACTCAAGGAGTTCTCACTCAGGTCCACTCACTTTGTGTGGGCGTTATTCCCCCATTCCCATTGGTTGGTTCTCCCCAGCAGCCAGCTATAAAAGCAGGCTGCGGGGTCCAACTGGCTGCTGATTGCTGCGAGCCAGTTCCAGGCTTGGCAAGCACGGTCAGCCCTTTATTTGTAAAATAAAGTACTGTTGCACTCATGCTCTGGTTCAGCCTCTCATTGCTCAAACTTAACACTGGCGACGAGGATGGGATGGCTACAGAAGCACCTTGCAACCGCTGAGTCACTAGCCACCGATCTACAGCCCAGAGAGAGCGATCGGCTGGCGACAAGAAACGCTGATCCGCAGCCAGAGAGAGCGGTCAGCTAGCGAAACGAGCGATCAAAAGAGCAAACGCAGATCCGCAGCCAGAGAAAGCGGTCTGAGTCAAATAGTTAGAAGCGTCTGTAGCCGCTTGTTAGCCCCGCTACGGGAAAGTGAAGCGCTGCGAGCCGCAGCCGCTCTGCATTTGGCGCGAAATTCAAACGGGTGTCATTTGAATTTCGAGCCACTAGAATCACAGCACAGCGCTGTAGAGAGTCACTAATGCCCACTCTTTTGGCGCGAATCAAGACACCTCCAACGGCTAGCAGCCAACGTGGTAACCCAGAGAGAGAGAAAGAGAGGGTAGCAAAAAAACCTCTCCAGAGCTGATATCACTAGTAACTCACGGCGTTCGTAGTCCCAGAGAGATTTTCATGCAGGTAGCCCAGCCGTTCCAGCACCATGAGTTCCAATCCAGTATTCCCGGCGTTTAAACCAGACGAAGAGAAGTGGGAATCGTATAAGAACCGTTTCAATCATTACATCGATGCGGTCGGCCTGTCGGATGCGGGAGAGCATCGGAAAAAATCCTATTTCCTAATCTACTGCGGAGCCACCGTTCTGATACCGCTGCAGCACTCGTGGCGCCGAGAGAATTGAAAAACGTTCCGTGGTCCGAGTTGCTTGAGATCCTCACAAACCACTACGCTCCCAGGCCTTCACAAATCGCCAGGAGGTTCACGTTCGAATGAGGAAGCAATCAAGTAAGGAGACCATCAACCAATATATGGCCGCCTCAGAACAGCAGCCCTGCACTGCGGGTTTGGAACATACCTGGAGGACATGTTCCTCGATCAATTAGTTTGTGGGGTCAAGGATCTCAACCTACAGAGCGACTGCTAGCTAAAAAGACCTCAACCTCGCGCAAGCGGTAGAGGAGGCCCTAGCAGCCGAGCTAGCAACGAACTCAGCCACCGAAATTCAGGGCCCAAGCGCCAAGCTAGCAGCGTTCCCAGTCCATTCCGAAGAGGTGGAAGCGGAGGAAGGCCACAACGATGAGAACGATGTCCATCGCCTCACCAATGACAGACGGTCGCAGGTAGGGGCCAAACAAGAATACACCGGTCCACCCAAGCACATCACCCTGTGCCTAGCCTGTGGGGGATCACATCAAAGGGCCACCTGCAAGTTTAAAGGAGCCGTTTGCAACAACTGCCATAAGAGGGGCACATTGCGAGAGTCTGCCAAGCCCCAAAGCGCTGCACAAAGACCCCGTCCTCGCTTTCGGGACCACAGAGGCAAGTATTAAACTGTCGCACACACCGCCTTGCCAGGCGTACTTGCCACTCTGTTAGTAAAATTTCTCTCTCCGTTTCCCTAGAAGGTAAACCGTGCCACATGGAGGTTGACACAGGGTCAGCGCTCTCAATAATCTCGTGGAACACCCTCAAGAGACTCCACCCCAGCCTATCTACTACCCGGCTTCAGAGATGCCAGTTCGGTCTGAAGGACTACCAGGGAAGGCCATTCCCGTGATCGGCAGAGGCAAGTTCTTTGTCAGTTTTAGAGCTTTTAAAGGCCACCTACCTCTAGTGGTAGTTAACGGCAATCTACCCATCTTATTGGGGCTCGATTGGTTTCCCCACCTCGGCCTAGGGTTAACAGGAGTCCATGCTGTCTCAACCTCAGACACTGACTCCTTATTCGCTGACTACGCAGATGTGTTCAGCGAGGAGCTGGGGTGTTATAATGGAACCCCATCTCGTTCACCGTTGACCCCCAGGCAGTCCCAATCAGATTAAAACCACGTAGAGTTCCATTTGCTATTCGACCAAAACTAGACGCTGAATTGGATAAACTACTAAAACAAGGGGTCATTGAGCCAACAGATTTCGCCAAGTGGGAGACGCCCATTGTCACACCCTCAAAAAGATGGTAGCCTGAGAATTTGCTCGGACTACAAGACAACAATCAATAAATATTTACAAGTTAGCGCCTACCCGTGCCGTCATTCAGCACTTATTGCACACATTCGAACCGGGCAGTATTTTTGCTAAATTGGACATGTCTCAAGCATATCAACAGTTCCCTGTCGATAACCAAACAGCGGAACTTCAGACCATCGTCACTCACAGGGGTGCCTTCCGATGCAAGCGTCTCCAATTTGGCGTAAGTGTTGCCCGGGTATTTTTCAATCCCTCATGGAGCGGATTTTACAGGGCCTCCTGGTGTAGTACCCTACTTCGACGACATCTTGGTCTCGGCCAGGGACAGACCCCAACTCTTCCAGAGAGTGCGAGCAGTGTTAGAGAGAGGTTCAGACAGCATGGCCTCAAGTTAAAAAAAGAAAAATGCGCCATTGCCACTAGACAGGTGGACTTTCTGGGTTATAAAATTGACGCCTCTGGCATTCACCCCCTGGGTCCAAGGTCAGGGCGATCCACGAAGCTCCACACCGACCTCCAAAAACGGAGCTACAAGCTTTCTTGGGGCTCCTAAACTTTATGCATCCTTTTTGCCCCATAAAGCCTCAGTAGCCGAACCACTACACAGATTACTAGACAAAAGTCACCGTGGCACTGGGGGCTCAAAGAAGACCAGGCGTTTAACGCCGTCAAATCACTACTTACGTCCAGAGGCAGTGCTCATCCAATTCGACCCCAACCTTCCTTTAGTACTGGCAGCAGACGCATCCCCTTTTGGAATTGGGGCGGGTCCTTGTCACCAACTCGCCAATGGCGCTGAGGCCCCCATCGCCTTTTTTCTCCAGGACGCTCTCGGCCACGGAGCGAAATTACAGCCAAATAGACAAGGAAGCCCTAGCAGCTGTTGCAGCCGTGAAAAAGTTTCACGAATTCCTTTTGGCCACTTCTTGAACTGGTCACCGACCATAAGCCCCTCCTGGGCCTACTGGCCGGCGACAAACAGACACCTCAAGTCCTCTCCCCTCGGATGACAAGGTGGACACTTTTCCTAGCGGCCTACTCATACAAACTTAGCACCGCCGGGCAAAACTCTATCCCACGCTGACGGCGCTCAGTCGCTGCCCCTTACCGCTCCGGCTGAAGACCCAGCTCCTGTCAATGCCATTTTGAAATCACCCAGTTGGACCTGCCCATCACCGCCCTTGACATCGCCGCCAAAACCAAGGCAGACCAAAGCGCTCGCCCAGGTGCTCGACTGGGTGAGGAGGGGTGTGCCGGGAGGCAATATTGATAACAAATTCGCACCCTTTAAGACTCGCATGCAGGAGCTGTCCAGTTTGCAGGGTTGTCTTCTGTGGGGCACTCGAGTGGTCATTCCGACCTCGCTGCGTGCCCGAGTCCTGGAAGCGTTGCACGAGGGACACCCCGGCATTGTGAGAATGAAGGCGTTGGCACGCAGCTCGATGTGGTGGCCGGGTCTAGACGAGGACATTGTCAATTGGGTAAGTTCCTGCAGCATTTGCCAGGAATCCCGTCCTGCTCCCCCATCGCCACCCCTACCAGATGGGAGCGCCAGCGCCCTTGGTCTAGAATCCATATCGATCTGGCGGCCCGTGCATGGAAAGATGTTCCTAGTGGTCGTGGAGCGCTTATTCCAAGTGGATAGACGTGGCGCAGCTATCCACGACCACCACACTAGCAATCACCAACGTGTTAATGCGCCTGTTCGTTACACATGGACTACCCGACTCCTTGGTCTCCGATAATGGCCCACAGTTCGCATCAGTAGAATTCAGCCGTTTTGCAGCCAACCTAGGCATTCGCCACATTTTCACAGCCCCATTTCACCCTGCGAGTAATGGGTTGGCTGAAAGGGCCGTCAGGACCACCAAAGAGGCTCTCGCTAGGTTTGGCAGAGATGACTGGCACCACAAACTCTCACGGTTCCTGATGAGCCAGCACTCAACCCCTGTGCAGTCACCAATAAGTCCCCAGCGGAACTTCTGATGGGCCGGCGCCTGAGGACTGTATTAGATAGACTGCACCCACAATACTGCCCTGACTCTCCCCTCGCTTCCACTTCGGGGTTAGACATTTTATGTTACAGGAGCCGATATTCGCAAGGAATTTCGCTGGGACCCACTTTGGATTCCGGGCGAGGTCATCGCCGTCACCGGGCCGAGATCGTATAGAGTCAGGCTGGAGGATGGTCGTGTCTGGAGGAGACACATAGACCAACTCAGAAGGCGCCTCAGCAACCTCGCAAACAAGAATCCAGAGTCTCCAGTCGAAGGGAACCGTCTCATCCGCCACCCAGCCACACCGCACCCAGTGACCAGTCTGCACCAGCGGTCGTTCCGGTCAGCCCAAACTCGGACAACAGTGCCCAGAGAGTTGACCAACCGGATCCAACCCACGAGAGCTTGACCCCAGAAACCAACCCGGTGGTTTCCGAGGATGCCAGTCCAGAGAGAGTGTTGGCGACACTATGCCAGCTCAACCGTCACAGACTGATACCGAACAGTCAGACAATGTTCCCGAGTTGCGCCGCTCCGGAGCCAACACAAACCCCCATCTACCTCAAGGACTATGCGTGTTCGCATCTGGGGGAAGGGGTGTTATGTCCTGAGGACTCAAGGAGTTCTCACTCAGGTCCACTCACTTTGTGTGGGCGTTATTCCCCCATTCCCATTGGTTGGTTCTCCCCAGCAGCCAGCTATAAAAGCAGGCTGCGGGGTCCAACTGGCTGCTGATTGCTGCGAGCCAGTTCCAGGCTTGGCAAGCACGGTCAGCCCTTTATTTGTAAAATAAAGTACTGTTGCACTCATGCTCTGGTTCAGCCTCTCATTGCTCAAACTTAACACATTTCATCCTGGGAACCCTTTTTTCTAACTATTACCATCTGGCAAACGGTATAGGATAATAAAAACAAGGGCAAATAGGCTGAAAAACAGCTTCTACCCCACGGCAGCAGCTCTTTTGAATTCTGCTGTATAGTGTAGTGTTGGTGCGGTGTTGTGGGTTTTCGGTTCAATGTGTGGAGTGTGAAAAATGTGTGTTTGTGTTTATTTTCATGGTCATGATGTGCACCAAAGATGGTGTTTGATTTCGTTGTACAAGGTGCAATGACAATAAAGTGAACTAAACTAAACCAGTGTAACAACCAGTTTGATGAGATAATCAAAGATTTATCATCCAGAGAAAAGCAACAGCTGGACATACTCATAGAGGGAAATTTACACCAAATTCTATAAGCCCTTACAGGTAATCCTTGATTTAGAACAGTTCGCTTAGTTGACCGTTCCAAGTTACAACCTCACTGAAAAAGTTGCCTTGTGATCATTTTTCACCTTTATGACCATAGCAGCATCCTCATGACCACATGATCAAAATTCAGACGCTTGGCAACCGCCTCATATTTATGACGGTTACAGTGTCCCGGGTCACAAGATCCCCTTTTGTGACCTTCTGACGAGCAAAGTCAACGGGGAGAAGTCAGATTCACATAACAACCATGTTGCTACCTTAACAACTGCAATGACTCATTTAACAACTTTGGCAAGAAAGGTCATAAAAATGTGCCCAAACTCACTTGAACAACTGTCTCACTTGGCAACATAAATTCTGGGCTGAGTTGTGATGGTAAGTTAATGGACTACCTGTACTGAACAGGAAATAGGTATTGCGCAACCCACATGCTCTTTATTAATCCAGCATTATCAAATGCTACATCACCAGGCTGAAAACACTAAAGCTACAAGTAGAAGTAACAAAAACGAAGCAAAGGACAATCAGTGACTGCACCTAGCTTAAAATGGGGAGGAAGAGATAGAAAGCAGGGCTGGTCTGCTGGGGGTTCGCAGGGGTTCGGGAGAGCCCCTAGCTAAGATTCTGTGCAGTTTAGAGAACCCCCAAATCCTACTCCTGGCTGGCCCCACCCACCCCATCCCACATCTCCCAGGAGTCCCCACGCGGCCTGTATTGGATGCAGTAAGTGCAGGGTGTGCATGGGGGCAAAAAAAGGGGCCTCCCAGAAGTTCAAGAAGGCCGGAAATGAGCCCATTTCTGGCTTCCAGAGAGCCTCCGGAGCCCGGGGAGGGCCAAAACGCCTCCCCCACCATGGTGCAGGAGGCCAACTAGGCCACTCCCACCATGGCCACGCCCAGCCAGCAACCAGGCTGTCAACTAAAAAGATACTCCTTTGGTCTTTTTAGCTGCCAGAAAAAGGGAGTGGGGGAAAACAAGGCATTCTTGAAATACCTAGATAACTAACTCAGCAGCCCAAAGTTGTTGGAGCAGAAGCAGGTTATTGGAGAGCATGATGGATGACTCTTGGAGACGGATGTCTCCTATTGGAGAAGTCACACCCAGGGGGTGGGGGAAAGACCAGGGTCAAGGGGGAAATGTATGATGTGATTTAGTACCGGCTGCACCCAGCCACACACCAACATGGCAATTTCTAATAAACCAATTTACTTTTTCTGAGATGCGGCTAGAGACTTTTGCTTTGAATGAGGGGGATTTGTTGGAGCCCTGACACAGGCAGAGAACCCTTTGCTAAAAACTTTGAAGCCCACCCTTTGGATAGAAAGGTTGAAGTTTGGCATCTCTAGCCATAAATAGCCATGCTAAGTTTGCTAAAGAATGTGTCCAAGAAAGTGCAAATAAATACAGAACAAAAACCACTTACTTCCTTTGAATCCAGTTGTTTAAGTAAAAGAGTTCAGGGGAGGGGATGAAATCAGATTGACTCTCAAATCCTGAGAACCCACAGAAAACTCTTGGAATCTTAAGCAACCATCTGCAACATTAGGGATTCTTCATACAGTAAAAAGCTACTCCCCAGGATGCAAGTCTTTTGCACAGAATCACTTGTGCAAAGAAAAAAGAGGAAGAGCCAGTTCCCAGCATGAATATTATTATCTGCCAAGACAGAAAACTGCTGCTGATGCAAATGGTTAAAAGAAATGAAAGGTTTTGAAAGAACAGGCTTTCCAATGTCAACTGCAATCAGCATTTCTAACAGCATTCCAACTCAAAGGATAATTGCATCTCCTTTCAGCCAAGGTTTTCACCGTGGTTCCAAATGCAGGATCAACCATGAAACAGGACAAAGCAAGCCCAGGAATTGTCAGTAGAAAACGTTTAAGGGGATTTTGGAAGAATAGAGAACCATCTCTAGCTCACCTTGGTTGATTTTTTTTTTTTAAAAAGGAAAGGCAAGTGGAGTAAGACCCATTAAGTGAGATACCACCAAAAAATCACAAAAGGAGTAGGATTGTTCTACAAGGGTGTCAAAATCAAACTCTGCAGGCCGTTATCTGGCCCATGGGTTGCTTAGATCTGGACCATGGAGCTGCCCTGGAAACAGCGAAGGAACAGCCCACGGTGCCTCTGCCAGAGAAAACAGAGGTCAAAAGGCCCTCCCAAACCCTGTTTTCACTGGCAGAGGGTTGCAAGAGGCCGTCACAGCTGAAAATGGAGCTCGCAAGACCATGCATGGCCCTCCCGAGCTCTGTTTTCACTCACAGAGGGTTGCAGGAGACCGTTGTAGCCGAAAAGGGAGATTGGGAGCCCGTTTTCACTGGCAGAGTGCTCGGGCCACCACAGGCACCCCCAACATGAGTGACGTCAAGCTGGCCATGCCTACCCTGGCCATGCCCCCCCCCAGGTCAAACACAACGCTGATGTGGCCCTCAATGAAATGCAAGTTTGATATCCCTGTTCTACATCATTCTACGAGAATTCCAAAGATGTTAGTTTTTGGCTTGCTTGGGAACCTCATTGAATGGAATTATTTGCACCCATTAAATCTAACCTGGCCTCCCCCACCCCTTGAGGTACAACTGATTCCTCAGGGTTCAGATTATTGCTGCTCTAATTACTGGTGGAAATAGTTCCGGTCTTGGTTCTTGAAAGCAGAAAGATGAGCTGATACCCACATAGAAAGGCTACAAGTAGTTCTCAACAATTCGTTTAGTGACCATAGTTACAACGGCACTGAAAAAAGTGACTCGTGACCAGTTTTCACATTTACAACCATGGCAGCATCCCCAAGGTCAGGTGATCAAAAATTGGGTCCTTGGCAACTGGCATATATTTATGTTGTGTCATCACCTTTTCTAACCTTCCCAGCCAGCTTCTGAAAAGCAAAGTAAATGGGGGAAAGCCAGATTCACTTAACAACTGCAATGATTCACTTAGTGTGGCAAGAATGAGGCAAAACTCACTTAACAACTGCCTTGCTTAACAACAGAAATTTGGGGCTCAACTGTAGTTGTTGAGGACTACGTGCGCATGTGTTAGGTAATGCCACCAATTCACCTATCCAGTGGTGTGTTTCAAAATTGTCTACTACCAGTTTGGCGAGCATGGCTTGGTGGGAGCACTTTGCACTCATCCACGTACTTTGTGTGCGTGTGCACACCAAACACACACTTTGCGCAGACACCCAGGCATTCCAACTCACCCCAACAGCAGAAGGGCAGAGAGAACTAGTTTGGTCTCCGCTGCTCATCAGCGCTACCAGCTCGGCAGAACCAGGCAGAACCAGTGGAATACCACTACTGCAGACTGCACCTATCTCAATTTTATCTAAATTGAACTGTGATGGCTGTAACACAGAATTGCTTTTTCCCTCCATTTCTGTCTGGAAAAACCAAGGACTGATTTAAAGACTTTCTTATGTGTGTTCTGTTATCAAGCTGCACTTTTCTCAATCTTTTTCTCCCTGTTCCCCTAGTTTTGGATACTACAGCATCGGACCACCAAGAAGCTTGCCGAAAAAGTTCACGGGTTGATGTTCCACCTCATCCCATCTTGTGGGATCTCCTGAGATGGATAGAATCTTTTGCACTGCCATGCATGAAAAATTTGGTGGAAGAGGCTATGTTGAAAGCTCACATTAGCAGCCAGCTTAAAATATGCAGGAGCTGACAGACAAGTGAAAACAGAGGAGACTAACTCCCTAGCAACTTAAGATGCTTAAATTTGGCAGCAATATGGCTGAATGATTCTACTTTTTCAAAATAATGGCTGGGAACGGAAGATAGCAATAGCACTTAGACTAATATACTGTGTCACAGTATTTTACAGCCCACTCTAAGTGGTTTACAGAGTCTGCATATGGCCCCCAACAATCTGAGTCCTCATTTTACCCATCTCGGAAGGATGGAAGACTGAGTCAAACTACAGCCTGATGGGATTTGAACTGCCAAATTGCAGGCAGCTGATAGTCAGCAGAAGTGGCCTGCAATACAGCACTCTAACCACTGCGCTACCGAGGCTTCTGGGAGGACTTGCAGGATTTTTGTAGAATGAATTCAAAAGGCCTCTCATCTCTCACTTCCCTTTCACCCAAAACCCAAAATATGGCCAGTATTACCCTTTTTAGTGATCATTCATCATTCAATAGCTTGCTGTGACCACTGGAAGTTAATGAACCCCCAACCCTTATTCGGCTTCCTTCCTGTAGAGCAGAGGTATGGAATGATGGCCCTTTTATGACTTGTGGACTTCAACTCCCAGAATTCCTGAGTCATGCTGGCTCAAGTATTCTGGGAGTTGTAGTCCGCCAGTCAGGAAAGGGCCATCGTTCCATACCCTTGCCGTAGGGGAAGCTGAATGAGCCAAACAACAAAGCAAAGGAGTATTTAGACACAAGTCACACTAAGAACATGGCATACCTCTGTGTCTAAAAGCAGGAAAAGGAGATCAGGACCTCTAAAATGTTGGCGCTGGGCCACCTATGGATGGGAAGACTTGAAGCTCTGCAGTTAAATGCCAACTCCTCCTGCTGCTCTCCCTCCTTAGGTTTTCTTGTTTGTAGAATCTCCGCTTCATCTGGAGCTCAGAGGAAAGGCAGTACAGGGAGACTTTTGATCCCCAGTTTCACGCCTGAGGAAACAAGAAAGGTTGGTTTGAGCTCTTTCTCCTGACGTATGAAGGCATAGGAGCAACTAACTAAAAAACTGAAGCCAATATTGTTGATGGATAATTGTCAAACTCAAAGCCCATGGTCCGGATCTGGACCACAAGGTGCTTAAATCTGGCCCATGGGGCCATCCTGGAAACAAGAAAAGGAATAACCCACAGTGCCTCCACCAGCAAAAACAGAGCTCAGGGGAGCGAAGGAAGGAAGGAAGGAAGGAAGGAAGGAAGGAAGGAAGGAAGGAAGGAAGGAAGGAAGGAAGGAAGGAGGGAGGGAGGGAGGGAAGGAAGGAAGGAAGGAAGGAAGGAAGGAAGGAAGGAAGGAAGGAAGGAAGGAAGGAAGGAAGGAAGGAAGGAAGGAAGGAAGGAAGGAAGGAAGGAAGATAGATTATAATGGGAGGGAGGAAGGATCTGCCTTAGCACTTGGCCACCACAGGTGTCCCCAACATGAATGACAGCTCCACTCTGGTCCACCCTGGTCAGGTCCACCCTGACCACAGCCACTCCAGCCACACCCACCCCAGCCCCTCTAAGGTCAAACACAACCCCGATGCAGCCCACAATGAAATCAGGTTTAAAACCCCAGTCCATGGTCATATCATAACTATCCATTCCTTCCATACCTTCCTGCTGGATTCCACTGAATCCACTAGATTCTCTGTCATTACGCAGACAAGATACAGTATGTAGCATTATTGGCAATGCAGAAGTAATACAAATGCAGAAGTAACTTTCCGTGGCTGCCTTCAGGACAAGGTCCATTGGGTGTTGCCAGATGGAAAATGTAAGTTCAGAGAGCAGAGACAATAAGCATCTGCATCCCAGTCTATTTCATGCACATCCCAGTCTATTTCATATATATCAACTACCCATGTTTCCCCGAAAATGAGACCAGGTCTTATATTAATTTTTGCTCCAAAAGACAATTAGGGCTTATTTTCTGACTAGGTCTTATTTTGGGGGAAATATGGAACTGAATGCATCCATCTGGCTGATGATCTTAACTAGGGCTTATTTTGGGGTAGGGCTTACATTGCAAGCATCCTGAAAATTCATGCTAGGGCTTATTTTCTGCTTGGGTCTTAGTTTCAGGGAAACAGTACACAGAGGCCAGATTTTTAAAACTTAATATTTAAGGGAAGATAGTGAAATAAACTTTTTACTGTTGCTATTTTAGGCAACTGGAAATTGAAAACTATGCAATTACAACTTATATAGATATTTCCTTTAGACCCCCAATATCGTTTCTATTGCATATTACCTATACAGATAATCCTCGACTTACAATTGAACCCAGGGTTTCTGTTGCTAAGCAAGCCACTGATTAAATGAGTTTTGCCCCATTTTACAGTTCGTAAGTCTGGCTTCCCCATTGATTTTGTTTGTCAGAAGGTTGCAAAAAGTGATCGCATAACCTCGGGACAGTGCAACTGTCATAATACATGCCAGTTGCCGAGTGTCCAAATTTTGATCACATGATCACGGGGATGTTGTAAGGGTCATAAGGATGAAAAACATCATAAATCATTTTTTTTCAGTGCCACTGTAACTTCAAATGGTTATTAAACAAATGGTTGTAAGTCAAGGACTACCGGAATTAATAATACTAAAATAATGTCAGTTACATTAGTCAGTTGAAGAAAGTGTAGGAAATTTTGGAGTTGCTGAAACAGAAAAAGAACCCAGCCAGAACTGAAGATTTAAAGAAAGGGGGAGAAAATAGCAAAACAATTGAGAAAGGAAACTTAACCACAAAGACAAGTTTTCATCCTTCTTTTTATTGCACTTGAAAAACTCAGTGGCATATAGGAAAATAGGATACTGTAAACTTGATGTTTAACAAACTCAGTGTCACTGAAATATTTCTAGTGAAAATAGTCAACAATGAATCACACAGTGTTAAAATCTGCCAGAATCTATACTCTACATTTTGATGGCAGAAAGAGGAATGTTGTCAGCCTTGGAAGCCATTTTTTACTTGGAAGCTTTGTCCGTGCCACATTCAGTGCCTGGGAATTTGGGAGGGGGGATGTCATAATGAGGTAGAAGATTAGACTCAACAACATTCTTTCTCAGTGAGTCAAGGACATGTTGCCCTGCACCTGGAGGGGAGTGACTGGAAGTCTCCAGTTGGGACGAAGATTTGATTGGGCCATGGGATGGACTGATGGGTGCAGAGGATGGATCTTTGATTTTCTTTTGGGAAGGGGAAATCCGGAACTCTCAGTTTTGGGTTTTCTCAGAGGTGCCAATATGACAACTCTAATAAAATGGAACTTTGAGGAAATGTTTCTCTTGGAGTTTATTGGTTTGGAGTTGGTTAGTTGAAACACCGACAAAAGTAAGGAAACCAAATGATTTTGTATTAAAGTTATTCACAAACACATTCACACAACTCTCTTCTTTCAGAATGACTTATTTCTCAATGGGTTTAGAACTACAGTATAGATGCATTATGCAATCTCATTAATTATGGCCTCTAATGGAAGCATTCTGCATTAAGGGGGAAAAATTCTATGTATATTAAATGCAACGATGCTTCTAATTTGGCCCTTGATTTCGAATAGAAGAGGATGTGTGTCTTCACTGTGCCTCCATCGTTCTCTTTAGCTGGCTTCTGTGAGCCGTCTGTGCAAATCTTTAAGAACAGAGGACAATCTCTCTGATTCTGCATTAGTCAGACTTCCTTTTGGCTAGAGTAAATCTAATTAGACTTACTCTATAAAGTGCCCATAATTGAGTTGGATGGCAACAGGAAACAGTCTGTACTGAAAATGTAGCACACAGAAACTCTTCAAATGAACTGGCACTGTAAAACGATGATTGACTATCCTTTCCACAAGGTTGATGGCAAGATCCTGTATGTAAATGGCCTACTTCTAAGTATGTGTAATAAAATAGAATAGAGTAGAGTAGAGTAGAGTAGAGTAGAGTAGAGTAGAGTAGAGTAGAGTAGAACACAACACAACACAACAACAGAACAACAGAACAACAGAACAACAGAACAGAATAGGATTGGAAGGGACCTTGGAGGTCTTCAAGTCCAACTGCTTAGGCAAGAAATCCTACACCATTTCAGATAAATTGTTATGCAATCTCTTCTTTAAAACTACCATTCTTGGAGCACCTAGAACTTCTGGAGGCAAGTTGTTCCATTGATTAATTTTTCTCTGATAGGAATTTTTTCCATATTTTTAGGTTGATTCTCTCCTTGATTTCCATCTATTGCTTCTTCTCCTGCCATCAGGTGCTTTGGAGAATAGATTGACCCTGTCTTCTTTGTGGCAGCCTCTGAGACATAGGAACACTGGTATTATGTCAGTCCTAATCCTTCTTTTCACTAAACTAGACATATCCAGTTCCAGCAACCATTCTTTATACGTTTTAGCCTCCAGTCCCCTAATCATCTTTGTTACTTTTCTCTGCACTCTTTTCTAGAGTCTTTTTTACATTGTGGCGACAAAAACTGGATGCGTATTCCAACTTACCAAGGCATTATAAATCTTGATTCTATTCTAGCCCTCTGTTTATGCAGCCTAGAATTGTGTTGGCTTTTTTGGCAGCTGCAGCACGCTGCTGGCCCATATTTAAATAATTGTCCACTAGGACTCCAAGATCCCTCTCACAGTTACTACTGTTGAGCAAGGTACCACATGTAATGTATCTGTGCATTTTGCTTTTCTTGCCTAAATCATTATCATAGACTTTGGCCCAGTTACTATTCTACAGCCTAATCTACTTTATGGAATTGCTCTTATACAATGTAGATCCCCAATGTTCACCATCTTTAGTTCTCACTGTAAGACACAATACAAATAAAACAATAGCATCACCTCCCAGGTGTGATTCCACACCATAGGGAAATAACATGTAAAGAGGACATCATTCCATCTCTATTAGATCCATTACTGATCCTCATGCAACCATTGTAAAAGTTTGAATGCCTAGTGTAGGATCAATTTGAATAATCAGATTGGTTGTTCTCAAACTGCACAAATTGGAAATTTCTCTACAATATGCAGAAACAACTTTTTCCAAATCAGTCCAAAACTCTGAATTGATCTGATTCAAATTATATTCAATTCACTGGGCTAATAGGCACTAATTTTCTCTAAATCAAATCACATGTTGCTTGATTGCGCAATTTAATGTATGTTGCTTCAACTAAGTATAGTACTTGCGCTGCCAGTTGTAAGGAATGTCTAAAGTATGTTTCGTTTCCACACTTTAATTTTTCTTTATTAAATATGAGAACATATTCAATCCATGTTGCTAATAATCTTTTCTAACTTAGATACCCTGAAAACTCTATAATTTATTTAATTATTCATAATTAACTGAAATAAATTTCATTATTCAATTTCCTTCTTGTCTTTCTCTTCTTTAAAATGTATAATTAAATAAAGTATACAATAGAACTGCAAAAAAAGTCTAATTAAAAATAGGGCGGGAGGGAGGGAGGAAGGAAGGAAGGAAGGAAGGAAATTGTCTTTCCTGATTTAGACATCTATCCAGTTTGAGACAGACTGAAAAATCAACTGCTTAAGAGACTCCTGTCATGTTAGCAGTATAATTAATGAAAGTAAGCCAGTTTGGAGAAGCAAAGAAAAAAGCTATCCATTTATATATCTTTTCTAGCTATACAAATGGATAGCTAGAATTATCCTTTTCTAGCAAAGGCAGATAAAATATTCCCCAGACACAAACAAACACAACAGAACAATGACAAAGAAGGAGGGAAACTCTAAACATAGATTCAGCAACACCGTAACTGGATAATATAAGCATCACGACAGCTAAGTTGAAATAAGGTTCACTTTCACTTGTTATTCCATTGACAGGCAAATCTACAATGGTCCCCCAAATACTTGTTATTTTTGTTTATTCATAATAGGAGATGAGGAGGGAGGATGCTGAATTTATTTATCATGCAGGTGGATAGAGCACCCAATGCACGATGATACTTCAAGCTGGAAGGGGTTAGATATTGTAAAGAAAACAAACAGAAGCCTGAGGTTCATTAAAAAGGATTTTTATGTTCATGCTGCACACTGCAAGGTTCTCAGAACAGGCGGTCCTTGACTTACGACCACAATTAAGCCTAAAATGTCTGCTGCTAAGCGAGGCAGATGTTAAGAGAGTTTTGCCCCATTTTATTACCTTTTATACTGCAGTTGTTAAATGAATCCCTGCAGTTAATACAGGTACTCCTCAATTTATGGCCAGAATTGAGCCCAACATTTATGTTGTTAAGTGAGAAATTTGTTAAGTGAGTCTTGCCCCACTTTGTTAAGTGAATCACTGCAGTTGTTAAATTAGGTGAATCTGGCTTCCCCATTGACTTGTTCACAGAAGGGCCCTAGGACACTGCAACCGTCATAAATGTGAGTCAGTGGTCAAGTATAACCAAATGTACATCATGCAATGGTCCTAAATGTGAAAAATGGTCACAAGTAATTCTTTTCAGTGCTGTTGTAACTTTGAACGGTCACTGAATGAAGTGTTGTAAGTCAAGGACTACCTGTAATATGGTTGTTAAGTGAATCTGGCTTCCCCATTGACCTTGTTCATCAGAAGGCCGCTAAAGGGGATCACATGACTCGGGGGGGAGGCAGGAGGAGAGACTTCAATCATCACAAATATGAGCCAATTGCCAAGCACCCAAATTGTTATCATGTGACCAGGGGCGGCTGGAATGGCCACTAAATAAGAAGTTGTAAGTCAAGGACTGCCTGTATCTCTAGAGGAGGAATTTTGTGGGGTGGCACTGAGCCCCCTGCAGGGGTATAGGGAACAGCAAAGAAGCTACCTATGCTGGAATTCTGCTACTAGCCCTCTAAGACTAGGCTGGGTCTAAGGCTGGGTCTCCAACCTTGGCAACTTCAAGACTTGTGGGTTTCAATTCCTAGAATTCAAAGCTGGCTGAGGAATTCTGGGAGTTGGAGTCCACAGGTCTTCCAGTTGCCAAGGCGTTCTGACTCAGCCTTAGCAGAAGCAAGAAAGAGACTCCTTGTCATGAAAAACCTCTCTTGTATTCACCTCTTGTGAATTAATGGCACTCACCCACCGAAAAGTCCAGACAATAGTCCTCTAAAGAGTTAACGGCAGCAACAGACTATATCAGTTGCTTGCAATAATTGCAAGAGGCCGTGAGTTCCCAGCTAAAAGGCTGCAAATTATGTTCTGGCAAGCAGTCTCTGTGGCAGGAAACACAATGAGCGAAATCTGCACAAAGATGAACTGTTGTCTCCTATGACAACCACTCCCCTTTCCTTCTATTTATTCCCCAGCCAGGGAGGGGCCATTCAGCATCCATATATTCATTGATTCCCGAGTCCACTCCCTGTGCTTCGTTGTTCCCCTCTCCTAACAGCTCTGTGCATACCTGTGTCTGGAATAGGGCCCGGCTGCTCTTCCTCCTCACTCATATCAGCCTCCAAAGACAGCTGCCTCTCCAGTGGCTGGGAAATGTCAGAAGGCCCTGGCTCTATCTCTGCATCCAACACAGAGCATCCACTAGAGCCTTCCCCAGACTCCAGAACTCGCCCAAACCTCCTCATCGTCCAATTCTGCCACCAGCTCCACTGGCAGCTGGCAGGCCTCAACACAGGGTTGGAGACCCCTGCTCTAAGAAAATCCCTATTGGCCACCCCCTCCCACATTCCTCCCAATTTAAGGAGGGCCACTGAGAGTGCCTTGATCCCTAGAGTCAATGTTGTTGAAACATTGTTGAAGCAAAGTGCCGGAGCCTCCTGGATAGTAGGGAAATATTCAATTTCAAATTCCCTGAAGGAAGGCTATAGCGAAAACATTTTCTCAAAGGTGATGCAGTTTTAATGAAATTGCTATTTCGATTGTAAAGCCATTCTCTTGAAAAATATGCCCAATTGGATATACTCAACGTATTCCGGGAGCTAGGAAAAAGAAAACTCTAGTGTGGGGATCGTTATTTACATTCCAGCTAAAATGTTAGGCGTCAGCAGTTGTTGTTGATAATAAAGTTTAGAATGTAAATGATAAAAAATAATAAAAACAACAAGCATTTGATGCCGTTTTGCTATTGAACCACTGAAAAAGAAGAATGTTCTGCAGAATGTTTTGAGAAGGGGCTTTTTGGACAGAATAACTAATTTTTTAAAATTGTTAGCATGAAGAGTTTGTATTTTTCTCTCGGTATTCAAGCATGCATAATACGCTGCAACGGAAAACTACCATTTAATTGCCAGAAATCGCAGCAGAATTCCCATACCACTGCTACCCCCTTATATATGAGCTAAATAAAGTCTCCCCTTGAGTAAAGTTTAACACATGGTGACTTTGAGTACTGCTTTCATGGCAACAACATGGAAAAAGTTTTGCCACTGCCTTATGTTCTTTCAATGTTACAGGCAGGGGTGGGCTGCTACCAGTTTGCCCCAGTTTGAGCAAACCAGTAGCTAATTTTATCATTTTTAATGACCGGTTCAGCAAACAGGTAAATCCCACCCCTGGCTGCCCATCCCCTTCCAGGAGTCCCCACATGGCCCATTTTGGATGTCAGATAAGTACAGGGCCCTTGCGGAGGCTCAGGGAGGACAAAAAATGGGCCTCTGGGATGCTCCAGAAATTCCGGCCTCTGGAGCCCAAGGAGGCTGTTTTCACCCTCCTGGAGGGTCAAGGAAAGCCTCCTGAGCCTGGGGAGGGTGAAAAACAGGCCTCTCAGAAGTTCTGGAAGGCCGGAACAAGCCCATTTCTGGCCTCCAGGGGGCCTCTGGAGCCCAAGGAGGCTGTTTTCACCCTCCTGGAGGGTCAAGGAAAGCCTCCTGAGCCTGGGGAGGGTGAAAAAAGGCCTCTCAGAAGTTCTGGAAGGCCGGAAACAAGCCCATTTCTGGCCTCCAGGGGCCTCTGGAGCCCAGGAGGCTGTTTTCACCTCCTGGAGGGTCAAGGAAAGCCTCCTGAGCCTGGGGAGGGTGAAAACAGGCCTCTCAGAAGTTCTGGAAGGCCGGAAACAAGCCCATTTCTGGCCTCCAGGGGACCTCTGGAGCCCAAGGAGGCTGTTTTCACCCTCCTGGAGGCGAGCCTGGGGAGCGTGAAAACAGGCCTCTCAGAAGTTCTGGAAGGCCGGAAACAAGCCCATTTCTGGCCTCCAGGGGGCCTCTGGAGCCCAGGGAGGCTGTTTTCACCCTCCTGGAGGGTCAAGGAAAGCCTCCTGAGCCTGGGGAGCGTGAAAAACAGGCCTCTCAGAAGTTCTGGAAGGCCGGAAACAAGCCCATTTCTGGCCTCCAGAGGGCCTCTGGAGCCCAAGGAGGCTGTTTTCACCCTCCTGGAGGCTCAAGGAAAGCCTCCTGAGCCTGGGGAGGGTGAAAAAAGGCCTCTCAGAAGTTCTGGAAGGCCGGAAACAAGCCCATTTCTGGCCTCCAGAGGGCCTCTGGAGCCCAGGGAGGCTGTTTTCGCCCTCCTGGAGGCTCAAGGAAAGCCTACGGAGCCTGGGGAGGGCAAAAATGTCCCCACCACCATGGTGCAGGAGGCTTATTAGGCCACACCCACCATGGCCATGCCCACCCAGCAAATGGGCAGAGAACCAGTCGCTAAAATTTTTGAAGCCCACCCCTGGTTATGGGTTGAAACAAAAGAAAGACCAAGAGTTTTTCTTCCCACACAGATGCAGAAAAACCTGGCATCTGTTAAAGAGTAGAACAGTGTTTCTCAACCTTGGTAATTTGAAGGTATATAATAAGTAGAATACTATTAGGGAGAGGAAATGGTTCTAAGTTCATCATTGATTTTCTAGACAAATGTGGAAATTGATATAGAAACTGAAGCACTTTTATTAACATTCTTAATTAATTTTAGACATATTTCCTGATTTTGAAAGTGCTTGTTGACATAATTTTCTTCTTTTTTAATCATGAGAAGCAGAACATTGCTTTTTCCTGTCTTCTTTTAACCTTCAGTGAGAGATCTTCTTAACTTCCAAAAATCAACATGTTACTCCTAGTCCAATTTCTACTTCTTCTAGTCCAGTATTTCATTATATATTTTTCATGGGAGCGAAACAACAACAATTGACAATATGCAACCTTGATGTGGTCCTTCCCTAATTTCAAAACATTTGATTTCTCCACTGTGCATTCTAAGTGTTGCTTCCTAGTCATCATACAAAGTCCTCAGTAGATAGATAAGGTGGCTTGGAACAAACTCAAACATAAAGAATAAATGAAAGAAAATATATGTGTTTTTGGAATTCTTTTGAATATTATTCTTCAGAGGTTAGCAATATCACGTGTGACCTTGCCTCTTTTAAATCTAGCTTGTTTGCCTGGGAGTTCTAGTTTCATATAGTCTCTTGCTAACATGCAACATAGTTGTTCGGTGCCTGAATTTTCTTAAGTACTCTCCATTTTTTGGTACTGGAATATAAACTGATATTTTTTATATAGTCTCTTGGCTACTGCTGTTTTTTTCCCCCCTATGTCTGCTTACAAACTGCATGTATTATTTTAACTCCACCACTTTTAAGATTTCAAAAAGTTCTACTAGTCATTCAGGAAATCCTGCCATTCTAGTTTTTGGATTAAAGCAATAAGAATGAGTATGGCAACTGGAATACTTTACTGAACATAACTACAATATGTTTTCAGTTATAAAGATTCTCATGTTCAATAGCAGTTTAACAGTAATAGCAACAGCACTTAGACTTATATACTGCTTCATAATGCTTCACAGCTCTCTACCATGCGGCTTACAAAGTCAGCATATTGCTCCCAACAATCTTGATCCTCATTTTACCAATCTCAGAAGGAGGGAGGGCTGAGTCAACCTTGAGCCGTTCAGGATCGAACTGCTGGCAGTCAGCAGAATTAGCCTGCAACACTGCATTCTAACCATTCTAACCACCAGAGCTCTAATAAAGACAAAGTAAATTAAGATATATAATATATGTGTTCTTTCTGTTGCTTTGGAAAGTCCCACTATGATAAAAAAAAAAAAAAATCCAGACCCTGCCATTTCAGTACAGTTTGACAACTTCTATTGGAAACAATCAGAAATACACATCAATCTATGTGTAGGGATAAATCAAATTTATTACACAAATCAAGTTGTGAAGGCGTGCAATTAATAGAGAACATCCATGTGAACTGAAATCCATTTATTGATTACGGTCTACCTCTGACATAAATATTGTAAAGACTGAATACTATAACTTTTCTAACATTCAAAAAGTAATGATAATAATTACAATGCTGCCTTGATACCCAGCTCCTTTGAAACTCATCAAATTTGGTCCTCAACATATTTTGATGCAGAAATTTTGTCCCAGTTCATCTTGTTTGTTTGGTACTCAGTGTACAGGCTACAACTAGTTATTGTCTGTTGCTCACTATGTTATTCTTTGTGGGTGGAAATTGTTTGGTACGGACCATTTCTGGTACTCTCCACATCTCCCAGAACTAATTAATGATTAATACTGAGGTACTTTTAAAATAAGAACAGCCTAAATTCAATCATTCTGTGAAAGGTATCTGAAGAAAGAATAAGTCAAACTCCTGAAATTTATTATTATTTGTTTGTTTTAAATTTATTGGCTTCCAAACTCTAGTGTACTGGTTTACTTTTTATTTGGTTAGTTTTTGCTTTTTGTTTGTATACATAAACTATACAAACATGTGCTAAGCATCATTTATCATTTATTTATGGCCCCAAACATATGCCATGTTTAAACCTTTCTTTTTAATAACAGCTCTCTAGATTCAAAGCAGCCAATGAATTTTCATTGATAATCAGATTATGAGACGGTAGAAACCTTGCATCAAGATGTGGTTAGAATTCTATTTAATATAGAGATTAAACCCGAAATTTAAATTTACTGTGCATTTAATTGGCATAGCGATCATCTCTTTTTTTTTTAGGAGTAGGTTTACTGATAAGAGAGGATCCCTGTTGATGAATTTCAGTAAAGTTTATCTACCTACCACATAAATCAATATATTGTAAAGGACACAAAGTGAAACAGAACAATTGTGCCCTATCGCCACAGTTGCTCATCCACGCATGATTGATCATCATCTAGCCTTCAAGTAAAAACAGTTGAACTGTTTCAAAACAGGAATTAATATTCAAGGGGAGACACAGCCGTTCTCTTGGATCAGGAAATCTGGAAGACAGGCGTTTGGCAGCCTTGCACAGAGTTCACTGCCGATGTCAGACAATTTCAAAAGAACAAACAAAGCATCCTTTCTTGTCACCATAGAAGCAGAATGTGTACCATGGAGAAGGGTGGCGGAAGAGAGGATGCTAAAAAGAAATAAAGTATAAAGTAGGGTAATTCTCCTAGCAAGATGCATGTCATGAAAGTGTGTGTTTGGGTGGATCTCATATCCTACTATCTCGTTCATTCTTTTATACGTATATGTTATAATAACATAACACAACATATAATAGTATGTAGAGCAGTAGTTCTCAACCTGTGATTTGAGTCAAACAAATAAATAAGGTATAAACCTTACAATGTCACACTCTACATAATAAAAAGTTTGGGAGAAGAACCCTAGGCTCATGCACTCCCAAATTAAAAATTGGACACACCATTCTTCTTTTTCCTTTCCCTTCCTATTTCCATGTCTACTTTCTATTTTTTAGTTAAAGAAAAATTATAAAGAAAGAAAGAGATGAAGTTCCCAGTTGAAGTAGGATCCGGGCTTCTTCGAAGAATCAGTGAAAGGCCTATTGATAAGTATACAAGCACATAACAAAGGTATAATTAAATGGGAAAATTGGGACTCAATTGTTTGGAGGACATAATTTTCCCTTGGCAGGTTGAATGAAACTATGGGGATTTGCACACCAGTCAAATAATAAGCAGCCTTGTATACCATATTATTTATATACCCCAAGACTGTGATATTGATATGTTGACTTCTTTTGAAATTATCAGTGGCTTCCATGGGCTTAGGCAGATGTTTTCATATTATCTACCCCTTAGGTTTTGTTTTTTTTTCAATAGATAGAGATATGACTTCTCACATCTTTTGCACACAATCAACTTGTGTACCATGTATATGAAAGCCTATGGTAATAATTTCTGATCATCACCTAGGTTTCATGGAATCCTGCTGCTACAGCCGGCATAAGAAAAAAAAAACATTAGTTCTGTCCAGTTGTCCAGCACCAAAGTGATGGAAGAAAACTCACTTCACACTTAAGATGTTGCCTTAAATTCAGTGACAAAAAATATTATCTTTTTGTACAATTGTGATGCCTTGGTCACATTAAAAACGCTTTGCAGCTGCAATCTTATTTTTTCAGCCTGCTGGTATTTTCCTCTGCAGTGTCAGATAAGACCATTTGCTTTCCCAAATTCTGAAACTGCTCATCCACTCAGTAAGAGTTGCTGTTTTTCATTGCCATCATTTTCAGCGCAGCCAGCTGCATTCTATTGGTAAATGAAGCATTCTGTCTCTAGTTTGTAACACACCTCAGCTCATTAGGTGTGAAAAGCTTTCTTTGTAAAAATGCGAAATATTAATCACAGCCATTTGCCTTCCAGTCTCAAGAGGCTGTTACTGCAGTTAAATTTCTTCCTCTATCATAGTTTCAGAATGAGGCAGGATACAAATAAGATATATCCGTCCAATCAAACACTGGTCCAGTTACTTCACAACATTCTAAATCCCAATAAAAAGCATCTGTTTATCACATCTTTTTTCCAAGGTGCTCACGAGGGTACCAATGAAGTATTATCTCATTTATCACAATCAAGGAAGTGAATGAAGGAAGAACCACTGTGATTTCAGCAAGAATTCTTGACTCAGTCCAACCAAATCTCCCAGGGATCCAGGAGATAATTTTCAAAGACTGAATGACGGATTCTCAAAGCAATTAGAAAATAAGATTGATGTCTACCTTTTAGGTGCTTCCACATCTGTTAATTGAATAAAGCTAGCATAATCAGGAACTTAGTGCATTTTTAATTAGAATTAGAATTAGAAGAACTTTATTGTCACTGTACAAGTACAACGAAACTGTGGATGCACTCCAGCAACTGTTCGCACTACAATAAAACCAAAGCACTTAAAAATGAAGATACGAAAGATAGAGTACCCATGTCTCCATTTGCAATTTGAGAGTACAATATCTACGAATATACACAAAATATACATCCAACACTGACTGTAACACTTAGCTGAGTATAATACACAAGAGATGGATTGTACTGTAATACGTTATTATACATCTGAATGGGGTATTGAGATTTCACATCTTTTCACATCTTAATGAGGTAGTGACTTCGTGTTTGTTAAGTGATGTACATAACAATAACATATTTTAAAACCCTCATGAAATTATAAGATTAAGTCATAAACATAAGAAATAATGACTTGAATCAGGGTTTGTTTTTTGCCATTTAACAGAATAACAGAAGTGGAAGGGACCTTGGAGGTCTTCTAGTCCAACCTCTTGCTCAAGTAGAAAACCCCATACACCACTTCAGAAAATAGTTGTCTCTTCTTAAAATCCTCCTGTGTTGGAAGACCCACAACTTCTGGAGTCAAGTTGTTCTACTGATTGTTTTAATTGTCAAGAAATTTCTCCTTATTTCTAGGTTGGTTCTCTCCTTGATTAGTTTCCACCCATTGCTTCTTGCCCTGCCTTCAGCTGCTTCGGAGAATAGGTTGACCCATTCTTCTTTGTAGAAGCTCCTTGACAGGGCTATAATTTTTGGAGGAGGACTCATCCTACTTCCCAAACATTACCTACAATGCCTTGCATGCTGTTACCTACTTAAGCCTATCAAATTTTGATAATTATCAATATTAACTCTCAGTCACCACCTAGATAGGCTTTCCTTGGGATGATCTGCCCCCATAAAGCTTTCAGATATTCCAACTTATAGCATCCGTCACTGCTGTATGCTCCGTTATAGCATTTTTCATTTGGAATCCTGTAGTAGTGGATAAAGTGAATAAAAATTCTGAACAAAAAACATCTGAAGAGCATCAAACATATCTATTTGTTGCATTAACTTATCTAATTGCAAGTCTAGTGATTTTTTAATTCTAGACACAGTCACTAGTTCATTGATTACCCCACATTATAATATGCATCTAAGTCCATATACTAGTACAGGGGTTCCCAACCTGGGGTGCCCCTGGGGGTGCGAGACGATATTCCAGGGGGTGCGAGAAAAGTCCAGGTAAATAATAGGATATTGGCTATATGTTGGCATTTTTATTTATTATGCAATGGATTAACTTTGTTTGCATTTTAGAGTTAAGTATCGTTATGTAGTGGCTGTCACATACATAGCTGAAAAGATTCAATCCTACCATATATTTAACACGTTCAGTAGTTCCTAAAGTCTAAATTTCAAGGGGTGGGAGGTTCGAGTGAAATTTCTTTAGGGGTGCAGGCGAAAAAAAGGTTGGGAACCACTGTACTAGTAGGATACATTTTTTGTTGCAGGAGAAATGTGTTCATCTGTGGCTAATTATTGTATATAAAACATATAGTTGAATTTGCACCAACAGCCATGTTGTCACCTGTTACTATGAATGTCGGCATAACCCCTCTCATTGCATTTATCACTTTGACTGCTAAATTTCTACTTTCAGATTTCCCAATGGCAGACACAGGGATAGCTCATGAAACATAAAGGAGAAATAAGGATTCCTTTTTGCTTCCATACATCATTGTCAATCTTCTAAATGAAACAAATAATAAACCAGGACAGATTTTAGTGGGCTAAAACCATATTTTAAAACCCCAGCGAACTGCAGAAGTTGAATTTTTAGCATCAAGTAAATTAAAATGTTTTTTGTAGTAATCAAACTTCCTGTTTGATATTTGTAATGTCATTCAACAAGATGGTTTCATCTGATCTTAAGTTAAAAATTGCATTTGGTGTTTTCCTACAGATGATCAGAAATGTCTTGAGATATTAAAGGTATCAGTCGGGGAAGGGAAGAGGAAGTTTTGATTTCATATTTAAAAAGTCCAGTATTTGCTTTAAAACTTGAGATTTCATTTATGAAATATTCATAAAAGATATATGAAAAGCTTTCTGATTTTTTTTATCTCCCTATTCACACTTGTTGAATTACCATGATGATATCAAAAATAAAGATTATGAGCAACAGCTTGCTATGAGCATGAATATAGTAGATAAGTTGCTGATTGTACGTATTATTCAACATGAAGATTATTTATATGTATGCAAAGAGAAGTCAAAATGTCAAATGCTCGTGCGGTTAAGCTTTTTACTCTGTTCTGGCTTATAACTTTAGCTGGCAACAAAAACACTTACGCTTTCCAGTAGTCCCAGATATTCTCTCTCATCTCATAGTTTTCTCTGTCTAAATTGAATTGAACAATCAATATCTTAGGAATGAAGTAAAAGCATATAGTTGTTGAACTCTTTTGATTATTCCAGTATATTTATTAATGACAG